>NW_026599491.1:0-310776 GCF_023634085.1 Falco cherrug | reverse complement strand
GGCTGAGATGGGGAAACGCTGAATTTTGGACTCGGCCGGTGACAAAATGTTCCAAACACACCCCATGCACAACTCCACCGGGGAAGGTGCCAGACAGGAGTTCTCCTGGTAGTTTTTACACTACCTTGGTAGGCAGCTGAAAGACACCACAAAAGTTGTTCTACCTGCTTTCTGGGCTGAGATGGGGAAACGCTGAATTTTGGAGTCGGCTGGTGACAAAATGTTCCAAACACACCCCATGCACAACTCCACCGGGGAAGGTGCCAGACAGGAGTTCTCCTGGTAGTTTTTACACTACCTTGGTAAGCATCTGAAAGGCACCACAAAAGTTGTTCTACCTGCTTTCTGGGCTGAGATGGGGAAACGCTGAATTTTGGAGTCGGCTGGTGACAAAATGTTCCAAACACACCGCATGCACAACTCCACCGGGGAAGGTGCCAGACAGGAGTTCTCCTGGTAGTTTTTACACTACCTTGGTAGGCATCTGAAAGGCACCACAAAAGTTGTTCTTCCTGCTTTCTGGGCTGAGATGGGGAAACGCTGAGTTTTGGACTCGGCCGGTGACAAAATGTTCCAAACACACCCCATGCACAACTCCACCGGGGAAGGTGCCAGGAACGAATTCTTTTGGTAGTTTTTACACTACCTTGGTAGGCATTTGAAAGGCACCACAAAAGTTTTTCTTCCTGCTTTCTGGGCTGAGATGGGGAAACGCTGAGTTTTGGACTCGGCTGGTGACAAAATGTTCCAAACACACCCCATGCTCAACTCCACCACGGAAGGTGCCAGACAGGAGTTCTCCTGGTAGTTTTTACATTACTCCGGTAGGCATCTGAAAGACACCACAAAAGTTGTTCTACCTGCTTTCTGGGCTGAGATGGGGAAACGCTGAATTTTGGACTCGGCCGGTGACAAAATGTTCCAAACACACCCCATGCACAACTCCACCGGGGAAGGTGCCAGGAACGAATTCTTTTGGTAGTTTTTACACTACCTTGGTAGGCATTTGAAAGGCACCACAAAAGTTGTTCTTCCTGCTTTCTGGGCTGAGATGGGGAAACGCTGAATTTTGGACTCGGCCGGTGACAAAATGTTCCAAACACACCCCATGCACAACTCCACCGGGGAAGGTGCCAGACAGGAGTTCTCCTGGTAGTTTTTACACTACCTTGGTAGGCATCTGAAAGACACCACAAAAGTTGTTCTACCTGCTTTCTGGGCTGAGATGGGGAAACGCTGAATTTTGGAGTCGGCTGGTGACAAAATGTTCCAAACACACCCCATGCTCAACTCCACCACGGAAGGTGCCAGACAGGAGTTCTCCTGGTAGTTTTTACACTACCTTGGTAGGCATCTGAAAGACACCACAAAAGTTGTTCTACCTGCTTTCTGGGCTGAGATGGGGAACCGCTGAATTTTGGACTCGGCTGGTGACAAAATGTTCCAAACACACCCCATGCACAACTCCACCGGGGAAGGTGCCAGACAGGAGTTCTCCTGGTAGTTTTTACACTACCTTGGTAGGCATCTGAAAGACACCACAAAAGTTGTTCTACCTGCTTTCTGGGCTGAGATGGGGAAACGCTGAATTTTGGACTCGGCTGGTGACAAAATGTTCCAAACACACCCCATGCACAACTCCACCGGGGAAGGTGCCAGACAGGAGTTCTCCTGGTAGTTTTTACACTACCTTGGTAGGCATCTGAAAGGCACAAGAAAAGTTGTTCTACCTGCTTTCTGGGCTGAGATGGGGAAACGCTGAATTTTGGAGTCGGCCGGTGACAAAATGTTCCAAACACACCCCATGCACAACTCCACCACGGAAGGTGCCAGACAGGAGTTCTCCTGGTAGTTTTTACATTGCTCCGGTAGGCATCTGAAAGACACCACAAAAGTTGTTCTACCTGCTTTCTGGGCTGAGATGGGGAAACGCTGAATTTTGGACTCGGCCGGTGACAAAATGTTCCAAACACACCCCATGCACAACTCCACCGGGGAAGGCGCCAGGAACGAATTCTTTTGGTAGTTTTTACACTACCTTGGTAGGCATTTGAAAGGCACCACAAAAGTTGTTCTTCCTGCTTTCTGGGCTGAGATGGGGAACCGCTGAATTTTGGAGTCGGCCGGTGACAAAATGTTCCAAACACACCCCATGCACAACTCCACCGGGGAAGGTGCCAGACAGGAGTTCTCTTAGTAGTTTTTACACTACCTTGGTAGGCATCTAAAAGACACCACAAAAGTTGTTCTACCTGCTTTCTGGGCTGAGATGGGGAACCGCTGAATTTTGGACTCGGCTGGTGACAAAATGTTCCAAACACACCCCATGCTCAACTCCACCACGGAAGGTGCCAGACAGGAGTTCTCCTGGTAGTTTTTACATTGCTCCGGTAGGCATCTGAAAGACACCACAAAAGTTGTTCTACCTGCTTTCTGGGCTGAGATGGGGAAACGCTGAATTTTGGACTCGGCCGGTGACAAAATGTTCCAAACACACCCCATGCACAACTCCACCGGGGAAGGTGCCAGACAGGAGTTCTCCTGGTAGTTTTTACACTACCTTGGTAGGCAGCTGAAAGACACCACAAAAGTTGTTCTACCTGCTTTCTGGGCTGAGATGGGGAAACGCTGAATTTTGGAGTCGGCTGGTGACAAAATGTTCCAAACACACCCCATGCACAACTCCACCGGGGAAGGTGCCAGACAGGAGTTCTCCTGGTAGTTTTTACACTACCTTGGTAAGCATCTGAAAGGCACCACAAAAGTTGTTCTACCTGCTTTCTGGGCTGAGATGGGGAAACGCTGAATTTTGGAGTCGGCTGGTGACAAAATGTTCCAAACACACCGCATGCACAACTCCACCGGGGAAGGTGCCAGACAGGAGTTCTCCTGGTAGTTTTTACACTACCTTGGTAGGCATCTGAAAGGCACCACAAAAGTTGTTCTTCCTGCTTTCTGGGCTGAGATGGGGAAACGCTGAGTTTTGGACTCGGCCGGTGACAAAATGTTCCAAACACACCCCATGCACAACTCCACCGGGGAAGGTGCCAGGAACGAATTCTTTTGGTAGTTTTTACACTACCTTGGTAGGCATTTGAAAGGCACCACAAAAGTTTTTCTTCCTGCTTTCTGGGCTGAGATGGGGAAACGCTGAGTTTTGGACTCGGCTGGTGACAAAATGTTCCAAACACACCCCATGCTCAACTCCACCACGGAAGGTGCCAGACAGGAGTTCTCCTGGTAGTTTTTACATTACTCCGGTAGGCATCTGAAAGACACCACAAAAGTTGTTCTACCTGCTTTCTGGGCTGAGATGGGGAAACGCTGAATTTTGGACTCGGCCGGTGACAAAATGTTCCAAACACACCCCATGCACAACTCCACCGGGGAAGGTGCCAGGAACGAATTCTTTTGGTAGTTTTTACACTACCTTGGTAGGCATTTGAAAGGCACCACAAAAGTTGTTCTTCCTGCTTTCTGGGCTGAGATGGGGAAACGCTGAATTTTGGACTCGGCCGGTGACAAAATGTTCCAAACACACCCCATGCACAACTCCACCGGGGAAGGTGCCAGACAGGAGTTCTCCTGGTAGTTTTTACACTACCTTGGTAGGCATCTGAAAGGCACCACAAAAGTTGTTCTACCTGCTTTGTGGGCTGAGATGGGGAAACGCTGAATTTTGGAGTCGGCTGGTGACAAAATGTTCCAAACACACCCCATGCTCAACTCCACCACGGAAGGTGCCAGACAGGAGTTCTCCTGGTAGTTTTTACACTACCTTGGTAGGCATCTGAAAGACACCACAAAAGTTGTTGTACCTGCTTTCTGGGCTGAGATGGGGAACCGCTGAATTTTGGACTCGGCTGGTGACAAAATGTTCCAAACACACCCCATGCACAACTCCACCGGGGAAGGTGCCAGACAGGAGTTCTCCTGGTAGTTTTTACACTACCTTGGTAGGCATCTGAAAGACACCACAAAAGTTGTTCTACCTGCTTTCTGGGCTGAGATGGGGAAACGCTGAATTTTGGACTCGGCTGGTGACAAAATGTTCCAAACACACCCCATGTACAACTCCACCGGGGAAGGTGCCAGGAACGAATTCTGTTGGTAGTTTTTACACTAGCTTGGTAGGCAGCTGAAAGGCACAAGAAAAGAAGTTGTACCAGCTTTGTGGGCTGAGATGGGGAACCGCTGAATTTTGGAGTCGGCCGGTGACAAAATGTTCCAAACACACCCCATGCACAACTCCACCGGGGAAGGTGCCAGACAGGAGTTCTCTTGGTAGTTTTTACACTACCTTGGTAGGCAGCTGAAAGGCACCACAAAACTTGTTCTACCTGCTTTCTGGGCTGAGATGGGGAAACGCTGAATTTTGGACTCGGCTGGTGACAAAATGTTCCAAACACACCCCATGCACAACTCCACCACGGAAGGTGCCAGACAGGAGTTCTCCTGGTAGTTTTTACACTACCTTGGTAGGCATCTGAAAGGCACCACAAAAGTTGTTGTACCTGCTTTCTGGGCTGAGATGGGGAAACGCTGAATTTTGGAGTCGGCTGGTGTCAAAATGTTCCAAACACACCCCATGCACAACTCCACCGGGGAAGGTGCCAGACAGGAGTTCTCCTGGTAGTTTTTACACTACCTTGGTAGGCATCTGAAAGACACCACAAAAGTTGTTCTACCTGCTTTCTGGGCTGAGATGGGGAAACGCTGAATTTTGGAGTCGGCTGGTGACAAAATGTTCTAAACACACCCCATGCACAACTCCACCGGGGAAGGTGCCAGACAGGAGTTCTCCTGGTAGTTTTTACACTACCTTGGTAGGCATTTGAAAGGCACCACAAAAGTTGTTCTACCTGCTTTCTGGGCTGAGATGGGGAACCGCTGAATTTTGGAGTCGGCTGGTGACAAAATGTTCCAAACACACCCCATGCACAACTCCACCGGGGAAGGTGCCAGACAGGAGTTCTCCTGGTAGTTTTTACACTACCTTGGTAGGCATTTGAAAGACACCACAAAAGTTGTTCTACCTGCTTTCTGGGCTGAGATGGGGAACCGCTGAATTTTGGAGTCGGCCGGTGACAAAATGTTCCAAACACACCCCATGCACAACTCCACCGGGGAAGGTGCCAGGAACGAATTCTTTTGGTAGTTTTTACACTACCTTGGTAGGCAGCTGAAAGGCACAAGAAAAGTTGTTGTACCTGCTTTGTGGGCTGAGATGGGGAAACGCTGAATTTTGGAGTCGGCCGGTGACAAAATGTTCCAAACACACCCCATGCACAACTCCACCACGGAAGGTGCCAGATAGGAGTTCTCCTGGTAGTTTTTACACTACCTTGGTAGGCATCTGAAAGACACCACAAAAGTTGTTCTACCTGCTTTCTGGGCTGAGATGGGGAACCGCTGAATTTTGGACTCGGCCGGTGACAAAATGTTCCAAACACACCCCATGCACAACTCCACCGGGGAAGGTGCCAGACAGGAGTTCTCCTGGTAGTTTTTACACTACCTTGGTAGGCAGCTGAAAGACACCACAAAAGTTGTTCTACCTGCTTTCTGGGCTGAGATGGGGAAACGCTGAATTTTGGACTCGGCCGGTGACAAAATGTTCCAAACACACCCCATGCACAACTCCACCGGGGAAGGTGCCAGACAGGAGTTCTCCTGGTAGTTTTTACACTACCTTGGTAGGCATCTGAAAGGCACCACAAAAGTTGTTCTACCTGCTTTGTGGGCTGAGATGGGGAACCGCTGAATTTTGGAGTCGGCTGGTGACAAAATGTTCCAAACACACCCCATGCTCAACTCCACCACGGAAGGTGCCAGACAGGAGTTCTCCTGGTAGTTTTTACACTACCTTGGTAGGCATCTGAAAGACACCACAAAAGTTGTTGTACCTGCTTTCTGGGCTGAGATGGGGAACCGCTGAATTTTGGACTCGGCTGGTGACAAAATGTTCCAAACACACCCCATGCACAACTCCACCGGGGAAGGTGCCAGACAGGAGTTCTCCTGGTAGTTTTTACACTACCTTGGTAGGCATCTGAAAGACACCACAAAAGTTGTTCTACCTGCTTTCTGGGCTGAGATGGGGAAACGCTGAATTTTGGACTCGGCTGGTGACAAAATGTTCCAAACACACCCCATGTACAACTCCACCGGGGAAGGTGCCAGGAACGAATTCTGTTGGTAGTTTTTACACTAGCTTGGTAGGCAGCTGAAAGGCACAAGAAAAGAAGTTGTACCAGCTTTGTGGGCTGAGATGGGGAACCGCTGAATTTTGGAGTCGGCCGGTGACAAAATGTTCCAAACACACCCCATGCACAACTCCACCGGGGAAGGTGCCAGACAGGAGTTCTCTTGGTAGTTTTTACACTACCTTGGTAGGCAGCTGAAAGGCACCACAAAACTTGTTCTACCTGCTTTCTGGGCTGAGATGGGGAAACGCTGAATTTTGGACTCGGCTGGTGACAAAATGTTCCAAACACACCCCATGCACAACTCCACCGGGGAAGGTGCCAGACAGGAGTTCTCCTGGTAGTTTTTACACTACCTTGGTAGGCATCTGAAAGACACCACAAAAGTTGTTCTACCTGCTTTCTGGGCTGAGATGGGGAAACGCTGAATTTTGGAGTCGGCTGGTGTCAAAATGTTCCAAACACACCCCATGCACAACTCCACCGGGGAAGGTGCCAGACAGGAGTTCTCCTGGTAGTTTTTACACTACCTTGGTAGGCATCTGAAAGACACCACAAAAGTTGTTCTACCTGCTTTCTGGGCTGAGATGGGGAAACGCTGAATTTTGGAGTCGGCTGGTGACAAAATGTTCTAAACACACCCCATGCACAACTCCACCGGGGAAGGTGCCAGACAGGAGTTCTCCTGGTAGTTTTTACACTACCTTGGTAGGCATTTGAAAGGCACCACAAAAGTTGTTCTACCTGCTTTCTGGGCTGAGATGGGGAACCGCTGAATTTTGGAGTCGGCTGGTGACAAAATGTTCCAAACACACCCCATGCACAACTCCACCGGGGAAGGTGCCAGACAGGAGTTCTCCTGGTAGTTTTTACACTACCTTGGTAGGCATTTGAAAGACACCACAAAAGTTGTTCTACCTGCTTTCTGGGCTGAGATGGGGAACCGCTGAATTTTGGAGTCGGCCGGTGACAAAATGTTCCAAACACACCCCATGCACAACTCCACCGGGGAAGGTGCCAGGAACGAATTCTTTTGGTAGTTTTTACACTACCTTGGTAGGCAGCTGAAAGGCACAAGAAAAGTTGTTGTACCTGCTTTGTGGGCTGAGATGGGGAAACGCTGAATTTTGGAGTCGGCCGGTGACAAAATGTTCCAAACACACCCCATGCACAACTCCACCACGGAAGGTGCCAGATAGGAGTTCTCCTGGTAGTTTTTACACTACCTTGGTAGGCATCTGAAAGACACCACAAAAGTTGTTCTACCTGCTTTCTGGGCTGAGATGGGGAACCGCTGAATTTTGGACTCGGCCGGTGACAAAATGTTCCAAACACACCCCATGCACAACTCCACCGGGGAAGGTGCCAGACAGGAGTTCTCCTTGTAGTTTTTACACTACCTTGGTAGGCATTTGAAAGACACCACAAAAGTTGTTCTACCTGCTTTCTGGGCTGAGATGGGGAACCGCTGAATTTTGGACTCGGCCGGTGACAAAATGTTCCAAACACACCCCATGCACAACTCCACCGGGGAAGGTGCCAGGAACGAATTCTGTTGGTAGTTTTTACACTACCTTGGTAGGCAGCTGAAAGGCACCACAAAAGTTGTTCTTCCTGCTTTCTGGGCTGAGATGGGGAAACGCTGAATTTTGGAGTCGGCCGGTGACAAAATGTTCCAAACACACCCCATGCACAACTCCACCGGGGAAGGTGCCAGGAACGAATACTTTTGGTAGTTTTTACACTACCTTGGTAGGCAGCTGAAAGGCACAAGAAAAGTTGTTGTACCTGCTTTCTGGGCTGAGATGGGGGACCGCTGAATTTTGGAGTCGGCCGGTGACAAAATGTTCCAAACACACCCCATGCACAACTCCACCGGGGAAGGTGCCAGACAGGAGTTCTCCTGGTAGTTTTTACACTACCTTGGTAGGCATCTGAAAGACACCACAAAAGTTGTTCTACCTGCTTTCTGGGCTGAGATGGGGAAACGCTGAATTTTGGACTCGGCCGGTGACAAAATGTTCCAAACACACCCCATGCACAACTCCACCGGGGAAGGTGCCAGACAGGAGTTCTCTTGGTAGTTTTTACACTACCTTGGTAGGCAGCTGAAAGGCACCACAAAACTTGTTCTACCTGCTTTCTGGGCTGAGATGGGGAACCGCTGAATTTTGGACTCGGCTGGTGACAAAATGTTCCAAACACACCCCATGCACAACTCCACCGGGGAAGGTGCCAGACAGGAGTTCTCTTGGTAGTTTTTACACTACCTTGGTAGGCAGCTGAAAGGCACCACAAAAGTTGTTCTACCTGCTTTGTGGGCTGAGATGGGGAACCGCTGAATTTTGGAGTCGGCTGGTGACAAAATGTTCCAAACACACCCCATGCACAACTCCACCACGGAAGGTGCCAGACAGGAGTTCTCCTGGTAGTTTTTACACTACCTTGGTAGGCATCTGAAAGACACCACAAAAGTTGTTCTACCTGCTTTCTGGGCTGAGATGGGGAATCGCTGAATTTTGGACTCGGCCGGTGACAAAATGTTCCAAACACACCCCATGCACAATTCCACCGGGGAAGGTGCCAGACAGGAGTTCTCCTGGTAGTTTTTACATTGCTCCGGTAGGCATCTGAAAGACACCACAAAAGTTGTTCTACCTGCTTTCTGGGCTGAGATGGGGAAACGCTGAATTTTGGACTCGGCCGGTGACAAAATGTTCCACAGACACCCCATGCACAACTCCACCGGGGAAGGAGCCAGGAACGAATTCTGTTGGTAATTTTTACACTACCTTGATAGGCAGCTGAAAGGCACAAGAAAAGTTGTTGTACCTGCTTTCTGGGCTGAGATGGGGAACCGCTGAATTTTGGAGTCGGCCGTTGACAAAATGTTCCAAACACACCCCATGCACAACTCCACCGGGGAAGGTGCCAGACAGGAGTTCTCTCGGTAGTTTTTACACTACCTTGGTAGGCATTTGAAAGACACCACAAAACTTGTTCTACCTGCTTTCTGGGCTGAGATGGGGAAACGCTGAATTTTGGACTCGGCCGGTGACAAAATGTTCCAAACACACCCCATGCACAACTCCACTGGGGAAGGTGCCAGACAGGAGTTCTCCTAGTAGTTTTTACATTGCTCCGGTAGGCATCTGAAAGACACCACAAAAGTTGTTGTACCTGCTTTGTGGGCTGAGATGGGGAAACGCTGAATTTTGGAGTCGGCCGGTGACAAAATGTTCCAAACACACCCCATGCACAACTCCACCGGGGAAGGTGCCAGACAGGAGTTCTCCTGGTAGTTTTTACACTACCTTGGTAGGCATTTGAAAGGCACCACAAAAGTTGTTCTTCCTGCTTTCTGGGCTGACATGGGGAACCGCTGAATTTTGGACTCGGCCGGTGACAAAATGTTCCAAACACACCCCATGCACAACTCCACCGGGGAAGGTGCCAGGAACGAATTCTTTTGGTAGTTTTTACACTACCTTGGTAGGCAGCTGAAAGGCACAAGAAAAGTTGTTGTACCTGCTTTGTGGGCTGAGATGGGGAATCGCTGAATTTTGGACTCGGCCGGTGACAAAATGTTCCAAACACACCCCCTGCACAACTCCACCACGGAAGGTGCCAGACAGGAGTTCTCCTGGTAGTTTTTACACTACCTTGGTAGGCAGCTGAAAGGCACCACAAAAGTTGTTGTACCTGCTTTCTGGGCTGAGATGGGGAACCGCTGAATTTTGGACTCGGCTGGTGACAAAATGTTTCACAGACACCCCATGCACAACTCCACCGGGGAAGGTGCCAGGAACGAATTCTGTTGGTAGTTTTTACACTACCTTGGTAGGCATCTAAAAGACAGCACAAAAGTTGTTCTACCTGCTTTCTGGGCTGAGATGGGGAAACGCTGAATTTTGGAGTCGGCTGGTGACAAAATGTTCCAAAAACACCCCATGCACAACTCCACCGGGGAAGGTGCCAGACAGGAGTTCTCCTGGTAGTTTTTACACTACCTTGGTAGGCATTTGAAAGGCACCACAAAAGTTGTTCTTCCTGCTTTCTGGGCTGACATGGGGAACCGCTGAATTTTGGAGTCGGCTGGTGACAAAATGTTCCAAACACACCGCATGCACAACTCCACCGGGGAAGGTGCCAGACAGGAGTTCTCCTGGTAGTTTTTACACTACCTTGGTAGGCATTTGAAAGACACCACAAAACTTGTTCTACCTGCTTTCTGGGCTGAGATGGGGAACCGCTGAATTTTGGACTCGGCCGGTGACAAAATGTTCCAAACACACCCCATGCACAACTCCACCGGGGAAGGTGCCAGGAACGAATTCTTTTGGTAGTTTTTACACTACCTTGGTAGGCAGCTGAAAGGCACAAGAAAAGTTGTTGTACCTGCTTTGTGGGCTGAGATGGGGAAACGCTGAATTTTGGAGTCGGCCGGTGACAAAATGTTCCAAACACACCCCATGCACAACTCCACCGGGGAAGGTGCCAGACAGGAGTTCTCTTGGTAGTTTTTACACTACCTTGGTAGGCATCTGAAAGACACCACAAAAGTTGTTCTACCTGCTTTCTGGGCTGAGATGGGGAAACGCTGAATTTTGGACTCGGCCGGTGACAAAATGTTCCAAACACACCCCATGCACAACTCCACCGGGGAAGGTGCCAGACAGGAGTTCTCCTGGTAGTTTTTACACTACCTTGGTAGGCATCTGAAAGGCACCACAAAAGTTGTTCTACCTGCTTTCTGGGCTGAGATGGGGAAACGCTGAATTTTGGAGTCGGCTGGTGACAAAATGTTCCAAACACACCCCATGCACAACTCCACCGGGGAAGGTGCCAGACAGGAGTTCTCCTGGTAGTTTTTACACTACCTTGGTAGGCATTTGAAAGGCACCACAAAAGTTGTTCTTCCTGCTTTCTGGGCTGAGATGGGGAAACGCTGAATTTTGGACTCGGCCGGTGACAAAATGTTCCAAACACACCCCATGCACAACTCCACCGGGGAAGGTGCCAGACAGGAGTTCTCCTGGTAGTTTTTACACTACCTTGGTAGGCATCTAAAAGACACCACAAAAGTTGTTCTACCTGCTTTCTGGGCTGACATGGGGAACCGCTGAATTTTGGACTCGGCTGGTGACAAAATGTTCCAAACACACCCCATGCACAACTCCACCGGGGAAGGTGCCAGACAGGAGTTCTCCTGGTAGTTTTTACACTACCTTGGTAGGCATTTGAAAGACACCACAAAAGTTGTTCTACCTGCTTTCTGGGCTGAGATGGGGAAACGCTGAATTTTGGAGTCGGCCGGTGACAAAATGTTCCAAACACACCCCATGCACAACTCCACCGGGGAAGGTGCCAGGAACGAATACTTTTGGTAGTTTTTACACTACCTTGGTAGGCAGCTGAAAGGCACAAGAAAAGTTGTTGTACCTGCTTTCTGGGCTGAGATGGGGGACCGCTGAATTTTGGAGTCGGCCGGTGACAAAATGTTCCAAACACACCCCATGCACAACTCCACCGGGGAAGGTGCCAGACAGGAGTTCTCCTGGTAGTTTTTACACTACCTTGGTAGGCATCTGAAAGACACCACAAAAGTTGTTCTACCTGCTTTCTGGGCTGAGATGGGGAAACGCTGAATTTTGGACTCGGCCGGTGACAAAATGTTCCAAACACACCCCATGCACAACTCCACCGGGGAAGGTGCCAGACAGGAGTTCTCTTGGTAGTTTTTACACTACCTTGGTAGGCAGCTGAAAGGCACCACAAAACTTGTTCTACCTGCTTTCTGGGCTGAGATGGGGAACCGCTGAATTTTGGACTCGGCTGGTGACAAAATGTTCCAAACACACCCCATGCACAACTCCACCGGGGAAGGTGCCAGACAGGAGTTCTCTTGGTAGTTTTTACACTACCTTGGTAGGCATCTGAAAGGCACCACAAAAGTTGTTCTACCTGCTTTGTGGGCTGAGATGGGGAACCGCTGAATTTTGGAGTCGGCTGGTGACAAAATGTTCCAAACACACCCCATGCACAACTCCACCACGGAAGGTGCCAGACAGGAGTTCTCCTGGTAGTTTTTACACTACCTTGGTAGGCATCTGAAAGACACCACAAAAGTTGTTCTACCTGCTTTCTGGGCTGAGATGGGGAATCGCTGAATTTTGGACTCGGCCGGTGACAAAATGTTCCAAACACACCCCATGCACAATTCCACCGGGGAAGGTGCCAGACAGGAGTTCTCCTGGTAGTTTTTACATTGCTCCGGTAGGCATCTGAAAGACACCACAAAAGTTGTTCTACCTGCTTTCTGGGCTGAGATGGGGAAACGCTGAATTTTGGACTCGGCCGGTGACAAAATGTTCCACAGACACCCCATGCACAACTCCACCGGGGAAGGAGCCAGGAACGAATTCTGTTGGTAATTTTTACACTACCTTGATAGGCAGCTGAAAGGCACAAGAAAAGTTGTTGTACCTGCTTTCTGGGCTGAGATGGGGAACCGCTGAATTTTGGAGTCGGCCGTTGACAAAATGTTCCAAACACACCCCATGCACAACTCCACCGGGGAAGGTGCCAGACAGGAGTTCTCTCGGTAGTTTTTACACTACCTTGGTAGGCATTTGAAAGACACCACAAAACTTGTTCTACCTGCTTTCTGGGCTGAGATGGGGAACCGCTGAATTTTGGACTCGGCCGGTGACAAAATGTTCCAAACACACCCCATGCACAACTCCACCGGGGAAGGTGCCAGACAGGAGTTCTCCTGGTAGTTTTTACATTGCTCCGGTAGGCATCTGAAAGACACCACAAAAGTTGTTGTACCTGCTTTCTGGGCTGAGATGGGGAACCGCTGAATTTTGGAGTCGGCCGGTGACAAAATGTTCCAAACACACCCCATGCACAACTCCACCGGGGAAGGTGCCAGACAGGAGTTCTCCTGGTAGTTTTTACACTACCTTGGTAGGCATTTGAAAGGCACCACAAAAGTTGTTCTTCCTGCTTTCTGGGCTGACATGGGGAACCGCTGAATTTTGGACTCGGCCGGTGACAAAATGTTCCAAACACACCCCATGCACAACTCCACCGGGGAAGGTGCCAGGAACGAATTCTTTTGGTAGTTTTTACACTACCTTGGTAGGCAGCTGAAAGGCACAAGAAAAGTTGTTGTACCTGCTTTGTGGGCTGAGATGGGGAAACGCTGAATTTTGGAGTCGGCCGGTGACAAAATGTTCCAAACACACCCCATGCACAACTCCACCGGGGAAGGTGCCAGACAGGAGTTCTCTTGGTAGTTTTTACACTACCTTGGTAGGCATCTGAAAGGCACCACAAAAGTTGTTGTACCTGCTTTCTGGGCTGAGATGGGGAACCGCTGAATTTTGGACTCGGCTGGTGACAAAATGTTTCACAGACACCCCATGCACAACTCCACCGGGGAAGGTGCCAGGAACGAATTCTGTTGGTAGTTTTTACACTACCTTGGTAGGCATCTAAAAGACAGCACAAAAGTTGTTCTACCTGCTTTCTGGGCTGAGATGGGGAAACGCTGAATTTTGGAGTCGGCTGGTGACAAAATGTTCCAAAAACACCCCATGCACAACTCCACCGGGGAAGGTGCCAGACAGGAGTTCTCCTGGTAGTTTTTACACTACCTTGGTAGGCATTTGAAAGGCACCACAAAAGTTGTTCTTCCTGCTTTCTGGGCTGAGATGGGGAACCGCTGAATTTTGGAGTCGGCTGGTGACAAAATGTTCCAAACACACCCCATGCACAACTCCACCGGGGAAGGTGCCAGACAGGAGTTCTCCTGGTAGTTTTTACACTACCTTGGTAGGCATTTGAAAGACACCACAAAACTTGTTCTACCTGCTTTCTGGGCTGAGATGGGGAACCGCTGAATTTTGGACTCGGCCGGTGACAAAATGTTCCAAACACACCCCATGCACAACTCCACCGGGGAAGGTGCCAGGAACGAATTCTTTTCGTAGTTTTTACACTACCTTGGTAGGCAGCTGAAAGGCACAAGAAAAGTTGTTGTACCTGCTTTGTGGGCTGAGATGGGGAAACGCTGAATTTTGGAGTCGGCCGGTGACAAAATGTTCCAAACACACCCCATGCACAACTCCACCACGGAAGGTGCCAGACAGGAGTTCTCTTGGTAGTTTTTACACTACCTTGGTAGGCATCTGAAAGACACCACAAAAGTTGTTCTACCTGCTTTCTGGGCTGAGATGGGGAAACGCTGAATTTTGGACTCGGCCGGTGACAAAATGTTCCAAACACACCCCATGCACAACTCCACCGGGGAAGGTGCCAGACAGGAGTTCTCCTGGTAGTTTTTACAGTACCTTGGTAGGCATCTGAAAGGCACAAGAAAAGTTGTTCTACCTGCTTTCTGGGCTGAGATGGGGAAACGCTGAATTTTGGAGTCGGCTGGTGACAAAATGTTCCAAACACACCCCATGCACAACTCCACCGGGGAAGGTGCCAGACAGGAGTTCTCCTGGTAGTTTTTACACTACCTTGGTAGGCATTTGAAAGGCACCACAAAAGTTGTTCTTCCTGCTTTCTGGGCTGAGATGGGGAAACGCTGAATTTTGGACTCGGCCGGTGACAAAATGTTCCAAACACACCCCATGCACAACTCCACCGGGGAAGGTGCCAGACAGGAGTTCTCCTGGTAGTTTTTACACTACCTTGGTAGGCATCTAAAAGACAGCACAAAAGTTGTTCTACCTGCTTTCTGGGCTGACATGGGGAACCGCTGAATTTTGGACTCGGCTGGTGACAAAATGTTCCAAACACACCCCATGCACAACTCCACCGGGGAAGGTGCCAGGAACGAATTCTTTTGGTAGTTTTTACACTACCTTGGTAGGCAGCTGAAAGGCACAAGAAAAGTTGTTGTACCTGCTTTCTGGGCTGAGATGGGGAAACGCTGAATTTTGGAGTCGGCCGGTGACAAAATGTTCCAAACACACCCCATGCACAACTCCACCGGGGAAGGTGCCAGACAGGAGTTCTCTTGGTAGTTTTTACACTACCTTGGTAGGCATCTGAAAGGCACCACAAAAGTTGTTCTACCTGCTTTCTGGGCTGAGATGGGGAACCGCTGAATTTTGGACTCGGCCGGTGACAAAATGTTCCACAGACACCCCATGCACAACTCCACCGGGGAAGGTGCCAGACAGGAGTTCTCCTGGTAGTTTTTACACTACCTTGGTAGGCATCTGAAAGACACCACAAAGGTTGTTCTACCTGCTTTCTGGGCTGAGATGGGGAACCGCTGAATTTTGGACTCGGCCGGTGACAAAATGTTCCAAACACACCCCATGCACAACTCCACCGGGGAAGGTGCCAGACAGGAGTTCTCCTGGTAGTTTTTACACTACCTTGGTAGGCATCTGAAAGACACCACAAAAGTTGTTCTACCTGCTTTCTGGGCTGAGATGGGGAATCGCTGAATTTTGGAGTCGGCTGGTGACAAAATGTTCCAAACACACCCCATGCACAACTCCACCGGGGAAGGTGCCAGACAGGAGTTCTCCTGGTAGTTTTTACACTACCTTGGTAGGCATCTAAAAGGCACCACAAAAGTTGTTCTACCTGCTTTCTGGGCTGAGATGGGGAAACGCTGAATTTTGGACTCGGCTGGTGACAAAATGTTCCAAACACACCCCATGCTCAACTCCACCACGGAAGGTGCCAGACAGGAGTTCTCCTGGTAGTTTTTACATTGCTCCGGTAGGCATCTGAAAGACACCACAAAAGTTGTTGTACCTGCTTTCTGGGCTGAGATGGGGAAACGCTGAATTTTGGACTCGGCCGGTGACAAAATGTTCCAAACACACCCCATGCACAACTCCACCGGGGAAGGTGCCAGGAACGAATTCTTTTGGTAGTTTTTACACTACCTTGGTAGGCATTTGAAAGGCACCACAAAAGTTGTTCTTCCTGCTTTCTGGGCTGAGATGGGGAAACGCTGAATTTTGTAGTCGGCCGGTGACAAAATGTTCCAAACACACCCCATGCACAACTCCACCGGGGAAGGTGCCAGACAGGAGTTCTCTTAGTAGTTTTTACACTACCTTGGTAGGCATCTAAAAGACACCACAAAAGTTGTTCTACCTGCTTTCTGGGCTGAGATGGGGAACCGCTGAATTTTGGACTCGGCTGGTGACAAAATGTTCCAAACACACCCCATGCTCAACTCCACCACGGAAGGTGCCAGACAGGAGTTCTCCTGGTAGTTTTTACACTACCTTGGTAGGCAGCTGAAAGACACCACAAAAGTTGTTCTACCTGCTTTCTGGGCTGAGATGGGGAAACGCTGAATTTTGGAGTCGGCTGGTGACAAAATGTTCCAAACACACCCCATGCACAACTCCACCGGGGAAGGTGCCAGACAGGAGTTCTCCTGGTAGTTTTTACACTACCTTGGTAGGCATCTGAAAGGCACCACAAAAGTTGTTCTACCTGCTTTCTGGGCTGAGATGGGGAAACGCTGAATTTTGGAGTCGGCTGGTGACAAAATGTTCCAAACACACCCCATGTACAACTCCACCGGGGAAGGTGCCAGGAACGAATTCTGTTGGTAGTTTTTACACTACCTTGGTAGGCAGCTGAAAGGCACAAGAAAAGAAGTTGTACCAGCTTTGTGGGCTGAGATGGGGAACCGCTGAATTTTGGAGTCGGCCGGTGACAAAATGTTCCAAACACACCCCATGCACAACTCCACCGGGGAAGGTGCCAGACAGGAGTTCTCTTGGTAGTTTTTACACTACCTTGGTAGGCATTTGAAAGGCACCACAAAAGTTGTTCTTCCTGCTTTCTGGGCTGAGATGGGGAAACGCTGAATTTTGTAGTCGGCCGGTGACAAAATGTTCCAAACACACCCCATGCACAACTCCACCGGGGAAGGTGCCAGACAGGAGTTCTCTTAGTAGTTTTTACACTACCTTGGTAGGCATCTAAAAGACACCACAAAAGTTGTTGTACCTGCTTTCTGGGCTGAGATGGGGAACCGCTGAATTTTGGACTCGGCTGGTGACAAAATGTTCCAAACACACCCCATGCTCAACTCCACCACGGAAGGTGCCAGACAGGAGTTCTCCTGGTAGTTTTTACATTGCTCCGGTAGGCATCTGAAAGACACCACAAAAGTTGTTCTACCTGCTTTCTGGGCTGAGATGGGGAAACGCTGAATTTTGGACTCGGCCGGTGACAAAATGTTCCAAACACACCCCATGCACAACTCCACCGGGGAAGGTGCCAGACAGGAGTTCTCCTGGTAGTTTTTACACTACCTTGGTAGGCATTTGAAAGACACCACAAAAGTTGTTCTACCTGCTATCTGGGCTGAGATGGGGAAACGCTGAATTTTGGACTCGGCTGGTGACAAAATGTTCCAAACACACCCCATGCACAACTCCACCGGGGAAGGTGCCAGACAGGAGTTCTCCTGGTAGTTTTTACACTACCTTGGTAGGCATCTGAAAGGCACCACAAAAGTTGTTCTACCTGCTTTCTGGGCTGAGATGGGGAAACGCTGAATTTTGGAGTCGGCTGGTGACAAAATGTTCCAAACACACCCCATGTACAACTCCACCGGGGAAGGTGCCAGGAACGAATTCTGTTGGTAGTTTTTACACTACCTTGGTAGGCAGCTGAAAGGCACAAGAAAAGAAGTTGTACCAGCTTTGTGGGCTGAGATGGGGAACCGCTGAATTTTGGAGTCGGCCGTTGACAAAATGTTCCAAACACACCCCATGCACAACTCCACCGGGGAAGGTGCCAGACAGGAGTTCTCTTGGTAGTTTTTACACTACCTTGGTAGGCATCTGAAAGGCACCACAAAAGTTGTTCTACCTGCTTTCTGGGCTGAGATGGGGAAACGCTGAATTTTGGACTCGGCTGGTGACAAAATGTTCCAAACACACCCCATGCACAACTCCACCGGGGAAGGTGCCAGACAGGAGTTCTCTTGGTAGTTTTTACAGTACCTTGGTAGGCATCTGAAAGACACCACAAAAGTTGTTCTACCTGCTTTCTGGGCTGAGATGGGGAACCGCTGAATTTTGGACTCGGCTGGTGACAAAATGTTCCAAACACACCCCATGCACAACTCCACCACGGAAGGTGCCAGACAGGAGTTCTCTTGGTAGTTTTTACACTACCTTGGTAGGCAGCTGAAAGGCACCACAAAAGTTGTTCTACCTGCTTTGTGGGCTGAGATGGGGAACCGCTGAATTTTGGAGTCGGCTGGTGACAAAATGTTCCAAACACACCCCATGCACAACTCCACCACGGAAGGTGCCAGACAGGAGTTCTCCTGGTAGTTTTTACACTACCTTGGTAGGCATCTGAAAGACACCAGAAAAGTTGTTGTACCTGCTTTCTGGGCTGAGATGGGGAATCGCTGAATTTTGGACTCGGCCGGTGACAAAATGTTCCAAACACACCCCATGCACAACTCCACCGGGGAAGGTGCCAGACAGGAGTTCTCCTGGTAGTTTTTACATTGCTCTGGTAGGCATCTGAAAGACACCACAAAAGTTGTTCTACCTGCTTTCTGGGCTGAGATGGGGAACCGCTGAATTTTGGACTCGGCCGGTGACAAAATGTTCCACAGACACCCCATGCACAACTCCACCGGGGAAGGAGCCAGGAACGAATTCTGTTGGTAATTTTTACACTACCTTGATAGGCAGCTGAAAGGCACAAGAAAAGTTGTTGTACCTGCTTTCTGGGCTGAGATGGGGAACCGCTGAATTTTGGAGTCGGCCGTTGACAAAATGTTCCAAACACACCCCATGCACAACTCCACCACGGAAGGTGCCAGACAGGAGTTCTCCTGGTAGTTTTTACACTACCTTGGTAGGCATCTGAAAGACACCACAAAAGTTGTTCTACCTGCTTTCTGGGCTGAGATGGGGAAACGCTGAATTTTGGAGTCGGCTGGTGACAAAATGTTCCAAACACACCCCATGCACAACTCCACCGGGGAAGGTGCCAGACAGGAGTTCTCCTGGTAGTTTTTACACTACCTTGGTAGGCATCTAAAAGGCACCACAAAAGTTGTTCTACCTGCTTTCTGGGCTGAGATGGGGAAACGCTGAATTTTGGACTCGGCTGGTGACAAAATGTTCCAAACACACCCCATGCTCAACTCCACCACGGAAGGTGCCAGACAGGAGTTCTCCTGTTAGTTTTTACATTGCTCCGGTAGGCATCTGAAAGACACCACAAAAGTTGTTCTACCTGCTTTCTGGGCTGAGATGGGGAAACGCTGAATTTTGGACTCGGCCGGTGACAAAATGTTCCAAACACACCCCATGCACAACTCCACCGGGGAAGGTGCCAGGAACGAATTCTTTTGGTAGTTTTTACACTACCTTGGTAGGCATTTGAAAGGCACCACAAAAGTTGTTCTTCCTGCTTTCTGGGCTGAGATGGGGAAACGCTGAATTTTGGAGTCGGCCGGTGACAAAATGTTCCAAACACACCCCATGCACAACTCCACCGGGGAAGGTGCCAGACAGGAGTTCTCTTAGTAGTTTTTACACTACCTTGGTAGGCATCTAAAAGACACCACAAAAGTTGTTCTACCTGCTTTCTGGGCTGAGATGGGGAACCGCTGAATTTTGGACTCGGCTGGTGACAAAATGTTCCAAACACACCCCATGCTCAACTCCACCACGGAAGGTGCCAGACAGGAGTTCTCCTGGTAGTTTTTACATTGCTCCGGTAGGCATCTGAAAGACACCACAAAAGTTGTTCTACCTGCTTTCTGGGCTGAGATGGGGAAACGCTGAATTTTGGACTCGGCCGGTGACAAAATGTTCCAAACACACCCCATGCACAACTCCACCGGGGAAGGTGCCAGACAGGAGTTCTCCTGGTAGTTTTTACACTACCTTGGTAGGCAGCTGAAAGACACCACAAAAGTTGTTCTACCTGCTTTGTGGGCTGAGATGGGGAAACGCTGAATTTTGGACTCGGCTGGTGACAAAATGTTCCAAACACACCCCATGCACAACTCCACCGGGGAAGGTGCCAGACAGGAGTTCTCCTGGTAGTTTTTACACTACCTTGGTAGGCATCTGAAAGGCACCACAAAAGTTGTTCTACCTGCTTTCTGGGCTGAGATGGGGAAACGCTGAATTTTGGAGTCGGCTGGTGACAAAATGTTCCAAACACACCCCATGCTCAACTCCACCACGGAAGGTGCCAGACAGGAGTTCTCCTGGTAGTTTTTACATTGCTCCGGTAGGCATCTGAAAGACACCACAAAAGTTGTTCTACCTGCTTTCTGGGCTGAGATGGGGAAACGCTGAATTTTGGACTCGGCCGGTGACAAAATGTTCCAAACACACCCCATGCACAACTCCACCGGGGAAGGCGCCAGGAACGAATTCTTTTGGTAGTTTTTACACTACCTTGGTAGGCATTTGAAAGGCACCACAAAAGTTGTTCTTCCTGCTTTCTGGGCTGAGATGGGGAAACGCTGAATTTTGGACTCGGCCGGTGACAAAATGTTCCAAACACACCCCATGCACAACTCCACCGGGGAAGGTGCCAGACAGGAGTTCTCCTGGTAGTTTTTACACTACCTTGGTAGGCAGCTGAAAGACACCACAAAAGTTGTTCTACCTGCTTTCTGGGCTGAGATGGGGAACCGCTGAATTTTGGACTCGGCTGGTGACAAAATGTTCCAAACACACCCCATGCACAACTCCACCGGGGAAGGTGCCAGACAGGAGTTCTCCTGGTAGTTTTTACACTACCTTGGTAGGCATCTGAAAGGCACAAGAAAAGTTGTTCTACCTGCTTTCTGGGCTGAGATGGGGAAACGCTGAATTTTGGAGTCGGCTGGTGACAAAATGTTCCAAACACACCCCATGCTCAACTCCACCACGGAAGGTGCCAGACAGGAGTTCTCCTGGTAGTTTTTACATTGCTCCGGTAGGCATCTGAAAGACACCACAAAAGTTGTTCTACCTGCTTTCTGGGCTGAGATGGGGAAACGCTGAATTTTGGAGTCGGCTGGTGACAAAATGTTCCAAACACACCCCATGTACAACTCCACCGGGGAAGGTGCCAGGAACGAATTCTGTTGGTAGTTTTTACACTACCTTGGTAGGCAGCTGAAAGGCACAAGAAAAGAAGTTGTACCAGCTTTGTGGGCTGAGATGGGGAACCGCTGAATTTTGGAGTCGGCCGGTGACAAAATGTTCCAAACACACCCCATGCACAACTCCACCACGGAAGGTGCCAGACAGGAGTTCTCTTGGTAGTTTTTACACTACCTTGGTAGGCATTTGAAAGGCACCACAAAAGTTGTTCTTCCTGCTTTCTGGGCTGAGATGGGGAAACGCTGAATTTTGGAGTCGGCCGGTGACAAAATGTTCCAAACACACCCCATGCACAACTCCACCGGGGAAGGTGCCAGACAGGAGTTCTCTTAGTAGTTTTTACACTACCTTGGTAGGCATCTAAAAGACACCACAAAAGTTGTTCTACCTGCTTTCTGGGCTGAGATGGGGAACCGCTGAATTTTGGACTCGGCTGGTGACAAAATGTTCCAAACACACCCCATGCTCAACTCCACCGGGGAAGGTGCCAGACAGGAGTTCTCCTGGTAGTTTTTACATTGCTCCGGTAGGCATCTGAAAGACACCACAAAAGTTGTTCTACCTGCTTTCTGGGCTGAGATGGGGAAACGCTGAATTTTGGACTCGGCCGGTGACAAAATGTTCCAAACACACCCCATGCACAACTCCACCGGGGAAGGTGCCAGACAGGAGTTCTCCTGGTAGTTTTTACACTACCTTGGTAGGCAGCTGAAAGACACCACAAAAGTTGTTCTACCTGCTTTCTGGGCTGAGATGGGGAACCGCTGAATTTTGGACTCGGCTGGTGACAAAATGTTCCAAACACACCCCATGCTCAACTCCACCACGGAAGGTGCCAGACAGGAGTTCTCCTGGTAGTTTTTACATTGCTCCGGTAGGCATCTGAAAGACACCACAAAAGTTGTTCTACCTGCTTTCTGGGCTGAGATGGGGAAACGCTGAATTTTGGACTCGGCCGGTGACAAAATGTTCCAAACACACCCCATGCACAACTCCACCACGGAAGGTGCCAGACAGGAGTTCTCCTGGTAGTTTTTACACTACCTTGGTAGGCAGCTGAAAGACACCACAAAAGTTGTTCTACCTGCTTTCTGGGCTGAGATGGGGAAACGCTGAATTTTGGACTCGGCCGGTGACAAAATGTTCCAAACACACCCCATGCACAACTCCACCGGGGAAGGCGCCAGGAACGAATTCTTTTGGTAGTTTTTACACTACCTTGGTAGGCATTTGAAAGGCACCACAAAAGTTGTTCTTCCTGCTTTCTGGGCTGAGATGGGGAAACGCTGAATTTTGGAGTCGGCCGGTGACAAAATGTTCCAAACACACCCCATGCACAACTCCACCGGGGAAGGTGCCAGACAGGAGTTCTCTTAGTAGTTTTTACACTACCTTGGTAGGCATCTAAAAGACACCACAAAAGTTGTTCTACCTGCTTTCTGGGCTGAGATGGGGAACCGCTGAATTTTGGACTCGGCTGGTGACAAAATGTTCCAAACACACCCCATGCACAACTCCACCACGGAAGGTGCCAGACAGGAGTTCTCCTGGTAGTTTTTACATTGCTCCGGTAGGCATCTGAAAGACACCACAAAAGTTGTTCTACCTGCTTTCTGGGCTGAGATGGGGAAACGCTGAATTTTGGACTCGGCCGGTGACAAAATGTTCCAAACACACCCCATGCACAACTCCACCGGGGAAGGTGCCAGACAGGAGTTCTCCTGGTAGTTTTTACACTACCTTGGTAGGCAGCTGAAAGACACCACAAAAGTTGTTCTACCTGCTTTCTGGGCTGAGATGGGGAAACGCTGAATTTTGGACTCACTGGTGACAAAATGTTCCAAACACACCCCATGCACAACTCCACCGGGGAAGGTGCCAGACAGGAGTTCTCCTGGTAGTTTTTACACTACCTTGGTAGGCATCTGAAAGGCACAAGAAAAGTTGTTCTACCTGCTTTCTGGGCTGAGATGGGGAAACGCTGAATTTTGGAGTCGGCCGGTGACAAAATGTTCCAAACACACCCCATGCACAACTCCACCGGGGAAGGTGCCAGACAGGAGTTCTCCTGGTAGTTTTTACATTGCTCCGGTAGGCATCTGAAAGACACCACAAAAGTTGTTCTACCTGCTTTCTGGGCTGAGATGGGGAAACGCTGAATTTTGGACTCGGCCGGTGACAAAATGTTCCAAACACACCCCATGCACAACTCCACCGGGGAAGGCGCCAGGAACGAATTCTTTTGGTAGTTTTTACACTACCTTGGTAGGCATTTGAAAGGCACCACAAAAGTTGTTCTTCCTGCTTTCTGGGCTGAGATGGGGAACCGCTGAATTTTGGAGTCGGCCGGTGACAAAATGTTCCAAACACACCCCATGCACAACTCCACCGGGGAAGGTGCCAGACAGGAGTTCTCTTAGTAGTTTTTACACTACCTTGGTAGGCATCTAAAAGACACCACAAAAGTTGTTCTACCTGCTTTCTGGGCTGAGATGGGGAACCGCTGAATTTTGGACTCGGCTGGTGACAAAATGTTCCAAACACACCCCATGCTCAACTCCACCACGGAAGGTGCCAGACAGGAGTTCTCCTGGTAGTTTTTACATTGCTCCGGTAGGCATCTGAAAGACACCACAAAAGTTGTTCTACCTGCTTTCTGGGCTGAGATGGGGAAACGCTGAATTTTGGACTCGGCCGGTGACAAAATGTTCCAAACACACCCCATGCACAACTCCACCGGGGAAGGTGCCAGACAGGAGTTCTCCTGGTAGTTTTTACACTACCTTGGTAGGCAGCTGAAAGACACCACAAAAGTTGTTCTACCTGCTTTCTGGGCTGAGATGGGGAAACGCTGAATTTTGGACTCGGCTGGTGACAAAATGTTCCAAACACACCCCATGCACAACTCCACCGGGGAAGGTGCCAGACAGGAGTTCTCCTGGTAGTTTTTACACTACCTTGGTAAGCATCTGAAAGGCACCACAAAAGTTGTTCTACCTGCTTTCTGGGCTGAGATGGGGAAACGCTGAATTTTGGAGTCGGCTGGTGACAAAATGTTCCAAACACACCCCATGTACAACTCCACCGGGGAAGGTGCCAGGAACGAATTCTGTTGGTAGTTTTTACACTACCTTGGTAGGCAGCTGAAAGGCACAAGAAAAGAAGTTATACCAGCTTTGTGGGCTGAGATGGGGAACCGCTGAATTTTGGAGTCGGCCGGTGACAAAATGTTCCAAACACACCCCATGCACAACTCCACCGGGGAAGGTGCCAGACAGGAGTTCTCTTGGTAGTTTTTACACTACCTTGGTAGGCATTTGAAAGGCACCACAAAAGTTGTTCTTCCTGCTTTCTGGGCTGAGATGGGGAACCGCTGAATTTTGGAGTCGGCCGGTGACAAAATGTTCCAAACACACCCCATGCACAACTCCACCGGGGAAGGTGCCAGACAGGAGTTCTCTTAGTAGTTTTTACACTACCTTGGTAGGCATCTAAAAGACACCACAAAAGTTGTTCTTCCTGCTTTGTGGGCTGAGATGGGGAACCGCTGAATTTTGGACTCGGCCGGTGACAAAATGTTCCAAACACACCCCATGCACAACTCCACCACGGAAGGTGCCAGACAGGAGTTCTCCTGGTAGTTTTTACATTGCTCCGGTAGGCATCTGAAAGACACCACAAAAGTTGTTCTACCTGCTTTCTGGGCTGAGATGGGGAAACGCTGAATTTTGGACTCGGCCGGTGACAAAATGTTCCAAACACACCCCATGCACAACTCCACCGGGGAAGGTGCCAGACAGGAGTTCTCCTGGTAGTTTTTACACTACCATGGTAGGCAGCTGAAAGACACCACAAAAGTTGTTCTACCTGCTTTCTGGGCTGAGATGGGGAAACGCTGAATTTTGGACTCGGCTGGTGACAAAATGTTCCAAACACACCCCATGCACAACTCCACCGGGGAAGGTGCCAGACAGGAGTTCTCCTGGTAGTTTTTACACTACCTTGGTAGGCATCTGAAAGGCACCACAAAAGTTGTTCTACCTGCTTTCTGGGCTGAGATGGGGAAACGCTGAATTTTGGAGTCGGCTGGTGACAAAATGTTCCAAACACACCCCATGCTCAACTCCACCACGGAAGGTGCCAGACAGGAGTTCTCCTGGTAGTTTTTACATTGCTCCGGTAGGCATCTGAAAGACACCACAAAAGTTGTTCTACCTGCTTTCTGGGCTGAGATGGGGAAACGCTGAATTTTGGACTCGGCCGGTGACAAAATGTTCCAAACACACCCCATGCACAACTCCACCGGGGAAGGCGCCAGGAACGAATTCTTTTGGTAGTTTTTACACTACCTTGGTAGGCATTTGAAAGGCACCACAAAAGTTGTTCTTCCTGCTTTCTGGGCTGAGATGGGGAACCGCTGAATTTTGGAGTCGGCCGGTGACAAAATGTTCCAAACACACCCCATGCACAACTCCACCGGGGAAGGTGCCAGACAGGAGTTCTCTTAGTAGTTTTTACACTACCTTGGTAGGCATCTAAAAGACACCACAAAAGTTGTTCTACCTGCTTTCTGGGCTGAGATGGGGAACCGCTGAATTTTGGACTCGGCTGGTGACAAAATGTTCCAAACACACCCCATGCTCAACTCCACCACGGAAGGTGCCAGACAGGAGTTCTCCTGGTAGTTTTTACATTGCTCCGGTAGGCATCTGAAAGACACCACAAAAGTTGTTCTACCTGCTTTCTGGGCTGAGATGGGGAAACGCTGAATTTTGGACTCGGCCGGTGACAAAATGTTCCAAACACACCCCATGCACAACTCCACCGGGGAAGGTGCCAGACAGGAGTTCTCCTGGTAGTTTTTACACTACCTTGGTAGGCAGCTGAAAGACACCACAAAAGTTGTTCTACCTGCTTTCTGGGCTGAGATGGGGAAACGCTGAATTTTGGACTCGGCTGGTGACAAAATGTTCCAAACACACCCCATGCACAACTCCACCGGGGAAGGTGCCAGACAGGAGTTCTCCTGGTAGTTTTTACACTACCTTGGTAGGCATCTGAAAGGCACCACAAAAGTTGTTCTACCTGCTTTCTGGGCTGAGATGGGGAAACGCTGAATTTTGGAGTCGGCTGGTGACAAAATGTTCCAAACACACCCCATGCTCAACTCCACCACGGAAGGTGCCAGACAGGAGTTCTCCTGGTAGTTTTTACATTGCTCCGGTAGGCATCTGAAAGACACCACAAAAGTTGTTCTACCTGCTTTCTGGGCTGAGATGGGGAAACGCTGAATTTTGGACTCGGCTGGTGACAAAATGTTCCAAACACACCCCATGCACAACTCCACCGGGGAAGGCGCCAGGAACGAATTCTTTTGGTAGTTTTTACACTACCTTGGTAGGCATTTGAAAGGCACAAGAAAAGTTGTTGTACCTGCTTTCTGGGCTGAGATGGGGAACCGCTGAATTTTGGAGTCGGCCGGTGACAAAATGTTCCAAACACACCCCATGCACAACTCCACCGGGGAAGGTGCCAGACAGGAGTTCTCTTAGTAGTTTTTACACTACCTTGGTAGGCATCTAAAAGACACCACAAAAGTTGTTGTACCTGCTTTCTGGGCTGAGATGGGGAACCGCTGAATTTTGGACTCGGCTGGTGACAAAATGTTCCAAACACATCCATGCACAACTCCACCGGGGAAGGTGCCAGACAGGAGTTCTCCTGGTAGTTTTTACATTGCTCCGGTAGGCATCTGAAAGACACCACAAAAGTTGTTCTACCTGCTTTCTGGGCTGAGATGGGGAAACGCTGAATTTTGGAGTCGGCCGGTGACAAAATGTTCCAAACACACCCCATGCACAACTCCACCGGGGAAGGTGCCAGACAGGAGTTCTCCTGGTAGTTTTTACACTACCTTGGTAGGCAGCTGAAAGACACCACAAAAGTTGTTCTACCTGCTTTCTGGGCTGAGATGGGGAAACGCTGAATTTTGGACTCGGCTGGTGACAAAATGTTCCAAACACACCCCATGCACAACTCCACCGGGGAAGGTGCCAGACAGGAGTTCTCCTGGTAGTTTTTACACTACCTTGGTAGGCATCTGAAAGGCACAAGAAAAGTTGTTCTACCTGCTTTCTGGGCTGAGATGGGGAAACGCTGAATTTTGGAGTCGGCTGGTGACAAAATGTTCCAAACACACCCCATGCTCAACTCCACCACGGAAGGTGCCAGACAGGAGTTCTCCTGGTAGTTTTTACATTGCTCCGGTAGGCATCTGAAAGACACCACAAAAGTTGTTCTACCTGCTTTCTGGGCTGAGATGGGGAAACGCTGAATTTTGGACTCGGCCGGTGACAAAATGTTCCAAACACACCCCATGCACAACTCCACCGGGGAAGGCGCCAGGAACGAATTCTTTTGGTAGTTTTTACACTACCTTGGTAGGCATCTAAAAGGCACCACAAAAGTTGTTCTTCCTGCTTTCTGGGCTGAGATGGGGAACCGCTGAATTTTGGAGTCGGCCGGTGACAAAATGTTCCAAACACACCCCATGCACAACTCCACCGGGGAAGGTGCCAGACAGGAGTTCTCTTAGTAGTTTTTACACTACCTTGGTAGGCATCTAAAAGACACCACAAAAGTTGTTCTACCTGCTTTCTGGGCTGAGATGGGGAACCGCTGAATTTTGGACTCGGCTGGTGACAAAATGTTCCAAACACACCCCATGCTCAACTCCACCACGGAAGGTGCCAGACAGGAGTTCTCCTGGTAGTTTTTACATTGCTCCGGTAGGCATCTGAAAGACACCACAAAAGTTGTTCTACCTGCTTTCTGGGCTGAGATGGGGAAACGCTGAATTTTGGACTCGGCCGGTGACAAAATGTTCCAAACACACCCCATGCACAACTCCACCGGGGAAGGTGCCAGACAGGAGTTCTCCTGGTAGTTTTTACACTACCTTGGTAGGCAGCTGAAAGACACCACAAAAGTTGTTCTACCTGCTTTCTGGGCTGAGATGGGGAAACGCTGAATTTTGGACTCGGCTGGTGACAAAATGTTCCAAACACACCCCACGCACAACTCCACCGGGGAAGGTGCCAGACAGGAGTTCTCCTGGTAGTTTTTACATTGCTCCGGTAGGCATCTGAAAGACACCACAAAAGTTGTTCTACCTGCTTTCTGGGCTGAGATGGGGAAACGCTGAATTTTGGAGTCGGCTGGTGACAAAATGTTCCAAACACACCCCATGTACAACTCCACCGGGGAAGGTGCCAGGAACGAATTCTGTTGGTAGTTTTTACACTACCTTGGTAGGCAGCTGAAAGGCACAAGAAAAGAAGTTATACCAGCTTTGTGGGCTGAGATGGGGAACAGCTGAATTTTGGAGTCGGCCGGTGACAAAATGTTCCAAACACACCCCATGCACAACTCCACCGGGGAAGGCGCCAGGAACGAATTCTTTTGGTAGTTTTTACACTACTTTGGTAGGCATTTGAAAGGCACCACAAAAGTTGTTCTTCCTGCTTTCTGGGCTGAGATGGGGAAACGCTGAATTTTGGAGTCGGCCGGTGACAAAATGTTCCAAACACACCCCATGCTCAACTCCACCACGGAAGGTGCCAGACAGGAGTTCTCTTAGTAGTTTTTACACTACCTTGGTAGGCATCTAAAAGACACCACAAAAGTTGTTCTACCTGCTTTCTGGGCTGAGATGGGGAACCGCTGAATTTTGGACTCGGCTGGTGACAAAATGTTCCAAACACACCCCATGCACAACTCCACCACGGAAGGTGCCAGACAGGAGTTCTCCTGGTAGTTTTTACATTGCTCCGGTAGGCATCTGAAAGACACCACAAAAGTTGTTCTACCTGCTTTCTGGGCTGAGATGGGGAAACGCTGAATTTTGGACTCGGCCGGTGACAAAATGTTCCAAACACACCCCATGCACAACTCCACCGGGGAAGGTGCCAGACAGGAGTTCTCCTGGTAGTTTTTACACTACCATGGTAGGCAGCTGAAAGACACCACAAAAGTTGTTCTACCTGCTTTCTGGGCTGAGATGGGGAAACGCTGAATTTTGGACTCGGCTGGTGACAAAATGTTCCAAACACACCCCATGCACAACTCCACCGGGGAAGGTGCCAGACAGGAGTTCTCCTGGTAGTTTTTACACTACCTTGGTAGGCATCTGAAAGGCACCACAAAAGTTGTTCTACCTGCTTTCTGGGCTGAGATGGGGAAACGCTGAATTTTGGAGTCGGCTGGTGACAAAATGTTCCAAACACACCCCATGCTCAACTCCACCACGGAAGGTGCCAGACAGGAGTTCTCCTGGTAGTTTTTACATTGCTCCGGTAGGCATCTGAAAGACACCACAAAAGTTGTTCTACCTGCTTTCTGGGCTGAGATGGGGAAACGCTGAATTTTGGACTCGGCCGGTGACAAAATGTTCCAAACACACCCCATGCACAATTCCACCGGGGAAGGCGCCAGGAACGAATTCTTTTGGTAGTTTTTACACTACCTTGGTAGGCATTTGAAAGGCACCACAAAAGTTGTTCTTCCTGCTTTCTGGGCTGAGATGGGGAACCGCTGAATTTTGGAGTCGGCCGGTGACAAAATGTTCCAAACACACCCCCTGCACAACTCCACCGGGGAAGGTGCCAGACAGGAGTTCTCTTAGTAGTTTTTACACTACCTTGGTAGGCATCTAAAAGACACCACAAAAGTTGTTCTACCTGCTATCTGGGCTGAGATGGGGAAACGCTGAATTTTGGACTCGGCTGGTGACAAAATGTTCCAAACACACCCCATGCACAACTCCACCGGGGAAGGTGCCAGACAGGAGTTCTCCTGGTAGTTTTTACATTGCTCCGGTAGGCATCTGAAAGACACCACAAAAGTTGTTCTACCTGCTTTCTGGGCTGAGATGGGGAAACGCTGAATTTTGGACTCGGCCGGTGACAAAATGTTCCAAACACACCCCCTGCACAACTCCACCGGGGAAGGTGCCAGACAGGAGTTCTCCTGGTAGTTTTTACACTACCTTGGTAGGCAGCTGAAAGACACCACAAAAGTTGTTCTACCTGCTTTCTGGGCTGAGATGGGGAACCGCTGAATTTTGGAGTCGGCTGGTGACAAAATGTTCCAAACACACCCCATGCACAACTCCACCGGGGAAGGTGCCAGACAGGAGTTCTCTTGGTAGTTTTTACACTACCTTGGTAGGCATCTGAAAGACACCACAAAAGTTGTTCTACCTGCTTTCTGGGCTGAGATGGGGAACCGCTGAATTTTGGACTCGGCCGGTGACAAAATGTTCCACAGACACCCCATGCACAACTCCACCGGGGAAGGAGCCAGGAACGAATTCTGTTGGTAATTTTTACACTACCTTGATAGGCAGCTGAAAGGCACAAGAAAAGTTGTTGTACCTGCTTTCTGGGCTGAGATGGGGAACCGCTGAATTTTGGAGTCGGCCGGTGACAAAATGTTCCAAACACACCCCCTGCACAACTCCACCGGGGAAGGTGCCAGACAGGAGTTCTCCTGGTAGTTTTTACACTACCTTGGTAGGCATCTGAAAGACACCACAAAAGTTGTTCTACCTGCTTTCTGGGCTGAGATGGGGAAACGCTGAATTTTGGAGTCGGCTGGTGACAAAATGTTCCAAACACACCCCATGCACAACTCCACCGGGGAAGGTGCCAGACAGGAGTTCTCCTGGTAGTTTTTACACTACCTTGGTAGGCATCTAAAAGGCACCACAAAAGTTGTTCTACCTGCTTTCTGGGCTGAGATGGGGAAACGCTGAATTTTGGACTCGGCCGGTGACAAAATGTTCCAAACACACCCCATGCACAACTCCACCGGGGAAGGCGCCAGGAACGAATTCTTTTGGTAGTTTTTACACTACCTTGGTAGGCATTTGAAAGGCACCACAAAAGTTGTTCTTCCTGCTTTCTGGGCTGAGATGGGGAAACGCTGAATTTTGGAGTCGGCCGGTGACAAAATGTTCCAAACACACCCCATGCACAACTCCACCGGGGAAGGTGCCAGACAGGAGTTCTCTTAGTAGTTTTTACACTACCTTGGTAGGCATCTAAAAGACACCACAAAAGTTGTTCTACCTGCTTTCTGGGCTGAGATGGGGAACCGCTGAATTTTGGACTCGGCTGGTGACAAAATGTTCCAAACACACCCCATGCTCAACTCCACCACGGAAGGTGCCAGACAGGAGTTCTCCTGGTAGTTTTTACATTGCTCCGGTAGGCATCTGAAAGACACCACAAAAGTTGTTCTACCTGCTTTCTGGGCTGAGATGGGGAAACGCTGAATTTTGGACTCGGCCGGTGACAAAATGTTCCAAACACACCCCCTGCACAACTCCACCGGGGAAGGTGCCAGACAGGAGTTCTCCTGGTAGTTTTTACACTACCTTGGTAGGCAGCTGAAAGACACCACAAAAGTTGTTCTACCTGCTTTCTGGGCTGAGATGGGGAAACGCTGAATTTTGGACTCGGCTGGTGACAAAATGTTCCAAACACACCCCATGCACAACTCCACCACGGAAGGTGCCAGACAGGAGTTCTCCTGGTAGTTTTTACACTACCTTGGTAGGCAGCTGAAAGACACCAGAAAAGTTGTTCTACCTGCTTTCTGGGCTGAGATGGGGAATCGCTGAATTTTGGACTCGGCCGGTGACAAAATGTTCCAAACACACCCCATGCACAACTCCACCGGGGAAGGTGCCAGACAGGAGTTCTCCTGGTAGTTTTTACATTGCTCCGGTAGGCATCTGAAAGACACCACAAAAGTTGTTCTACCTGCTTTCTGGGCTGAGATGGGGAACCGCTGAATTTTGGACTCGGCCGGTGACAAAATGTTCCACAGACACCCCATGCACAACTCCACCGGGGAAGGAGCCAGGAACGAATTCTGTTGGTAATTTTTACACTACCTTGATAGGCAGCTGAAAGGCACAAGAAAAGTTGTTGTACCTGCTTTCTGGGCTGAGATGGGGAACCGCTGAATTTTGGAGTCGGCTGGTGACAAAATGTTCCAAACACACCCCCTGCACAACTCCACCGGGGAAGGTGCCAGACAGGAGTTCTCCTGGTAGTTTTTACACTACCTTGGTAGGCATCTGAAAGACACCACAAAAGTTGTTCTACCTGCTTTCTGGGCTGAGATGGGGAAACGCTGAATTTTGGACTCGGCTGGTGACAAAATGTTCCAAACACACCCCATGCACAACTCCACCGGGGAAGGTGCCAGACAGGAGTTCTCCTGGTAGTTTTTTACACTACCTTGGTAGGCATCTAAAAGGCACCACAAAAGTTGTTCTACCTGCTTTCTGGGCTGAGATGGGGAACCGCTGAATTTTGGACTCGGCTGGTGACAAAATGTTCCAAACACACCCCCTGCACAACTCCACCGGGGAAGGTGCCAGACAGGAGTTCTCCTGTTAGTTTTTACATTGCTCCGGTAGGCATCTGAAAGACACCACAAAAGTTGTTCTACCTGCTTTCTGGGCTGAGATGGGGAAACGCTGAATTTTGGACTCGGCCGGTGACAAAATGTTCCAAACACACCCCATGCACAACTCCACCGGGGAAGGTGCCAGGAACGAATACTTTTGGTAGTTTTTACACTACCTTGGTAGGCAGCTGAAAGGCACAAGAAAAGTTGTTGTACCTGCTTTCTGGGCTGAGATGGGGGACCGCTGAATTTTGGAGTCGGCCGGTGACAAAATGTTCCAAACACACCCCATGCACAACTCCACCGGGGAAGGTGCCAGACAGGAGTTCTCCTGGTAGTTTTTACACTACCTTGGTAGGCATCTGAAAGACACCACAAAAGTTGTTCTACCTGCTTTCTGGGCTGAGATGGGGAAACGCTGAATTTTGGACTCGGCCGGTGACAAAATGTTCCAAACACACCCCATGCACAACTCCACCGGGGAAGGTGCCAGACAGGAGTTCTCTTGGTAGTTTTTACACTACCTTGGTTGGCAGCTGAAAGGCACCACAAAACTTGTTCTACCTGCTTTCTGGGCTGAGATGGGGAACCGCTGAATTTTGGACTCGGCTGGTGACAAAATGTTCCAAACACACCCCATGCACAACTCCACCGGGGAAGGTGCCAGACAGGAGTTCTCCTGGTAGTTTTTACACTACCTTGGTAGGCATCTGAAAGGCACCACAAAAGTTGTTCTACCTGCTTTGTGGGCTGAGATGGGGAACCGCTGAATTTTGGAGTCGGCTGGTGACAAAATGTTCCAAACACACCCCATGCACAACTCCACCACGGAAGGTGCCAGACAGGAGTTCTCCTGGTAGTTTTTACACTACCTTGGTAGGCATCTGAAAGACACCACAAAAGTTGTTCTACCTGCTTTCTGGGCTGAGATGGGGAATCGCTGAATTTTGGACTCGGCCGGTGACAAAATGTTCCAAACACACCCCATGCACAATTCCACCGGGGAAGGTGCCAGACAGGAGTTCTCCTGCTAGTTTTTACATTGCTCCGGTAGGCATCTGAAAGACACCACAAAAGTTGATCTACCTGCTTTCTGGGCTGAGATGGGGAAACGCTGAATTTTGGACTCGGCCGGTGACAAAATGTTCCACAGACACCCCATGCACAACTCCACCGGGGAAGGAGCCAGGAACGAATTCTGTTGGTAATTTTTACACTACCTTGATAGGCAGCTGAAAGGCACAAGAAAAGTTGTTGTACCTGCTTTCTGGGCTGAGATGGGGAACCGCTGAATTTTGGAGTCGGCCGTTGACAAAATGTTCCAAACACACCCCATGCACAACTCCACCGGGGAAGGTGCCAGACAGGAGTTCTCTCGGTAGTTTTTACACTACCTTGGTAGGCATTTGAAAGACACCACAAAACTTGTTCTACCTGCTTTCTGGGCTGAGATGGGGAAACGCTGAATTTTGGACTCGGCCGGTGACAAAATGTTCCAAACACACCCCATGCACAACTCCACCGGGGAAGGTGCCAGACAGGAGTTCTCCTGGTAGTTTTTACATTGCTCCGGTAGGCATCTGAAAGACACCACAAAAGTTGTTGTACCTGCTTTCTGGGCTGAGATGGGGAACCGCTGAATTTTGGAGTCGGCTGGTGACAAAATGTTCCAAACACACCCCATGCACAACTCCACCGGGGAAGGTGCCAGACAGGAGTTCTCTTGGTAGTTTTTACACTACCTTGGTAGGCATCTGAAAGACACCACAAAAGTTGTTCTACCTGCTTTCTGGGCTGAGATGGGGAAACGCTGAATTTTGGACTCGGCCGGTGACAAAATGTTCCAAACACACCCCATGCACAACTCCACCGGGGAAGGTGCCAGACAGGAGTTCTCCTGGTAGTTTTTACACTACCTTGGTAGGCAGCTGAAAGGCACAAGAAAAGTTGTTGTACCTGCTTTGTGGGCTGAGATGGGGAAACGCTGAATTTTGGAGTCGGCCGGTGACAAAATGTTCCAAACACACCCCATGCACAACTCCACCGGGGAAGGTGCCAGACAGGAGTTCTCTTGGTAGTTTTTACACTACCTTGGTAGGCAGCTGAAAGGCACCACAAAAGTTGTTGTACCTGCTTTCTGGGCTGAGATGGGGAACCGCTGAATTTTGGACTCGGCTGGTGACAAAATGTTTCACAGACACCCCATGCACAACTCCACCGGGGAAGGTGCCAGGAACGAATTCTGTTGGTAGTTTTTACACTACCTTGGTAGGCATTTGAAAGGCACCACAAAAGTTGTTCTTCCTGCTTTCTGGGCTGACATGGGGAACCGCTGAATTTTGGAGTCGGCTGGTGACAAAATGTTCCAAACACACCCCATGCACAACTCCACCGGGGAAGGTGCCAGACAGGAGTTCTCCTGGTAGTTTTTACACTACCTTGGTAGGCATTTGAAAGACACCACAAAACTTGTTCTACCTGCTTTCTGGGCTGAGATGGGGAACCGCTGAATTTTGGACTCGGCCGGTGACAAAATGTTCCAAACACACCCCATGCACAACTCCACCGGGGAAGGTGCCAGGAACGAATTCTTTTCGTAGTTTTTACACTACCTTGGTAGGCAGCTGAAAGGCACAAGAAAAGTTGTTGTACCTGCTTTGTGGGCTGAGATGGGGAAACGCTGAATTTTGGAGTCGGCCGGTGACAAAATGTTCCAAACACACCCCATGCACAACTCCACCACGGAAGGTGCCAGACAGGAGTTCTCTTGGTAGTTTTTACACTACCTTGGTAGGCATCTGAAAGACACCACAAAAGTTGTTCTACCTGCTTTCTGGGCTGAGATGGGGAAACGCTGAATTTTGGACTCGGCCGGTGACAAAATGTTCCAAACACACCCCATGCACAACTCCACCGGGGAAGGTGCCAGACAGGAGTTCTCCTGGTAGTTTTTACAGTACCTTGGTAGGCATCTGAAAGACACCACAAAAGTTGTTCTACCTGCTTTCTGGGCTGAGATGGGGAAACGCTGAATTTTGGAGTCGGCTGGTGACAAAATGTTCCAAACACACCCCATGCACAACTCCACCGGGGAAGGTGCCAGACAGGAGTTCTCCTGGTAGTTTTTACACTACCTTGGTAGGCATTTGAAAGGCACCACAAAAGTTGTTCTTCCTGCTTTCTGGGCTGAGATGGGGAAACGCTGAATTTTGGAGTCGGCCGGTGACAAAATGTTCCAAACACACCCCATGCACAACTCCACCGGGGAAGGTGCCAGACAGGAGTTCTCCTGGTAGTTTTTACACTACCTTGGTAGGCAGCTGAAAGACAGCACAAAAGTTGTTCTACCTGCTTTCTGGGCTGAGATGGGGAACCGCTGAATTTTGGACTCGGCTGGTGACAAAATGTTCCAAACACACCCCATGCACAACTCCACCGGGGAAGGTGCCAGACAGGAGTTCTCCTGGTAGTTTTTACACTACCTTGGTAGGCATTTGAACGACACCACAAAACTTGTTCTACCTGCTTGCTGGGCTGAGATGGGGAACCGCTGAATTTTGGACTCGGCCGGTGACAAAATGTTCCAAACACACCCCATGCACAACTCCACCGGGGAAGGTGCCAGGAACGAATTCTTTTGGTAGTTTTTACACTACCTTGGTAGGCAGCTGAAAGGCACAAGAAAAGTTGTTGTACCTGCTTTCTGGGCTGAGATGGGGAAACGCTGAATTTTGGAGTCGGCCGGTGACAAAATGTTCCAAACACACCCCATGCACAACTCCACCGGGGAAGGTGCCAGACAGGAGTTCTCTTGGTAGTTTTTACACTACCTTGGTAGGCATCTGAAAGGCACCACAAAAGTTGTTCTACCTGCTTTCTGGGCTGAGATGGGGAACCGCTGAATTTTGGACTCGGCCGGTGACAAAATGTTCCACAGACACCCCATGCACAACTCCACCGGGGAAGGTGCCAGACAGGAGTTCTCCTGGTAGTTTTTACACTACCTTGGTAGGCATCTGAAAGACACCACAAAAGTTGTTCTACCTGCTTTCTGGGCTGAGATGGGGAACCGCTGAATTTTGGACTCGGCCGGTGACAAAATGTTCCAAACACACCCCATGCACAACTCCACCGGGGAAGGTGCCAGACAGGAGTTCTCCTGGTAGTTTTTACACTACCTTGGTAGGCATCTGAAAGACACCACAAAAGTTGTTCTACCTGCTTTCTGGGCTGAGATGGGGAACCGCTGAATTTTGGAGTCGGCTGGTGACAAAATGTTCCAAACACACCCCATGCACAACTCCACCGGGGAAGGTGCCAGACAGGAGTTCTCCTGGTAGTTTTTACACTACCTTGGTAGGCATCTAAAAGGCACCACAAAAGTTGTTCTACCTGCTTTCTGGGCTGAGATGGGGAAACGCTGAATTTTGGAGTCGGCTGGTGACAAAATGTTCCAAACACACCCCATGCTCAACTCCACCACGGAAGGTGCCAGACAGGAGTTCTCCTGGTAGTTTTTACATTGCTCCGGTAGGCATCTGAAAGACACCACAAAAGTTGTTGTACCTGCTTTCTGGGCTGAGATGGGGAACCGCTGAATTTTGGACTCGGCCGGTGACAAAATGTTCCAAACACACCCCATGCACAACTCCACCGGGGAAGGTGCCAGGAACGAATTCTTTTGGTAGTTTTTACACTACCTTGGTAGGCATTTGAAAGGCACCACAAAAGTTGTTCTTCCTGCTTTCTGGGCTGAGATGGGGAAACGCTGAATTTTGTAGTCGGCCGGTGACAAAATGTTCCAAACACACCCCATGCACAACTCCACCGGGGAAGGTGCCAGACAGGAGTTCTCTTAGTAGTTTTTACACTACCTTGGTAGGCATCTAAAAGACACCACAAAAGTTGTTCTACCTGCTTTCTGGGCTGAGATGGGGAACCGCTGAATTTTGGACTCGGCTGGTGACAAAATGTTCCAAACACACCCCATGCTCAACTCCACCACGGAAGGTGCCAGACAGGAGTTCTCCTGGTAGTTTTTACACTACCTTGGTAGGCAGCTGAAAGACACCACAAAAGTTGTTCTACCTGCTTTCTGGGCTGAGATGGGGAAACGCTGAATTTTGGAGTCGGCTGGTGACAAAATGTTCCAAACACACCCCATGCACAACTCCACCGGGGAAGGTGCCAGACAGGAGTTCTCCTGGTAGTTTTTACACTACCTTGGTAGGCATCTGAAAGGCACCACAAAAGTTGTTCTACCTGCTTTCTGGGCTGAGATGGGGAAACGCTGAATTTTGGAGTCGGCTGGTGACAAAATGTTCCAAACACACCCCATGTACAACTCCACCGGGGAAGGTGCCAGGAACGAATTCTGTTGGTAGTTTTTACACTACCTTGGTAGGCAGCTGAAAGGCACAAGAAAAGAAGTTGTACCAGCTTTGTGGGCTGAGATGGGGAACCGCTGAATTTTGGAGTCGGCCGGTGACAAAATGTTCCAAACACACCCCATGCACAACTCCACCGGGGAAGGTGCCAGACAGGAGTTCTCTTGGTAGTTTTTACACTACCTTGGTAGGCATTTGAAAGGCACCACAAAAGTTGTTCTTCCTGCTTTCTGGGCTGAGATGGGGAAACGCTGAATTTTGTAGTCGGCCGGTGACAAAATGTTCCAAACACACCCCATGCACAACTCCACCGGGGAAGGTGCCAGACAGGAGTTCTCTTAGTAGTTTTTACACTACCTTGGTAGGCATCTAAAAGACACCACAAAAGTTGTTGTACCTGCTTTCTGGGCTGAGATGGGGAACCGCTGAATTTTGGACTCGGCTGGTGACAAAATGTTCCAAACACACCCCATGCTCAACTCCACCACGGAAGGTGCCAGACAGGAGTTCTCCTGGTAGTTTTTACATTGCTCCGGTAGGCATCTGAAAGACACCACAAAAGTTGTTCTACCTGCTTTCTGGGCTGAGATGGGGAAACGCTGAATTTTGGACTCGGCCGGTGACAAAATGTTCCAAACACACCCCATGCACAACTCCACCGGGGAAGGTGCCAGACAGGAGTTCTCCTGGTAGTTTTTACACTACCTTGGTAGGCATTTGAAAGACACCACAAAAGTTGTTCTACCTGCTATCTGGGCTGAGATGGGGAAACGCTGAATTTTGGAGTCGGCTGGTGACAAAATGTTCCAAACACACCCCATGCACAACTCCACCGGGGAAGGTGCCAGACAGGAGTTCTCCTGGTAGTTTTTACACTACCTTGGTAGGCATCTGAAAGGCACCACAAAAGTTGTTCTACCTGCTTTCTGGGCTGAGATGGGGAAACGCTGAATTTTGGAGTCGGCTGGTGACAAAATGTTCCAAACACACCCCATGTACAACTCCACCGGGGAAGGTGCCAGGAACGAATTCTGTTGGTAGTTTTTACACTACCTTGGTAGGCAGCTGAAAGGCACAAGAAAAGAAGTTGTACCAGCTTTGTGGGCTGAGATGGGGAACCGCTGAATTTTGGAGTCGGCCGTTGACAAAATGTTCCAAACACACCCCATGCACAACTCCACCGGGGAAGGTGCCAGACAGGAGTTCTCTTAGTAGTTTTTACACTACCTTGGTAGGCATCTAAAAGACACCACAAAAGTTGTTCTACCTGCTTTCTGGGCTGAGATGGGGAACCGCTGAATTTTGGACTCGGCTGGTGACAAAATGTTCCAAACACACCCCATGCTCAACTCCACCACGGAAGGTGCCAGACAGGAGTTCTCCTGGTAGTTTTTACATTGCTCCGGTAGGCATCTGAAAGACACCACAAAAGTTGTTCTACCTGCTTTCTGGGCTGAGATGGGGAAACGCTGAATTTTGGACTCGGCCGGTGACAAAATGTTCCAAACACACCCCATGCACAACTCCACCGGGGAAGGTGCCAGACAGGAGTTCTCCTGGTAGTTTTTACACTACCTTGGTAGGCAGCTGAAAGACACCACAAAAGTTGTTCTACCTGCTTTGTGGGCTGAGATGGGGAAACGCTGAATTTTGGACTCGGCTGGTGACAAAATGTTCCAAACACACCCCATGCACAACTCCACCGGGGAAGGTGCCAGACAGGAGTTCTCCTGGTAGTTTTTACACTACCTTGGTAGGCATCTGAAAGGCACCACAAAAGTTGTTCTACCTGCTTTCTGGGCTGAGATGGGGAAACGCTGAATTTTGGAGTCGGCTGGTGACAAAATGTTCCAAACACACCCCATGCTCAACTCCACCACGGAAGGTGCCAGACAGGAGTTCTCCTGGTAGTTTTTACATTGCTCCGGTAGGCATCTGAAAGACACCACAAAAGTTGTTCTACCTGCTTTCTGGGCTGAGATGGGGAAACGCTGAATTTTGGACTCGGCCGGTGACAAAATGTTCCAAACACACCCCATGCACAACTCCACCGGGGAAGGCGCCAGGAACGAATTCTTTTGGTAGTTTTTACACTACCTTGGTAGGCATTTGAAAGGCACCACAAAAGTTGTTCTTCCTGCTTTCTGGGCTGAGATGGGGAAACGCTGAATTTTGGACTCGGCCGGTGACAAAATGTTCCAAACACACCCCATGCACAACTCCACCGGGGAAGGTGCCAGACAGGAGTTCTCCTGGTAGTTTTTACACTACCTTGGTAGGCATCTGAAAGGCACAAGAAAAGTTGTTCTACCTGCTTTCTGGGCTGAGATGGGGAAACGCTGAATTTTGGAGTCGGCTGGTGACAAAATGTTCCAAACACACCCCATGCTCAACTCCACCACGGAAGGTGCCAGACAGGAGTTCTCCTGGTAGTTTTTACATTGCTCCGGTAGGCATCTGAAAGACACCACAAAAGTTGTTCTACCTGCTTTCTGGGCTGAGATGGGGAACCGCTGAATTTTGGACTCGGCTGGTGACAAAATGTTCCAAACACACCCCATGCTCAACTCCACCACGGAAGGTGCCAGACAGGAGTTCTCCTGGTAGTTTTTACATTGCTCCGGTAGGCATCTGAAAGACACCACAAAAGTTGTTCTACCTGCTTTCTGGGCTGAGATGGGGAAACGCTGAATTTTGGACTCGGCCGGTGACAAAATGTTCCAAACACACCCCATGCACAACTCCACCGGGGAAGGTGCCAGACAGGAGTTCTCCTGGTAGTTTTTACACTACCTTGGTAGGCATTTGAAAGACACCACAAAAGTTGTTCTACCTGCTATCTGGGCTGAGATGGGGAAACGCTGAATTTTGGACTCGGCTGGTGACAAAATGTTCCAAACACACCCCATGCACAACTCCACCGGGGAAGGTGCCAGACAGGAGTTCTCCTGGTAGTTTTTACACTACCTTGGTAGGCATCTGAAAGGCACCACAAAAGTTGTTCTACCTGCTTTCTGGGCTGAGATGGGGAAACGCTGAATTTTGGAGTCGGCTGGTGACAAAATGTTCCAAACACACCCCATGTACAACTCCACCGGGGAAGGTGCCAGGAACGAATTCTGTTGGTAGTTTTTACACTACCTTGGTAGGCAGCTGAAAGGCACAAGAAAAGAAGTTGTACCAGCTTTGTGGGCTGAGATGGGGAACCGCTGAATTTTGGAGTCGGCCGTTGACAAAATGTTCCAAACACACCCCATGCACAACTCCACCGGGGAAGGTGCCAGACAGGAGTTCTCCTGGTAGTTTTTACACTACCTTGGTAGGCATCTAAAAGACACCACAAAAGTTGTTCTACCTGCTTTGTGGGCTGAGATGGGGAACCGCTGAATTTTGGACTCGGCTGGTGACAAAATGTTCCAAACACACCCCATGCTCAACTCCACCGGGGAAGGTGCCAGACAGGAGTTCTCCTGGTAGTTTTTACATTGCTCCGGTAGGCATCTGAAAGACACCACAAAAGTTGTTCTACCTGCTTTCTGGGCTGAGATGGGGAAACGCTGAATTTTGGACTCGGCCGGTGACAAAATGTTCCAAACACACCCCATGCACAACTCCACCGGGGAAGGTGCCAGACAGGAGTTCTCCTGGTAGTTTTTACACTACCTTGGTAGGCAGCTGAAAGACACCACAAAAGTTGTTCTACCTGCTTTGTGGGCTGAGATGGGGAAACGCTGAATTTTGGACTCGGCTGGTGACAAAATGTTCCAAACACACCCCATGCACAACTCCACCGGGGAAGGTGCCAGACAGGAGTTCTCCTGGTAGTTTTTACACTACCTTGGTAGGCATCTGAAAGGCACCACAAAAGTTGTTCTACCTGCTTTCTGGGCTGAGATGGGGAAACGCTGAATTTTGGAGTCGGCTGGTGACAAAATGTTCCAAACACACCCCATGCTCAACTCCACCACGGAAGGTGCCAGACAGGAGTTCTCCTGGTAGTTTTTACATTGCTCCGGTAGGCATCTGAAAGACACCACAAAAGTTGTTCTACCTGCTTTCTGGGCTGAGATGGGGAAACGCTGAATTTTGGACTCGGCCGGTGACAAAATGTTCCAAACACACCCCATGCACAACTCCACCGGGGAAGGCGCCAGGAACGAATTCTTTTGGTAGTTTTTACACTACCTTGGTAGGCATTTGAAAGGCACCACAAAAGTTGTTCTTCCTGCTTTCTGGGCTGAGATGGGGAAACGCTGAATTTTGGACTCGGCCGGTGACAAAATGTTCCAAACACACCCCATGCACAACTCCACCGGGGAAGGTGCCAGACAGGAGTTCTCCTGGTAGTTTTTACACTACCTTGGTAGGCAGCTGAAAGACACCACAAAAGTTGTTCTACCTGCTTTCTGGGCTGAGATGGGGAACCGCTGAATTTTGGACTCGGCTGGTGACAAAATGTTCCAAACACACCCCATGCACAACTCCACCGGGGAAGGTGCCAGACAGGAGTTCTCCTGGTAGTTTTTACACTACCTTGGTAGGCATCTGAAAGGCACAAGAAAAGTTGTTCTACCTGCTTTCTGGGCTGAGATGGGGAAACGCTGAATTTTGGAGTCGGCTGGTGACAAAATGTTCCAAACACACCCCATGCTCAACTCCACCACGGAAGGTGCCAGACAGGAGTTCTCCTGGTAGTTTTTACATTGCTCCGGTAGGCATCTGAAAGACACCACAAAAGTTGTTCTACCTGCTTTCTGGGCTGAGATGGGGAAACGCTGAATTTTGGAGTCGGCTGGTGACAAAATGTTCCAAACACACCCCATGTACAACTCCACCGGGGAAGGTGCCAGGAACGAATTCTGTTGGTAGTTTTTACACTACCTTGGTAGGCAGCTGAAAGGCACAAGAAAAGAAGTTGTACCAGCTTTGTGGGCTGAGATGGGGAACCGCTGAATTTTGGAGTCGGCCGGTGACAAAATGTTCCAAACACACCCCATGCACAACTCCACCGGGGAAGGTGCCAGACAGGAGTTCTCTTGGTAGTTTTTACACTACCTTGGTAGGCATTTGAAAGGCACCACAAAAGTTGTTCTTCCTGCTTTCTGGGCTGAGATGGGGAAACGCTGAATTTTGGAGTCGGCCGGTGACAAAATGTTCCAAACACACCCCATGCACAACTCCACCGGGGAAGGTGCCAGACAGGAGTTCTCTTAGTAGTTTTTACACTACCTTGGTAGGCATCTAAAAGACACCACAAAAGTTGTTCTACCTGCTTTCTGGGCTGAGATGGGGAACCGCTGAATTTTGGACTCGGCTGGTGACAAAATGTTCCAAACACACCCCATGCTCAACTCCACCACGGAAGGTGCCAGACAGGAGTTCTCCTGGTAGTTTTTACATTGCTCCGGTAGGCATCTGAAAGACACCACAAAAGTTGTTCTACCTGCTTTCTGGGCTGAGATGGGGAAACGCTGAATTTTGGACTCGGCCGGTGACAAAATGTTCCAAACACACCCCATGCACAACTCCACCGGGGAAGGTGCCAGACAGGAGTTCTCCTGGTAGTTTTTACACTACCTTGGTAGGCAGCTGAAAGACACCACAAAAGTTGTTCTACCTGCTTTCTGGGCTGAGATGGGGAACCGCTGAATTTTGGACTCGGCTGGTGACAAAATGTTCCAAACACACCCCATGCTCAACTCCACCACGGAAGGTGCCAGACAGGAGTTCTCCTGGTAGTTTTTACATTGCTCCGGTAGGCATCTGAAAGACACCACAAAAGTTGTTCTACCTGCTTTCTGGGCTGAGATGGGGAAACGCTGAATTTTGGACTCGGCCGGTGACAAAATGTTCCAAACACACCCCATGCACAACTCCACCACGGAAGGTGCCAGACAGGAGTTCTCCTGGTAGTTTTTACACTACCTTGGTAGGCAGCTGAAAGACACCACAAAAGTTGTTCTACCTGCTTTCTGGGCTGAGATGGGGAAACGCTGAATTTTGGACTCGGCCGGTGACAAAATGTTCCAAACACACCCCATGCACAACTCCACCGGGGAAGGCGCCAGGAACGAATTCTTTTGGTAGTTTTTACACTACCTTGGTAGGCATTTGAAAGGCACCACAAAAGTTGTTCTTCCTGCTTTCTGGGCTGAGATGGGGAAACGCTGAATTTTGGAGTCGGCCGGTGACAAAATGTTCCAAACACACCCCATGCACAACTCCACCGGGGAAGGTGCCAGACAGGAGTTCTCTTAGTAGTTTTTACACTACCTTGGTAGGCATCTAAAAGACACCACAAAAGTTGTTCTACCTGCTTTCTGGGCTGAGATGGGGAACCGCTGAATTTTGGACTCGGCTGGTGACAAAATGTTCCAAACACACCCCATGCACAACTCCACCACGGAAGGTGCCAGACAGGAGTTCTCCTGGTAGTTTTTACATTGCTCCGGTAGGCATCTGAAAGACACCACAAAAGTTGTTCTACCTGCTTTCTGGGCTGAGATGGGGAAACGCTGAATTTTGGACTCGGCCGGTGACAAAATGTTCCAAACACACCCCATGCACAACTCCACCGGGGAAGGTGCCAGACAGGAGTTCTCCTGGTAGTTTTTACACTACCTTGGTAGGCAGCTGAAAGACACCACAAAAGTTGTTCTACCTGCTTTCTGGGCTGAGATGGGGAACCGCTGAATTTTGGACTCACTGGTGACAAAATGTTCCAAACACACCCCATGCACAACTCCACCGGGGAAGGTGCCAGACAGGAGTTCTCCTGGTAGTTTTTACACTACCTTGGTAGGCATCTGAAAGGCACAAGAAAAGTTGTTCTACCTGCTTTCTGGGCTGAGATGGGGAAACGCTGAATTTTGGAGTCGGCCGGTGACAAAATGTTCCAAACACACCCCATGCACAACTCCACCACGGAAGGTGCCAGACAGGAGTTCTCCTGGTAGTTTTTACATTGCTCCGGTAGGCATCTGAAAGACACCACAAAAGTTGTTCTACCTGCTTTCTGGGCTGAGATGGGGAAACGCTGAATTTTGGACTCGGCCGGTGACAAAATGTTCCAAACACACCCCATGCACAACTCCACCGGGGAAGGCGCCAGGAACGAATTCTTTTGGTAGTTTTTACACTACCTTGGTAGGCATTTGAAAGGCACCACAAAAGTTGTTCTTCCTGCTTTCTGGGCTGAGATGGGGAACCGCTGAATTTTGGAGTCGGCCGGTGACAAAATGTTCCAAACACACCCCATGCACAACTCCACCGGGGAAGGTGCCAGACAGGAGTTCTCTTAGTAGTTTTTACACTACCTTGGTAGGCATCTAAAAGACACCACAAAAGTTGTTCTACCTGCTTTCTGGGCTGAGATGGGGAAACGCTGAATTTTGGACTCGGCTGGTGACAAAATGTTCCAAACACACCCCATGCTCAACTCCACCACGGAAGGTGCCAGACAGGAGTTCTCCTGGTAGTTTTTACATTGCTCCGGTAGGCATCTGAAAGACACCACAAAAGTTGTTCTACCTGCTTTCTGGGCTGAGATGGGGAAACGCTGAATTTTGGACTCGGCCGGTGACAAAATGTTCCAAACACACCCCATGCACAACTCCACCGGGGAAGGTGCCAGACAGGAGTTCTCCTGGTAGTTTTTACACTACCTTGGTAGGCATCTGAAAGACACCACAAAAGTTGTTCTACCTGCTTTCTGGGCTGAGATGGGGAACCGCTGAATTTTGGACTCGGCCGGTGACAAAATGTTCCAAACACACCCCATGCACAACTCCACCGGGGAAGGTGCCAGACAGGAGTTCTCCTGGTAGTTTTTACACTACCTTGGTAGGCATCTGAAAGACACCACAAAAGTTGTTCTACCTGCTTTCTGGGCTGAGATGGGGAAACGCTGAATTTTGGACTCGGCTGGTGACAAAATGTTCCAAACACACCCCATGCACAACTCCACCGGGGAAGGTGCCAGACAGGAGTTCTCTTGGTAGTTTTTACACTACCTTGGTAGGCAGCTGAAAGGCACCACAAAAGTTGTTCTTCCTGCTTTCTGGGCTGAGATGGGGAAACACTGAATTTTGGAGTCGGCCGGTGACAAAATGTTCCAAACACACCCCATGCACAACTCCACCGGGGAAGGTGCCAGACAGGAGTTCTCTTGGTAGTTTTTACACTACCTTGGTAGGCATTTGAAAGGCACCACAAAAGTTGTTCTTCCTGCTTTCTGGGCTGAGATGGGGAACCGCTGAATTTTGGAGTCGGCTGGTGACAAAATGTTCCAAACACACCCCATGCACAACTCCACCACGGAAGGTGCCAGACAGGAGTTCTCCTGGTAGTTTTTACACTACCTTGGTAGGCATTTGAAAGGCACCACAAAAGTTGTTCTTCCTGCTTTGTGGGCTGAGATGGGGAACCGCTGAATTTTGGAGTCGGCCGGTGACAAAATGTTCCAAACACACCCCATGCAAAACTCCACCGGGGAAGGTGCCAGACAGGAGTTCTCTTAGTAGTTTTTACACTACCTTGGTAGGCATCTGAAAGACACCACAAAAGTTGTTCTACCTGCTTTCTGGGCTGAGATGGGGAACCGCTGAATTTTGGACTCGGCTGGTGACAAAATGTTCAAAACACACCCCATGCACAACTCCACCACGGAAGGTGCCAGACAGGAGTTCTCCTGGTAGTTTTTACACTACCTTGGTAGGCATTTGAAAGACACCACAAAAGTTGTTCTACCTGCTTTCTGGGCTGAGATGGGGAACCGCTGAATTTTGGAGTCGGCTGGTGACAAAATGTTCCAAACACACCCCATGCACAACTCCACCGGGGAAGCTGCCAGACAGGAGTTCTCTTGGTAGTTTTTACACTACCTTGGTAGGCAGCTGAAAGGCACCACAAAAGTTGTTGTACCTGCTTTCTGGGCTGAGATGGGGAACCGCTGAATTTTGGAGTCGGCTGGTGACAAAATGTTCCAAACACACCCCATGCACAACTCCACCGGGGAAGGTGCCAGACAGGAGTTCTCCTGGTAGTTTTTACATTGCTCCGGTAGGCATCTGAAAGATACCACAAAAGATGTTCTACCTGCTTTCTGGGCTGAGATGGGGAACCGCTGAATTTTGGACTCGGCTGCTGACAAAATGTTCCAAACACACCCCCTGCACAACTCCACCGGGGAAGGTGCCAGACAGGAGTTCTCCTGGTAGTTTTTACATTGCTCCGGTAGGCATCTGAAAGACACCACAAAAGTTGTTCTACCTGCTTTCTGGGCTGAGATGGGGAATCGCTGAATTTTGGACTCGGCCGTTGACAAAATGTTCCAAACACACCCCATGCACAACTCCACCGGGGAAGGTGCCAGACAGGAGTTCTCCTGGTAGTTTTTACACTACCTTGGTAGGCATCTGAAAGACACCACAGAAGTTGTTCTACCTGCTTTCTGGGCTGAGATGGGGAACCGCTGAATTTTGGACTCGGCCGGTGACAAAATGTTCCAAACACACCCCATGCACAACTCCACCGGGGAAGGTGCCAGACAGGAGTTCTCCTGGTAGTTTTTACACTACCTTGGTAGGCATCTGAAAGACACCACAAAAGTTGTTCTACCTGCTTTCTGGGCTGAGATGGGGAATCGCTGAATTTTGGACTCGGCCGGTGACAAAATGTTCCAAACACACCCCATGCACAACTCCACCGGGGAAGGTGCCAGACAGGAGTTCTCTTGGTAGTTTTTACACTACCTTGATAGGCAGCTGAAAGGCACCACAAAAGTTGTTCTTCCTGCTTTCTGGGCTGAGATGGGGAAACGCTGAATTTTGGAGTCGGCCGGTGACAAAATGTTCCAAACACACCCCATGCACAACTCCACCGGGGAAGGTGCCAGACAGGAGTTCTCTTGGTAGTTTTTACACTACCTTGGTAGGCATCTGAAAGACACCACAAAAGTTGTTCTACCTGCTTTCTGGGCTGAGATGGGGAAACGCTGAATTTTGGACTCGGCTCGTGACAAAATGTTCCAAACACACCCCATGCACAACTCCACCACGGAAGGTGCCAGACAGGAGTTCTCCTGGTAGTTTTTACACTACCTTGGTAGGCATTTGAAAGGCACCACAAAAGTTGTTCTTCCTGCTTTCTGGGCTGAGATGGGGAACCGCTGAATTTTGGAGTCGGCCGGTGACAAAATGTTCCAAACACACCCCATGCAAAACTCCACCGGGGAAGGTGCCAGACAGGAGTTCTCTTAGTAGTTTTTACACTACCTTGGTAGGCATCTGAAAGGCACCACAAAAGTTGTTCTACCTGCTTTCTGGGCTGAGATGGGGAACCGCTGAATTTTGGAGTCGGCTGGTGACAAAATGTTCCAAACACACCCCATGCACAACTCCACCGGGGAAGCTGCCAGACAGGAGTTCTCTTGGTAGTTTTTACACTACCTTGGTAGGCAGCTGAAAGGCACCACAAAAGTTGTTGTACCTGCTTTCTGGGCTGAGATGGGGAACCGCTGAATTTTGGAGTCGGCTGGTGACAAAATGTTCCAAACACACCCCATGCACAACTCCACCACGGAAGGTGCCAGACAGGAGTTCTCCTGGTAGTTTTTACATTGCTCCGGTAGGCATCTGAAAGACACCACAAAAGTTGTTCTACCTGCTTTCTGGGCTGAGATGGGGAACCGCTGAATTTTGGACTCGGCTGCTGACAAAATGTTCCAAACACACCCCCTGCACAACTCCACCGGGGAAGGTGCCAGACAGGAGTTCTCCTGGTAGTTTTTACATTGCTCCGGTAGGCATCTGAAAGACACCACAAAAGTTGTTCTACCTGCTTTCTGGGCTGAGATGGGGAAACGCTGAATTTTGGACTCGGCCGGTGACAAAATGTTCCAAACACACCCCATGCACAACTCCACCGGGGAAGGTGCCAGACAGGAGTTCTCCTGGTAGTTTTTACACTACCTTGGTAGGCATCTGAAAGACACCACAGAAGTTGTTCTACCTGCTTTCTGGGCTGAGATGGGGAACCGCTGAATTTTGGAGTCGGCTGGTGACAAAATGTTCCAAACACACCCCATGCACAACTCCACCGGGGAAGGTGCCAGACAGGAGTTCTCCTGGTAGTTTTTACACTACCTTGGTAGGCAGCTGAAAGGCACCACAAAAGTTGTTCTTCCTGCTTTCTGGGCTGAGATGGGGAACCGCTGAATTTTGGACTCGGCCGGTGACAAAATGTTCCACAGACACGCCATGCACAACTCCACCGGGGAAGGTGCCAGGAACGAATTCTGTTGTTAGTTTTTACACTACCTTGGTAGGCAGCTGAAAGGCACAAGAAAAGTTGTTGTACCTGCTTTGTGGGCTGAGATGGGGAACCGCTGAATTTTGGAGTCGGCTGGTGACAAAATGTTCCAAACACACCCCATGCACAACTCCACCGGGGAAGGTGCCAGACAGGAGTTCTCCTGGTAGTTTTTACATTGCTCCGGTAGGCATCTGAAAGACACCACAAAAGTTGTTCTACCTGCTTTCTGGGCTGAGATGGGGAACCGCTGAATTTTGGAGTCGGCCATTGACAAAATGTTCCAAACACACCCCATGCACAACTCCACCGGGGAAGGTGCCAGACAGGAGTTCTCTTGGTAGTTTTTACACTACCTTGGTAGGCATCTGAAAGACACCACAAAAGTTGTTCTACCTGCTTTCTGGGCTGAGATGGGGAATCGCTGAATTTTGGACTCGGCCGGTGACAAAATGTTCCAAACACACCCCATGCACAACTCCACCGGGGAAGGTGCCAGACAGGAGTTCTCTTGGTAGTTTTTACACTACCTTGGTAGGCATTTGAAAGGCACCACAAAAGTTGTTCTTCCTGCTTTCTGGGCTGAGATGGGGAACCGCTGAATTTTGGAGTCGGCTGGTGACAAAATGTTCCAAACACACCCCATGCACAACTCCACCGGGGAAGGTGCCAGACAGGAGTTCTCCTGGTAGTTTTTACACTACCTTGGTAAGCATTTGAAAGGCACCACAAAAGTTGTTCTTCCTGCTTTGTGGGCTGAGATGGGGAACCGCTGAATTTTGGAGTCGGCCGGTGACAAAATGTTCCAAACACACCCCATGCACAACTCCACCGGGGAAGGTGCCAGACAGGAGTTCTCTTGGTAGTTTTTACACTACCTTGGTAGGCAGCTGAAAGGCACCACAAAAGTTGTTCTACCTGCTTTCTGGGCTGAGATGGGGAACCGCTGAATTTTGGACTCGGCTGGTGACAAAATGTTCCAAACACACCCCATGCACAACTCCACCGGGGAAGGTGCCAGACAGGAGTTCTCCTGGTAGTTTTTACACTACCTTGGTAGGCATCTGAAAGACACCACAAAAGTTGTTCTACCTGCTTTCTGGGCTGAGATGGGGAAACGCTGAATTTTGGACTCGGCTGGTGACAAAATGTTCCAAACACACCCCCTGCACAACTCCACCACGGAAGGTGCCAGAAAGGAGTTCTCCTGGTAGTTTTTACACTACCTTGGTAGGCAGCTGAAAGGCACCACAAAAGTTGTTCTACCTGCTTTCTGGGCTGAGATGGGGAAACGCTGAATTTTGGACTTGGCGGGTGACAAAATGTTCCAAACACACCCCCTGCACAACTCCACCGGGGAAGGTGCCAGACAGGAGTTCTCTTGGTAGTTTTTACACTACCTTGGTAGGCATCTGAAAGACACCACAAAAGTTGTTCTACCTGCTTTCTGGGCTGAGATGGGGAAACGCTGAATTTTGGACTCGGCCGGTGACAAAATGTTCCAAACACACCCCATGCACAACTCCACCGGGGAAGGTGCCAGACAGGAGTTCTCTTAGTAGTTTTTACACTACCTTGGTAGGCATCTGAAAGACACCACCAAAGTTGTTCTACCTGCTTTCTGGGCTGAGATGGGGAAACGCTGAATTTTGGACTCGGCTGGTGACAAAATGTTCCAAACACACCCCATGCACAACTCCACCGGGGAAGGTGCCAGACAGGAGTTCTCTTGGTAGTTTTTACACTACCTTGGTAGGCATCTGAAAGACACCACAGAAGTTGTTCTACCTGCTTTCTGGGCTGAGATGGGGAACCGCTGAATTTTGGAGTCGGCCGTTGACAAAATGTTCCAAACACACCCCATGCACAACTCCACCACGGAAGGTGCCAGACAGGAGTTCTCCTGGTAGTTTTTACATTGCTCCGGTAGGCATCTGAAAGATACCACAAAAGATGTTCTACCTGCTTTCTGGGCTGAGATGGGGAACCGCTGAATTTTGGACTCGGCTGGTGACAAAATGTTCCAAACACACCCCATGCACAACTCCACCGGGGAAGGTGCCAGACAGGAGTTCTCCTGGTAGTTTTTACATTGCTCCGGTAGGCATCTGAAAGACACCACAGAAGTTGTTCTACCTGCTTTCTGGGCTGAGATGGGGAACCACTGAATTTTGGACTCGGCTGGTGACAAAATGTTCCAAACACACCCCATGCACAACTCCACCGGGGAAGGTGCCAGACAGGAGTTCTCTTGGTAGTTTTTACACTACCTTGGTAGGCAGCTGAAAGGCACCACAAAAGTTGTTCTTCCTGCTTTCTGGGCTGAGATGGGGAACCGCTGAATTTTGGACTCGGCCGGTGACAAAATGTTCCACAGACACCCCATGCACAACTCCACCGGGGAAGGTGCCAGGAACGAATTCTGTTGTTAGTTTTTACACTACCTTGGTAGGCAGCGGAAAGGCACAAGAAAAGTTGTTGTACCTGCTTTGTGGGCTGAGATGGGGAACCGCTGAACTTTGGAGTCGGCCGGTGACAAAATGTTCCAAACACACCCCCTGCACAACTCCACCACGGAAGGTGCCAGAAAGGAGTTCTCCTGGTAGTTTTTACACTACCTTGGTAGGCAGCTGAAAGGCACCACAAAAGTTGTTCTACCTGCTTTCTGGGCTGAGATGGGGAAACGCTGAATTTTGGACTTGGCGGGTGACAAAATGTTCCAAACACACCCCCTGCACAACTCCACCGGGGAAGGTGCCAGACAGGAGTTCTCTTGGTAGTTTTTACACTACCTTGGTAGGCATCTGAAAGACACCACAAAAGTTGTTCTACCTGCTTTCTGGGCTGAGATGGGGAAACGCTGAATTTTGGACTCGGCCGGTGACAAAATGTTCCAAACACACCCCATGCACAACTCCACCGGGGAAGGTGCCAGACAGGAGTTCTCTTGATAGTTTTTACACTACCTTGGTAGGCAGCTGAAAGGCACAAGAAAAGTTGTTCTACCTGCTTTCTGGGCTGAGATGGGGAACCGCTGAATTTTGGAGTCGGCCATTGACAAAATGTTCCAAACACACCCCATGCACAACTCCACCGGGGAAGGTGCCAGACAGGAGTTGTCCTGGTAGTTTTTACACTACCTTGGTAGGCATCTGAAAGACACCACAAAAGTTGTTCTACCTGCTTTCTGGGCTGAGATGGGGAATCACTGAATTTTGGACTCGGCCGGTGACAAAATGTTCCAAACACACCCCATGCACAACTCCACCGGGGAAGGTGCCAGGAACGAATTCTGTTGGTAGTTTTTACACTACCTTGGTAGGCAGCTGAAAGGCACAAGAAAAGTTGTTGTACCTGCTTTGTGGGCTGAGATGGGGAACCGCTGAATTTTGGAGTCGGCCGTTGACAAAATGTTCCAAACACACCCCATGCACAACTCCACCGGGGAAGGTGCCAGACAGGAGTTCTCCTGGTAGTTTTTACATTGCTCCGGTAGGCATCTGAAAGATACCACAAAAGATGTTCTACCTGCTTTCTGGGCTGAGATGGGGAACCGCTGAATTTTGGACTCGGCTGGTGACAAAATGTTCCAAACACACCCCCTGCACAACTCCACCGGGGAAGGTGCCAGACAGGAGTTCTCCTGGTAGTTTTTACATTGCTCCGGTAGGCATCTGAAAGACACCACAAAAGTTGTTCTACCTGCTTTCTGGGCTGAGATGGGGAACCGCTGAATTTTGGACTCGGCCGTTGACAAAATGTTCCAAACACACCCCATGCACAACTCCACCGGGGAAGGTGCCAGACAGGAGTTGTCCTGGTAGTTTTTACACTACCTTGGTAGGCATCTGAAAGACACCACAAAAGTTGTTCTACCTGCTTTCTGGGCTGAGATGGGGAATCGCTGAATTTTGGACTCGGCCGGTGACAAAATGTTCCAAACACACCCCATGCACAACTCCACCGGGGAAGGTGCCAGGAACGAATTCTGTTGGTAGTTTTTACACTACCTTGGTAGGCAGCTGAAAGGCACAAGAAAAGTTGTTGTACCTGCTTTGTGGGCTGAGATGGGGAACCGCTGAATTTTGGAGTCGGCCGTTGACAAAATGTTCCAAACACACCCCATGCACAACTCCACCGGGGAAGGTGCCAGACAGGAGTTCTCCTGGTAGTTTTTACATTGCTCCGGTAGGCATCTGAAAGATACCACAAAAGTTGTTCTACCTGCTTTCTGGGCTGAGATGGGGAACCGCTGAATTTTGGACTCGGCCGGTGACAAAATGTTCCAAACACACCCCATGCACAACTCCACCGGGGAAGGTGCCAGACAGGAGTTCTCCTGGTAGTTTTTACATTGCTCCGGTAGGCATCTGAAAGACACCACAAAAGTTGTTCTACCTGCTTTCTGGGCTGAGATGGGGAACCGCTGAATTTTGGACTCGGCCGGTGACAAAATGTTCCAAACACACCCCCTGCACAACTCCACCGGGGAAGGTGCCAGACAGGAGTTCTCCTGGTAGTTTTTACATTGCTCCGGTAGGCATCTGAAAGACACCACAAAAGTTGTTCTACCTGCTTTCTGGGCTGAGATGGGGAACCGCTGAATTTTGGACTCGGCCGTTGACAAAATGTTCCAAACACACCCCATGCACAACTCCACCGGGGAAGGTGCCAGACAGGAGTTCTCCTGGTAGTTTTTACACTACCTTGGTAGGCATCTGAAAGACACCACAGAAGTTGTTCTACCTGCTTTCTGGGCTGAGATGGGGAAACGCTGAATTTTGGAGTCGGCTGGTGACAAAATGTTCCAAACACACCCCATGCACAACTCCACCGGGGAAGGTGCCAGGAACGAATTCTGTTGGTAGTTTTTACACTACCTTGGTAGGCAGCTGAAAGGCACAAGAAAAGTTGTTGTACCTGCTTTCTGGGCTGAGATGGGGAACCGCTGAATTTTGGAGTCGGCCGTTGACAAAATGTTCCAAACACACCCCATGCACAACTCCACCGGGGAAGGTGCCAGACAGGAGTTCTCCTGGTAGTTTTTACATTGCTCCGGTAGGCATCTGAAAGATACCACAAAAGTTGTTCTACCTGCTTTCTGGGCTGAGATGGGGAACCGCTGAATTTTGGACTCGGCCGGTGACAAAATGTTCCAAACACACCCCCTGCACAACTCCACCACGGAAGGTGCCAGACAGGAGTTCTCCTGGTAGTTTTTACATTGCTCCGGTAGGCATCTGAAAGACACCACAAAAGTTGTTCTACCTGCTTTCTGGGCTGAGATGGGGAACCGCTGAATTTTGGACTCGGCCGGTGACAAAATGTTCCAAACACACCCCATGCACAACTCCACCGGGGAAGGTGCCAGACAGGAGTTCTCTTGGTAGTTTTTACACTACCTTGGTAGGCATCTGAAAGACACCACAGAAGTTGTTCTACCTGCTTTCTGGGCTGAGATGGGGAATCGCTGAATTTTGGACTCGGCCGGTGACAAAATGTTCCAAACACACCCCATGCAAAACTCCACCGGGGAAGGTGCCAGACAGGAGTTCTCCTGGTAGTTTTTACATTGCTCCGGTAGGCATCTGAAAGGCACCACAAAAGTTGTTCTACCTGCTTTCTGGGCTGAGATGGGGAACCGCTGAATTTTGGAGTCGGCCGGTGACAAAATGTTCCAAACACACCCCCTGCACAACTCCACCGGGGAAGGTGCCAGACAGGAGTTCTCCTGGTAGTTTTTACATTGCTCCGGTAGGCATCTGAAAGACACCACAAAAGTTGTTCTACCTGCTTTCTGGGCTGAGATGGGGAACCGCTGAATTTTGGACTCGGCCGTTGACAAAATGTTCCAAACACACCCCATGCACAACTCCACCGGGGAAGGTGCCAGACAGGAGTTCTCCTGGTAGTTTTTACACTACCTTGGTAGGCATCTGAAAGACACCACAGAAGTTGTTCTACCTGCTTTCTGGGCTGAGATGGGGAAACGCTGAATTTTGGAGTCGGCTGGTGACAAAATGTTCCAAACACACCCCATGCACAACTCCACCGGGGAAGGTGCCAGACAGGAGTTCTCTTGGTAGTTTTTACACTACCTTGGTAGGCAGCTGAAAGGCACCACAAAAGTTGTTCTTCCTGCTTTCTGGGCTGAGATGGGGAACCGCTGAATTTTGGACTCGGCCGGTGACAAAATGTTCCACAGACACCCCATGCACAACTCCACCGGGGAAGGTGCCAGGAACGAATTCTGTTGTTAGTTTTTACACTACCTTGGTAGGCAGCTGAAAGGCACAAGAAAAGTTGTTGTACCTGCTTTGTGGGCTGAGATGGGGAACCGCTGAATTTTGGAGTCGGCTGGTGACAAAATGTTCCAAACACACCCCATGCACAACTCCACCACGGAAGGTGCCAGACAGGAGTTCTCCTGGTAGTTTTTACATTGCTCCGGTAGGCATCTGAAAGACACCACAAAAGTTGTTCTACCTGCTTTCTGGGCTGAGATGGGGAACCGCTGAATTTTGGAGTCGGCCGTTGACAAAATGTTCCAAACACACCCCATGCACAACTCCACCGGGGAAGGTGCCAGACAGGAGTTCTCTTGGTAGTTTTTACACTACCTTGGTAGGCAGCTGAAAGGCACAAGAAAAGTTGTTCTACCTGCTTTGCGGGCTGAGATGGGGAAACGCTGAATTTTGGACTCGGCCGGTGACAAAATGTTCCAAACACACCCCATGCACAACTCCACCGGGGAAGGTGCCAGACAGGAGTTCTCTTAGTAGTTTTTACACTACCTTGGTAGGCATCTGAAAGACACCACAAAAGTTGTTCTACCTGCTTTCTGGGCTGAGATGGGGAAACGCTGAATTTTGGACTCGGCTGGTGACAAAATGTTCCAAACACACCCCATGCACAACTCCACCGGGGAAGGTGCCAGGAACGAATTCTGTTGGTAGTTTTTACACTACCTTGGTAGGCAGCTGAAAGGCACAAGAAAAGTTGTTGTACCTGCTTTGTGGGCTGAGATGGGGAACCGCTGAATTTTGGAGTCGGCCATTGACAAAATGTTCCAAACACACCCCATGCACAACTCCACCGGGGAAGGTGCCAGACAGGAGTTCTCCTGGTAGTTTTTACACTACCTTGGTAGGCATCTGAAAGACACCACAAAAGTTGTTCTACCTGCTTTCTGGGCTGAGATGGGGAATCGCTGAATTTTGGACTCGGCCGGTGACAAAATGTTCCAAACACACCCCATGCACAACTCCACCGGGGAAGGTGCCAGGAACGAATTCTGTTGGTAGTTTTTACACTACCTTGGTAGGCAGCTGAAAGGCACAAGAAAAGTTGTTGTACCTGCTTTCTGGGCTGAGATGGGGAACCGCTGAATTTTGGAGTCGGCCGTTGACAAAATGTTCCAAACACACCCCATGCACAACTCCACCGGGGAAGGTGCCAGACAGGAGTTCTCCTGGTAGTTTTTACATTGCTCCGGTAGGCATCTGAAAGACACCACAAAAGTTGTTCTACCTGCTTTCTGGGCTGAGATGGGGAACCGCTGAATTTTGGAGTCGGCCGTTGACAAAATGTTCCAAACACACCCCATGCACAACTCCACCGGGGAAGGTGCCAGACAGGAGTTCTCTTGGTAGTTTTTACACTACCTTGGTAGGCATCTGAAAGACACCAAAAAAGTTGTTCTACCTGCTTTCTGGGCTGAGATGGGGAATCGCTGAATTTTGGACTCGGCCGGTGACAAAATGTTCCAAACACACCCCATGCACAACTCCACCGGGGAAGGTGCCAGACAGGAGTTCTCTTAGTAGTTTTTACACTACCTTGGTAGGCATCTGAAAGACACCAGAAAAGTTGTTCTACCTGCTTTCTGGGCTGAGATGGGGAAACGCTGAATTTTGGACTCGGCTGGTGACAAAATGTTCCAAACACACCCCATGCACAACTCCACCGGGGAAGGTGCCAGACAGGAGTTCTCTTGGTAGTTTTTACACTACCTTGGTAGGCAGCTGAAAGGCACCACAAAACTTGTTCTACCTGCTTTCTGGGCTGAGATGGGGAAACGCTGAATTTTGGAGTCGGCTGGTGACAAAATGTTCCAAACACACCCCCTGCACAACTCCACCGGGGAAGGTGCCAGACAGGAGTTCTCCTGGTAGTTTTTACATTGCTCCGGTAGGCATCTGAAAGACACCACAAAAGTTGTTCTACCTGCTTTCTGGGCTGAGATGGGGAACCGCTGAATTTTGGACTCGGCCGTTGACAAAATGTTCCAAACACACCCCCTGCACAACTCCACCGGGGAAGGTGCCAGACAGGAGTTCTCCTGGTAGTTTTTACATTGCTCCGGTAGGCATCTGAAAGACACCACAAAAGTTGTTCTACCTGCTTTCTGGGCTGAGATGGGGAACCGCTGAATTTTGGACTCGGCCGTTGACAAAATGTTCCAAACACACCCCATGCACAACTCCACCGGGGAAGGTGCCAGACAGGAGTTCTCCTGGTAGTTTTTACATTGCTCCGGTAGGCATCTGAAAGACACCACAAAAGTTGTTCTACCTGCTTTCTGGGCTGAGATGGGGAACCGCTGAATTTTGGACTCGGCCGGTGACAAAATGTTCCAAACACACCCCATGCACAACTCCACCGGGGAAGGTGCCAGACAGGAGTTCTCTTGGTAGTTTTTACACTACCTTGGTAGGCATCTGAAAGACACCACAAAAGTTGTTCTACCTGCTTTCTGGGCTGAGATGGGGAATCGCTGAATTATGGACTCGGCCGGTGACAAAATGTTCCAAACACACCCCATGCACAACTCCACCGGGGAAGGTGCCAGACAGGAGTTCTCCTGGTAGTTTTTACATTGCTCCGGTAGGCATCTGAAAGGCACCACAAAAGTTGTTCTACCTGCTTTCTGGGCTGAGATGGGGAACCGCTGAATTTTGGAGTCGGCCGGTGACAAAATGTTCCAAACACACCCCCTGCACAACTCCACCGGGGAAGGTGCCAGACAGGAGTTCTCCTGGTAGTTTTTACATTGCTCCGGTAGGCATCTGAAAGACACCACAAAAGTTGTTCTACCTGCTTTCTGGGCTGAGATGGGGAATCGCTGAATTTTGGACTCGGCCGGTGACAAAATGTTCCAAACACACCCCATGCACAACTCCACCGGGGAAGGTGCCAGGAACGAATTCTGTTGGTAGTTTTTACACTACCTTGGTAGGCAGCTGAAAGGCACAAGAAAAGTTGTTCTACCTGCTTTGTGGGCTGAGATGGGGAACCGCTGAATTTTGGAGTCGGCCGTTGACAAAATGTTCCAAACACACCCCATGCACAACTCCACCGGGGAAGGTGCCAGACAGGAGTTCTCCTGGTAGTTTTTACATTGCTCCGGTAGGCATCTGAAAGATACCACAAAAGTTGTTCTACCTGCTTTCTGGGCTGAGATGGGGAACCGCTGAATTTTGGACTCGGCCGGTGACAAAATGTTCCAAACACACCCCATGCACAACTCCACCGGGGAAGGTGCCAGACAGGAGTTCTCCTGGTAGTTTTTACATTGCTCCGGTAGGCATCTGAAAGACACCACAAAAGTTGTTCTACCTGCTTTCTGGGCTGAGATGGGGAACCGCTGAATTTTGGACTCGGCCGGTGACAAAATGTTCCAAACACACCCCCTGCACAACTCCACCGGGGAAGGTGCCAGACAGGAGTTCTCCTGGTAGTTTTTACATTGCTCCGGTAGGCATCTGAAAGACACCACAAAAGTTGTTCTACCTGCTTTCTGGGCTGAGATGGGGAACCGCTGAATTTTGGACTCGGCCGTTGACAAAATGTTCCAAACACACCCCATGCACAACTCCACCGGGGAAGGTGCCAGACAGGAGTTCTCCTGGTAGTTTTTACACTACCTTGGTAGGCATCTGAAAGACACCACAGAAGTTGTTCTACCTGCTTTCTGGGCTGAGATGGGGAAACGCTGAATTTTGGAGTCGGCTGGTGACAAAATGTTCCAAACACACCCCATGCACAACTCCACCGGGGAAGGTGCCAGGAACGAATTCTGTTGGTAGTTTTTACACTACCTTGGTAGGCAGCTGAAAGGCACAAGAAAAGTTGTTGTACCTGCTTTCTGGGCTGAGATGGGGAACCGCTGAATTTTGGACTCGGCCGGTGACAAAATGTTCCAAACACACCCCCTGCACAACTCCACCACGGAAGGTGCCAGACAGGAGTTCTCCTGGTAGTTTTTACATTGCTCCGGTAGGCATCTGAAAGACACCAGAAAAGTTGTTCTACCTGCTTTCTGGGCTGAGATGGGGAACCGCTGAATTTTGGACTCGGCCGGTGACAAAATGTTCCAAACACACCCCATGCACAACTCCACCGGGGAAGGTGCCAGACAGGAGTTCTCTTGGTAGTTTTTACACTACCTTGGTAGGCATCTGAAAGACACCACAGAAGTTGTTCTACCTGCTTTCTGGGCTGAGATGGGGAATCGCTGAATTTTGGACTCGGCCGGTGACAAAATGTTCCAAACACACCCCATGCAAAACTCCACCGGGGAAGGTGCCAGACAGGAGTTCTCCTGGTAGTTTTTACATTGCTCCGGTAGGCATCTGAAAGGCACCACAAAAGTTGTTCTACCTGCTTTCTGGGCTGAGATGGGGAACCGCTGAATTTTGGAGTCGGCCGGTGACAAAATGTTCCAAACACACCCCCTGCACAACTCCACCGGGGAAGGTGCCAGACAGGAGTTCTCCTGGTAGTTTTTACATTGCTCCGGTAGGCATCTGAAAGACACCACAAAAGTTGTTCTACCTGCTTTCTGGGCTGAGATGGGGAACCGCTGAATTTTGGACTCGGCCGTTGACAAAATGTTCCAAACACACCCCATGCACAACTCCACCGGGGAAGGTGCCAGACAGGAGTTCTCCTGGTAGTTTTTACACTACCTTGGTAGGCATCTGAAAGACACCACAGAAGTTGTTCTACCTGCTTTCTGGGCTGAGATGGGGAACCGCTGAATTTTGGACTCGGCTGGTGACAAAATGTTCCAAACACACCCCATGCACAACTCCACCGGGGAAGGTGCCAGACAGGAGTTCTCCTGGTAGTTTTTACACTACCTTGGTAGGCAGCTGAAAGGCACCACAAAAGTTGTTCTTCCTGCTTTCTGGGCTGAGATGGGGAACCGCTGAATTTTGGACTCGGCCGGTGACAAAATGTTCCACAGACACCCCATGCACAACTCCACCGGGGAAGGTGCCAGGAACGAATTCTGTTGTTAGTTTTTACACTACCTTGGTAGGCAGCTGAAAGGCACAAGAAAAGTTGTTGTACCTGCTTTGTGGGCTGAGATGGGGAACCGCTGAATTTTGGAGTCGGCTGGTGACAAAATGTTCCAAACACACCCCATGCACAACTCCACCACGGAAGGTGCCAGACAGGAGTTCTCCTGGTAGTTTTTACATTGCTCCGGTAGGCATCTGAAAGACACCACAAAAGTTGTTCTACCTGCTTTCTGGGCTGAGATGGGGAACCGCTGAATTTTGGAGTCGGCCGTTGACAAAATGTTCCAAACACACCCCATGCACAACTCCACCGGGGAAGGTGCCAGACAGGAGTTCTCTTGGTAGTTTTTACACTACCTTGGTAGGCAGCTGAAAGGCACAAGAAAAGTTGTTCTACCTGCTTTCTGGGCTGAGATGGGGAAACGCTGAATTTTGGACTCGGCCGGTGACAAAATGTTCCAAACACACCCCATGCACAACTCCACCGGGGAAGGTGCCAGACAGGAGTTCTCTTAGTAGTTTTTACACTACCTTGGTAGGCATCTGAAAGACACCACAAAAGTTGTTCTACCTGCTTTCTGGGCTGAGATGGGGAAACGCTGAATTTTGGACTCGGCTGGTGACAAAATGTTCCAAACACACCCCATGCACAACTCCACCGGGGAAGGTGCCAGGAACGAATTCTGTTGGTAGTTTTTACACTACCTTGGTAGGCATCTGAAAGGCACAAGAAAAGTTGTTGTACCTGCTTTGTGGGCTGAGATGGGGAACCGCTGAATTTTGGAGTCGGCCATTGACAAAATGTTCCAAACACACCCCATGCACAACTCCACCGGGGAAGGTGCCAGACAGGAGTTCTCCTGGTAGTTTTTACACTACCTTGGTAGGCATCTGAAAGACACCACAAAAGTTGTTCTACCTGCTTTCTGGGCTGAGATGGGGAATCGCTGAATTTTGGACTCGGCCGGTGACAAAATGTTCCAAACACACCCCATGCACAACTCCACCGGGGAAGGTGCCAGGAACGAATTCTGTTGGTAGTTTTTACACTACCTTGGTAGGCAGCTGAAAGGCACAAGAAAAGTTGTTGTACCTGCTTTCTGGGCTGAGATGGGGAACCGCTGAATTTTGGAGTCGGCCGTTGACAAAATGTTCCAAACACACCCCATGCACAACTCCACCGGGGAAGGTGCCAGACAGGAGTTCTCCTGGTAGTTTTTACATTGCTCCGGTAGGCATCTGAAAGACACCACAAAAGTTGTTCTACCTGCTTTCTGGGCTGAGATGGGGAACCGCTGAATTTTGGAGTCGGCCGTTGACAAAATGTTCCAAACACACCCCATGCACAACTCCACCGGGGAAGGTGCCAGACAGGAGTTCTCTTGGTAGTTTTTACACTACCTTGGTAGGCATCTGAAAGACACCAAAAAAGTTGTTCTACCTGCTTTCTGGGCTGAGATGGGGAATCGCTGAATTTTGGACTCGGCCGGTGACAAAATGTTCCAAACACACCCCATGCACAACTCCACCGGGGAAGGTGCCAGACAGGAGTTCTCTTAGTAGTTTTTACACTACCTTGGTAGGCATCTGAAAGACACCAGAAAAGTTGTTCTACCTGCTTTCTGGGCTGAGATGGGGAAACGCTGAATTTTGGACTCGGCTGGTGACAAAATGTTCCAAACACACCCCATGCACAACTCCACCGGGGAAGGTGCCAGACAGGAGTTCTCTTGGTAGTTTTTACACTACCTTGGTAGGCAGCTGAAAGGCACCACAAAACTTGTTCTACCTGCTTTCTGGGCTGAGATGGGGAAACGCTGAATTTTGGAGTCGGCTGGTGACAAAATGTTCCAAACACACCCCCTGCACAACTCCACCGGGGAAGGTGCCAGACAGGAGTTCTCCTGGTAGTTTTTACATTGCTCCGGTAGGCATCTGAAAGACACCACAAAAGTTGTTCTACCTGCTTTCTGGGCTGAGATGGGGAACCGCTGAATTTTGGACTCGGCCGGTGACAAAATGTTCCAAACACACCCCCTGCACAACTCCACCGGGGAAGGTGCCAGACAGGAGTTCTCCTGGTAGTTTTTACATTGCTCCGGTAGGCATCTGAAAGACACCACAAAAGTTGTTCTACCTGCTTTCTGGGCTGAGATGGGGAACCGCTGAATTTTGGACTCGGCCGTTGACAAAATGTTCCAAACACACCCCATGCACAACTCCACCGGGGAAGGTGCCAGACAGGAGTTCTCCTGGTAGTTTTTACATTGCTCCGGTAGGCATCTGAAAGATACCACAAAAGTTGTTCTACCTGCTTTCTGGGCTGAGATGGGGAACCGCTGAATTTTGGACTCGGCCGGTGACAAAATGTTCCAAACACACCCCCTGCACAACTCCACCACGGAAGGTGCCAGACAGGAGTTCTCCTGGTAGTTTTTACATTGCTCCGGTAGGCATCTGAAAGACACCACAAAAGTTGTTCTACCTGCTTTCTGGGCTGAGATGGGGAACCGCTGAATTTTGGACTCGGCCGGTGACAAAATGTTCCAAACACACCCCATGCACAACTCCACCGGGGAAGGTGCCAGACAGGAGTTCTCTTGGTAGTTTTTACACTACCTTGGTAGGCATCTGAAAGACACCACAGAAGTTGTTCTACCTGCTTTCTGGGCTGAGATGGGGAATCGCTGAATTATGGACTCGGCCGGTGACAAAATGTTCCAAACACACCCCATGCACAACTCCACCGGGGAAGGTGCCAGACAGGAGTTCTCCTGGTAGTTTTTACATTGCTCCGGTAGGCATCTGAAAGGCACCACAAAAGTTGTTCTACCTGCTTTCTGGGCTGAGATGGGGAACCGCTGAATTTTGGAGTCGGCCGGTGACAAAATGTTCCAAACACACCCCCTGCACAACTCCACCGGGGAAGGTGCCAGACAGGAGTTCTCCTGGTAGTTTTTACATTGCTCCGGTAGGCAGCTGAAAGGCACCACAAAAGTTGTTCTTCCTGCTTTCTGGGCTGAGATGGGGAACCGCTGAATTTTGGACTCGGCCGGTGACAAAATGTTCCACAGACACCCCATGCACAACTCCACCGGGGAAGGTGCCAGGAACGAATTCTGTTGTTAGTTTTTACACTACCTTGGTAGGCAGCTGAAAGGCACAAGAAAAGTTGTTGTACCTGCTTTGTGGGCTGAGATGGGGAACCGCTGAATTTTGGAGTCGGCTGGTGACAAAATGTTCCAAACACACCCCATGCACAACTCCACCACGGAAGGTGCCAGACAGGAGTTCTCCTGGTAGTTTTTACATTGCTCCGGTAGGCATCTGAAAGACACCACAAAAGTTGTTCTACCTGCTTTCTGGGCTGAGATGGGGAACCGCTGAATTTTGGACTCGGCCGGTGACAAAATGTTCCAAACACACCCCATGCACAACTCCACCGGGGAAGGTGCCAGACAGGAGTTCTCTTGGTAGTTTTTACACTACCTTGGTAGGCAGCTGAAAGGCACAAGAAAAGTTGTTGTACCTGCTTTGTGGGCTGAGATGGGGAACCGCTGAATTTTGGACTCGGCCGGTGACAAAATGTTCCAAACACACCCCATGCACAACTCCACCGGGGAAGGTGCCAGACAGGAGTTCTCTTGGTAGTTTTTACACTACCTTGGTAGGCATCTGAAAGACACCACAAAAGTTGTTCTACCTGCTTTCTGGGCTGAGATGGGGAAACGCTGAATTTTGGACTCGGCTGGTGACAAAATGTTCCAAACACACCCCATGCACAACTCCACCGGGGAAGGTGCCAGGAACGAATTCTGTTGGTAGTTTTTACACTACCTTGGTAGGCAGCTGAAAGGCACAAGAAAAGTTGTTGTACCTGCTTTCTGGGCTGAGATGGGGAACCGCTGAATTTTGGAGTCGGCCATTGACAAAATGTTCCAAACACACCCCATGCACAACTCCACCGGGGAAGGTGCCAGACAGGAGTTCTCCTGGTAGTTTTTACACTACCTTGGTAGGCATCTGAAAGACACCACAAAAGTTGTTCTACCTGCTTTCTGGGCTGAGATGGGGAATCGCTGAATTTTGGACTCGGCCGGTGACAAAATGTTCCAAACACACCCCATGCACAACTCCACCGGGGAAGGTGCCAGGAACGAATTCTGTTGGTAGTTTTTACACTACCTTGGTAGGCAGCTGAAAGGCACAAGAAAAATTGTTGTACCTGCTTTCTGGGCTGAGATGGGGAACCGCTGAATTTTGGAGTCGGCCGTTGACAAAATGTTCCAAACACACCCCATGCACAACTCCACCGGGGAAGGTGCCAGACAGGAGTTCTCCTGGTAGTTTTTACATTGCTCCGGTAGGCATCTGAAAGACACCACAAAAGTTGTTCTACCTGCTTTCTGGGCTGAGATGGGGAACCGCTGAATTTTGGAGTCGGCCGTTGACAAAATGTTCCAAACACACCCCATGCACAACTCCACCGGGGAAGGTGCCAGACAGGAGTTCTCTTGGTAGTTTTTACACTACCTTGGTAGGCATCTGAAAGACACCAAAAAAGTTGTTCTACCTGCTTTCTGGGCTGAGATGGGGAATCGCTGAATTTTGGAGTCGGCCGGTGACAAAATGTTCCAAACACACCCCATGCACAACTCCACCGGGGAAGGTGCCAGACAGGAGTTCTCTTAGTAGTTTTTACACTACCTTGGTAGGCATCTGAAAGACACCACAAAAGTTGTTCTACCTGCTTTCTGGGCTGAGATGGGGAAACGCTGAATTTTGGACTCGGCTGGTGACAAAATGTTCCAAACACACCCCATGCACAACTCCACCGGGGAAGGTGCCAGACAGGAGTTCTCTTGGTAGTTTTTACACTACCTTGGTAGGCAGCTGAAAGGCACCACAAAAGTTGTTCTACCTGCTTTGTGGGCTGAGATGGGGAAACGCTGAATTTTGGAGTCGGCTGGTGACAAAATGTTCCAAACACACCCCCTGCACAACTCCACCGGGGAAGGTGCCAGACAGGAGTTCTCCTGGTAGTTTTTACACTACCTTGGTAGGCATCTGAAAGACACCACAAAAGTTGTTCTACCTGCTTTCTGGGCTGAGATGGGGAATCGCTGAATTTTGGTCTCGGCCGGTGACAAAATGTTCCAAACACACCCCATGCACAACTCCACCGGGGAAGGTGCCAGACAGGAGTTCTCCTGGTAGTTTTTACATTGCTCCGGTAGGCATCTGAAAGACACCACAAAAGTTGTTCTACCTGCTTTCTGGGCTGAGATGGGGAACCGCTGAATTTTGGACTCGGCCGTTGACAAAATGTTCCAAACACACCCCATGCACAACTCCACCGGGGAAGGTGCCAGACAGGAGTTCTCCTGGTAGTTTTTACACTACCTTGGTAGGCATCTGAAAGACACCACAGAAGTTGTTCTACCTGCTTTCTGGGCTGAGATGGGGAATCGCTGAATTTTGGACTCGGCCGGTGACAAAATGTTCCAAACACACCCCATGCACAACTCCACCGGGGAAGGTGCCAGACAGGAGTTCTCTTAGTAGTTTTTACACTACCTTGGTAGGCATCTGAAAGACACCACAAAAGTTGTTCTACCTGCTTTCTGGGCTGAGATGGGGAAACGCTGAATTTTGGAGTCGGCTGGTGACAAAATGTTCCAAACACACCCCATGCACAACTCCACCGGGGAAGGTGCCAGACAGGAGTTCTCCTGGTAGTTTTTACACTACCTTGGTAGGCATTTGAAAAACACCACAAAAGTTGTTCTACCTGCTTTCTGGGCTGAGATGGGGAACCGCTGAATTTTGGAGTCGGCTGGTGACAAAATGTTCCAAACACACCCCATGCACAACTCCACCGGGGAAGGTGCCAGACAGGAGTTCTCTTGGTAGTTTTTACACTACCTTGGTAGGCAGCTGAAAGGCACCACAAAAGTTGTTCTTCCTGCTTTCTGGGCTGAGATGGGGAAACGCTGAATTTTGGACTCGGCCGGTGACAAAATGTTCCACAGACACCCCATGCACAACTCCACCGGGGAAGGTGCCAGGAACGAATTCTGTTGTTAGTTTTTACACTACCTTGGTAGGCAGCTGAAAGGCACAAGAAAAGTTGTTGTACCTGCTTTGTGGGCTGAGATGGGGAACCGCTGAATTTTGGAGTCGGCTGGTGACAAAATGTTCCAAACACACCCCATGCACAACTCCACCGGGGAAGGTGCCAGACAGGAGTTCTCCTGGTAGTTTTTACATTGCTCCGGTAGGCATCTGAAAGACACCACAAAAGTTGTTCTACCTGCTTTCTGGGCTGAGATGGGGAACCGCTGAATTTTGGAGTCGGCCGTTGACAAAATGTTCCAAACACACCCCATGCACAACTCCACCGGGGAAGGTGCCAGACAGGAGTTCTCTTGGTAGTTTTTACACTACCTTGGTAGGCATCTGAAAGACACCACAAAAGTTGTTCTACCTGCTTTCTGGGCTGAGATGGGGAATCGCTGAATTTTGGACTCGGCCGGTGACAAAATGTTCCAAACACACCCCCTGCACAACTCCACCGGGGAAGGTGCCAGACAGGAGTTCTCCTGGTAGTTTTTACACTACCTTGGTAGGCATCTGAAAGACACCACAGAAGTTGTTCTACCTGCTTTCTGGGCTGAGATGGGGAACCGCTGAATTTTGGACTCGGCTGGTAACAAAATGTTCCAAACACACCCCATGCACAACTCCACCGGGGAAGGTGCCAGACAGGAGTTCTCTTGATAGTTTTTACACTACCTTGGTAGGCAGCTGAAAGGCACAAGAAAAGTTGTTGTACCTGCTTTGTGGGCTGAGATGGGGAACCGCTGAATTTTGGAGTCGGCCATTGACAAAATGTTCCAAACACACCCCATGCACAACTCCACCACGGAAGGTGCCAGACAGGAGTTCTCTTGGTAGTTTTTACACTACCTTGGTAGGCAGCTGAAAGGCACCACAAAAGTTGTTCTACCTGCTTTGTGGGCTGAGATGGGGAAACGCTGAATTTTGGAGTCGGCTGGTGACAAAATGTTCCAAACACACCCCATGCACAACTCCACCGGGGAAGGTGCCAGACAGGAGTTCTCCTGGTAGTTTTTACATTGCTCCGGTAGGCATCTGAAAGACACCACAAAAGTTGTTCTACCTGCTTTCTGGGCTGAGATGGGGAACCGCTGAATTTTGGACTCGGCCGTTGACAAAATGTTCCAAACACACCCCATGCACAACTCCACCGGGGAAGGTGCCAGACAGGAGTTCTCCTGGTAGTTTTTACACTACCTTGGTAGGCATCTGAAAGACACGACAGAAGTTGTTCTACCTGCTTTCTGGGCTGAGATGGGGAATCGCTGAATTTTGGACTCGGCCGGTGACAAAATGTTCCAAACACACCCCATGCAAAACTCCACCGGGGAAGGTGCCAGACAGGAGTTCTCTTAGTAGTTTTTACACTACCTTGGTAGGCAGCTGAAAGGCACCACAAAAGTTGTTCTACCTGCTTTCTGGGCTGAGATGGGGAACCGCTGAATTTTGGAGTCGGCCGGTGACAAAATGTTCAAAACACACCCCATGCACAACTCCACCACGGAAGGTGCCAGACAGGAGTTCTCCTGGTAGTTTTTACACTACCTTGGTAGGCATTTGAAAGACACCACAAAAGTTGTTCTTCCTGCTTTCTGGGCTGAGATGGGGAACCGCTGAATTTTGGACTCGGCTGGTGACAAAATGTTCCAAACACACCCCATGCACAACTCCACCGGGGAAGGTGCCAGACAGGAGTTCTCTTAGTAGTTTTTACACTACCTTGGTAGGCAGCTGAAAGGCACCACAAAAGTTGTTCTACCTGCTTTCTGGGCTGAGATGGGGAACCGCTGAATTTTGGAGTCGGCCGGTGACAAAATGTTCAAAACACACCCCATGCACAACTCCACCACGGAAGGTGCCAGACAGGAGTTCTCCTGGTAGTTTTTACACTACCTTGGTAGGCATTTGAAAGACACCACAAAAGTTGTTCTTCCTGCTTTCTGGGCTGAGATGGGGAACCGCTGAATTTTGGAGTCGGCCGGTGACAAAATGTTCCGAACACACCCCATGCACAACTCCACCGGGGAAGGTGCCAGACAGGAGTTCTCTTCGTAGTTTTTACACTACCTTGGTAGGCATCTGAAAGACACCACAAAAGTTGTTCTACCTGCTTTCTGGGCTGAGATGGGGAATTGCTGAATTTTGGAGTCGGCCGGTGACAAAATGTTCCAAACACACCCCATGCACAACTCCACCACGGAAGGTGCCAGACAGGAGTTCTCCTGGTAGTTTTTACACTACCTTGGTAGGCATTTGAAAGACACCACAAAAGTTGTTCTACCTGCTTTCTGGGCTGAGATGGGGAACAGCTGAATTTTGGAGTCGGCCGGTGACAAAATGTTCCAAACACACCCCATGCACAACTCCACCGGGGAAGGTGCCAGACAGGAGTTCTCTTGGTAGTTTTTACACTACCTTGGTAGGCAGCCAAAAGGCACCACAAAAGTTGTTCTTCCTGCTTTCTGGGCTGAGATGGGGAACCGCTGAATTTTGGAGTCGGCTGGTGACAAAATGTTCCAAACACACCCCATGCACAACTCCACCGGGGAAGGTGCCAGGAACGAATTCTGTTGGTAGTTTTTACACTACCTTGGTAGGCAGCTGAAAGGCACCACAAAAGTTGTTCTACCTGCTTTCTGGGCTGAGATGGGGAAACGCTGAATTTTGGACTCGGCTGGTGACAAAATGTTCCAAACACACCCCATGCACAACTCCACCGGGGAAGGTGCCAGACAGGAGTTCTCCTGGTAGTTTTTACACTACCTTGGTAAGCATTTGAAAGGCACCACAAAAGTTGTTCTTCCTGCTTTCTGGGCTGAGATGGGGAACCGCTGAATTTTGGAGTCGGCCGGTGACAAAATGTTCCGAACACACCCCATGCACAACTCCACCGGGGAAGGTGCCAGACAGGAGTTCTCCTGGTAGTTTTTACACTACCTTGGTAGGCATCTGAAAGACACCACAAAAGTTGTTCTACCTGCTTTGTGGGCTGAGATGGGGAACCGCTGAATTTTGGAGTCGGCTGGTGACAAAATGTTCCAAACACACCCCCTGCACAACTCCACCACGGAAGGTGCCAGACAGGAGTTCTCCTGGTAGTTTTTACACTACCTTGGTAGGCATTTGAAAGACACCACAAAAGTTGTTCTACCTGCTTTCTGGGCTGAGATGGGGAACAGCTGAATTTTGGAGTCGGCCGGTGACAAAATGTTCAAAACACACCCCATGCACAACTCCACCACGGAAGGTGCCAGACAGGAGTTCTCCTGGTAGTTTTTACACTACCTTGGTAGGCATTTGAAAGACACCACAAAAGTTGTTCTACCTGCTTTCTGGGCTGAGATGGGGAACCGCTGAATTTTGGAGTCGGCTGGTGACAAAATGTTCCAAACACACCCCATGCACAACTCCACCGGGGAAGGTGCCAGGAACGAATTCTGTTGGTAGTTTTTACACTACCTTGGTAGGCAGCTGAAAGGCACCACAAAAGTTGTTCTACCTGCTTTCTGGGCTGAGATGGGGAAACGCTGAATTTTGGACTCGGCTGGTGACAAAATGTTCCAAACACACCCCATGCACAACTCCACCGGGGAAGGTGCCAGACAGGAGTTCTCCTGGTAGTTTTTACACTACCTTGGTAAGCATTTGAAAGGCACCACAAAAGTTGTTCTTCCTGCTTTCTGGGCTGAGATGGGGAACCGCTGAATTTTGGAGTCGGCCGGTGACAAAATGTTCCGAACACACCCCATGCACAACTCCACCGGGGAAGGTGCCAGACAGGAGTTCTCCTGGTAGTTTTTACACTACCTTGGTAGGCATCTGAAAGACACCACAAAAGTTGTTCTACCTGCTTTCTGGGCTGAGATGGGGAACCGCTGAATTTTGGAGTCGGCTGGTGACAAAATGTTCCAAACACACCCCCTGCACAACTCCACCGGGGAAGGTGCCAGGAACGAATTCTGTTGGTAGTTTTTACACTACCTTGGTAGGCAGCTGAAAGGCACCACAAAAGTTGTTCTACCTGCTTTGTGGGCTGAGATGGGGAACCGCTGAATTTTGGACTCGGCTGGTGACAAAATGTTCCAAACACACCCCATGCACAACTCCACCGGGGAAGGTGCCAGACAGGAGTTCTCCTGGTAGTTTTTACATTGCTCCAGTAGGCCTCTGAAAGACACCACAAAAGTTGTTCTACCTGCTTTCTGGGCTGAGATGGGGAACAGCTGAATTTTGGACTCGGCTGGTGACAAAATGTTCCAAACACACCCCATGCACAACTCCACCGGGGAAGGTGCCAGACAGGAGTTCTCCTGGTAGTTTTTACACTACCTTGGTAGGCAGCTGAAAAGCACCACAAAAGTTGTTCTACCTGCTTTCTGGGCTGAGATGGGGAACCGCTGAATTTTGGAGTCGGCCGGTGACAAAATGTTCCAAACACACCCCATGCACAACTCCACCGGGGAAGGTGCCAGACAGGAGTTCTCTTGGTAGTTTTTACACTACCTTGGTAGGCATTTGAAAGGCACCACAAAAGTTGTTCTTCTTGCTTTCTGGGCTGAGATGGGGAAACGCTGAATTTTGGACTCGGCTGGTGACAAAATGTACCAAACACACCCCATGCACAACTCCACCACGGAAGGTGCCAGACAGGAGTTCTCCTGGTAGTTTTTACACTACCTTGGTAGGCATCTGAAAGACACCACAAAAGTTGTTCTACCTGCTTTCTGGGCTGAGATGGGGAATCGCTGAATTTTGGAGTCGGCCGGTGACAAAATGTTCCAAACACACCCCATGCACAACTCCACCGGGGAAGGTGCCAGACAGGAGTTCTCTTAGTAGTTTTTACACTACCTTGGTAGGCATCTGAAAGACACCACAAAAGTTGTTCTACCTGCTTTGTGGGCTGAGATGGGGAACCGCTGAATTTTGGACTCGGCTGGTGACAAAATGTTCCAAACACACCCCATGCACAACTCCACCGGGGAAGGTGCCAGACAGGAGTTCTCCTGGTAGTTTTTACATTGCTCTGGTAGGCATCTGAAAGATACCACAAAAGATGTTCTACCTGCTTTCTGGGCTGAGATGGGGAATCGCTGAATTTTGGACTCGGCTGGTGACAAAATGTTCCAAACACACCCCATGCACAACTCCACCACGGAAGGTGCCAGACAGGAGTTCTCTTGGTAGTTTTTACACTACCTTGGTAGGCATCTGAAAGGCACCACAAAAGTTGTTGTACCTGCTTTCTGGGCTGAGATGGGGAACCGCTGAATTTTGGAGTCGGCTGGTGACAAAATGTTCCAAACACACCCCCTGCACAACTCCACCGGGGAAGGTGCCAGACAGGAGTTCTCCTGGTAGTTTTTACACTACCTTGGTAGGCATCTGAAAGACACCACAAAAGTTGTTCTACCTGCTTTCTGGGCTGAGATGGGGAAACGCTGAATTTTGGACTCGGCTGGTGACAAAATGTTCCAAACACACCTTTGCACAACTCCACCGGGGAAGGTGCCAGACAGGAGTTCTCCTGGTAGTTTTTACATTGCTCCGGTAGGCATCTGAAAGACACCACAAAAGTTGTTCTACCTGCTTTCTGGGCTGAGATGGGGAACAGCTGAATTTTGGAGTCGGCCGTTGACAAAATGTTCCAAACACACCCCATGCACAACTCCACCGGGGAAGGTGCCAGACAGGAGTTCTCTTGGTAGTTTTTACACTACCTTGGTAGGCATCTGAAAGACACCACAAAAGTTGTTCTACCTGCTTTCTGGGCTGAGATGGGGAATCGCTGAATTTTGGAGTCGGCCGGTGACAAAATGTTCCAAACACACCCCATGCACAACTCCACCGGGGAAGGTGCCAGACAGGAGTTCTCCTGGTAGTTTTTACACTACCTTGGTAGGCATCTGAAAGACACCACAAAAGTTGTTCTACCTGCTTTGTGGGCTGAGATGGGGAACCGCTGAATTTTGGACTCGGCTGGTGACAAAATGTTCCAAACACACCCCATGCACAACTCCACCGGGGAAGGTGCCAGACAGGAGTTCTCCTGGTAGTTTTTACATTGCTCTGGTAGGCATCTGAAAGATACCACAAAAGATGTTCTACCTGCTTTCTGGGCTGAGATGGGGAACCGCTGAATTTTGGACTCGGCTGGTGACAAAATGTTCCAAACACACCCCATGCACAACTCCACCACGGAAGGTGCCAGACAGGAGTTCTCTTGGTAGTTTTTACACTACCTTGGTAGGCATCTGAAAGACACCACAAAAGTTGTTCTACCTGCTTTCTGGGCTGAGATGGGGAACCGCTGAATTTTGGAGTCGGCTGGTGACAAAATGTTCCAAACACACCCCCTGCACAACTCCACCGGGGAAGGTGCCAGACAGGAGTTCTCCTGGTAGTTTTTACACTACCTTGGTAGGCATCTGAAAGACACCACAAAAGTTGTTCTACCTGCTTTCTGGGCTGAGATGGGGAAACGCTGAATTTTGGACTCGGCTGGTGACAAAATGTTCCAAACACACCTTTGCACAACTCCACCGGGGAAGGTGCCAGACAGGAGTTCTCCTGGTAGTTTTTACATTGCTCCGGTAGGCATCTGAAAGACACCACAAAAGTTGTTCTACCTGCTTTCTGGGCTGAGATGGGGAACAGCTGAATTTTGGAGTCGGCCGTTGACAAAATGTTCCAAACACACCCCATGCACAACTCCACCGGGGAAGGTGCCAGACAGGAGTTCTCTTGGTAGTTTTTACACTACCTTGGTAGGCAGCTGAAAGGCACCACAAAAGTTGTTCTACCTGCTTTGTGGGCTGAGATGGGGAACCGCTGAATTTTGGAGTCGGCTGGTGACAAAATGTTCCAAACACACCCCATGCACAACTCCACCGGGGAAGGTGCCAGACAGGAGTTCTCCTGGTAGTTTTTACACTACCTTGGTAGGCATCTGAAAGACACCACAAAAGTTGTTCTACCTGCTTTCTGGGCTGAGATGGGGAATCGCTGAATTTTGGACTCGGCTGGTGACAAAATGTTCCAAACACACCCCATGCACAACTCCACCGGGGAAGGTGCCAGACAGGAGTTCTCTTAGTAGTTTTTACACTACCTTGGTAGGCATCTGAAAGACACCACCAAAGTTGTTCTACCTGCTTTCTGGGCTGAGATGGGGAAACGCTGAATTTTGGACTCGGCTGGTGACAAAATGTTCCAAACACACCCCATGCACAACTCCACCACGGAAGGTGCCAGACAGGAGTTCTCTTGGTAGTTTTTACACTACCTTGGTAGGCATCTGAAAGACACCACAGAAGTTGTTCTACCTGCTTTCTGGGCTGAGATGGGGAACCGCTAATTTTGGAGTCGGCCGGTGACAAAATGTTCCAAACACACCCCATGCACAACTCCACCGGGGAAGGTGCCAGACAGGAGTTCTCTTGGTAGTTTTTACACTACCTTGGTAGGCATCTGAAAGACACCACAAAAGTTGTTCTACCTGCTTTCTGGGCTGAGATGGGGAAACGCTGAATTTTGGACTCGGCTGGTGACAAAATGTTCCAAACACACCCCATGCACAACTCCACCGGGGAAGGTGCCAGACAGGAGTTCTCTTGGTAGTTTTTACACTACCTTGGTAGGCAGCCAAAAGGCACCACAAAAGTTGTTCTTCCTGCTTTCTGGGCTGAGATGGGGAACCGCTGAATTTTGGAGTCGGCCGGTGACAAAATGTTCCAAACACACCCCATGCACAACTCCACCGGGGAAGGTGCCAGACAGGAGTTCTCTTGTTAGTTTTTACACTACCTTGGTAGGCATTTGAAAGGCACCACAAAAGTTGTTCTTCCTGCTTTCTGGGCTGAGATGGGGAACCGCTGAATTTTGGAGTCGGCTGGTGACAAAATGTTCCAAACACACCCCATGCACAACTCCACCGGGGAAGGTGCCAGACAGGAGTTCTCCTGGTAGTTTTTACACTACCTTGGTAAGCATTTGAAAGGCACCACAAAAGTTGTTCTTCCTGCTTTCTGGGCTGAGATGGGGAAACGCTGAATTTTGGACTCGGCCGGTGACAAAATGTTCCAAACACACCCCATGCACAACTCCACCGGGGAAGGTGCCAGACAGGAGTTCTCTTAGTAGTTTTTACACTACCTTGGTAGGCAGCTGAAAGGCACCACAAAAGTTGTTCTACCTGCTTTCTGGGCTGAGATGGGGAACCGCTGAATTTTGGAGTCGGCCGGTGACAAAATGTTCAAAACACACCCCATGCACAACTCCACCACGGAAGGTGCCAGACAGGAGTTCTCCTGGTAGTTTTTACACTACCTTGGTAGGCATTTGAAAGACACCACAAAAGTTGTTCTTCCTGCTTTCTGGGCTGAGATGGGGAACCGCTGAATTTTGGAGTCGGCCGGTGACAAAATGTTCCGAACACACCCCATGCACAACTCCACCGGGGAAGGTGCCAGACAGGAGTTCTCTTCGTAGTTTTTACACTACCTTGGTAGGCATCTGAAAGACACCACAAAAGTTGTTCTACCTGCTTTCTGGGCTGAGATGGGGAATCGCTGAATTTTGGAGTCGGCCGGTGACAAAATGTTCCAAACACACCCCATGCACAACTCCACCGGGGAAGGTGCCAGACAGGAGTTCTCCTGGTAGTTTTTACACTACCTTGGTAGGCATTTGAAAGACACCACAAAAGTTGTTCTACCTGCTTTCTGGGCTGAGATGGGGAACAGCTGAATTTTGGAGTCGGCCGGTGACAAAATGTTCCAAACACACCCCATGCACAACTCCACCGGGGAAGGTGCCAGACAGGAGTTCTCTTGGTAGTTTTTACACTACCTTGGTAGGCAGCCAAAAGGCACCACAAAAGTTGTTCTTCCTGCTTTCTGGGCTGAGATGGGGAACCGCTGAATTTTGGAGTCGGCTGGTGACAAAATGTTCCAAACACACCCCATGCACAACTCCACCGGGGAAGGTGCCAGGAACGAATTCTGTTGGTAGTTTTTACACTACCTTGGTAGGCAGCTGAAAGGCACCACAAAAGTTGTTCTACCTGCTTTCTGGGCTGAGATGGGGAAACGCTGAATTTTGGACTCGGCTGGTGACAAAATGTTCCAAACACACCCCATGCACAACTCCACCGGGGAAGGTGCCAGACAGGAGTTCTCCTGGTAGTTTTTACACTACCTTGGTAAGCATTTGAAAGGCACCACAAAAGTTGTTCTTCCTGCTTTCTGGGCTGAGATGGGGAACCGCTGAATTTTGGAGTCGGCCGGTGACAAAATGTTCCGAACACACCCCATGCACAACTCCACCGGGGAAGGTGCCAGACAGGAGTTCTCCTGGTAGTTTTTACACTACCTTGGTAGGCATCTGAAAGACACCACAAAAGTTGTTCTACCTGCTTTGTGGGCTGAGATGGGGAACCGCTGAATTTTGGAGTCGGCTGGTGACAAAATGTTCCAAACACACCCCCTGCACAACTCCACCGGGGAAGGTGCCAGGAACGAATTCTGTTGGTAGTTTTTACACTACCTTGGTAGGCAGCTGAAAGGCACCACAAAAGTTGTTCTACCTGCTTTCTGGGCTGAGATGGGGAAACGCTGAATTTTGGACTCGGCTGGTGACAAAATGTTCCAAACACACCCCATGCACAACTCCACCGGGGAAGGTGCCAGACAGGAGTTCTCTTGATAGTTTTTACACTACCTTGGTAGGCAGCTGAAAGGCACAAGAAAAGTTGTTGTACCTGCTTTGTGGGCTGAGATGGGGAACCGCTGAATTTTGGAGTCGGCCATTGACAAAATGTTCCAAACACACCCCATGCACAACTCCACCACGGAAGGTGCCAGACAGGAGTTCTCTTGGTAGTTTTTACACTACCTTGGTAGGCAGCTGAAAGGCACCACAAAAGTTGTTCTACCTGCTTTGTGGGCTGAGATGGGGAAACGCTGAATTTTGGAGTCGGCTGGTGACAAAATGTTCCAAACACACCCCATGCACAACTCCACCGGGGAAGGTGCCAGACAGGAGTTCTCCTGGTAGTTTTTACATTGCTCCGGTAGGCATCTGAAAGACACCACAAAAGTTGTTCTACCTGCTTTCTGGGCTGAGATGGGGAACCGCTGAATTTTGGACTCGGCCGTTGACAAAATGTTCCAAACACACCCCATGCACAACTCCACCGGGGAAGGTGCCAGACAGGAGTTCTCCTGGTAGTTTTTACACTACCTTGGTAGGCATCTGAAAGACACGACAGAAGTTGTTCTACCTGCTTTCTGGGCTGAGATGGGGAATCGCTGAATTTTGGACTCGGCCGGTGACAAAATGTTCCAAACACACCCCATGCAAAACTCCACCGGGGAAGGTGCCAGACAGGAGTTCTCTTAGTAGTTTTTACACTACCTTGGTAGGCAGCTGAAAGGCACCACAAAAGTTGTTCTACCTGCTTTCTGGGCTGAGATGGGGAACCGCTGAATTTTGGAGTCGGCCGGTGACAAAATGTTCCAAACACACCCCATGCACAACTCCACCACGGAAGGTGCCAGACAGGAGTTCTCCTGGTAGTTTTTACACTACCTTGGTAGGCATTTGAAAGACACCACAAAAGTTGTTCTTCCTGCTTTCTGGGCTGAGATGGGGAACCGCTGAATTTTGGAGTCGGCCGGTGACAAAATGTTCCGAACACACCCCATGCACAACTCCACCGGGGAAGGTGCCAGACAGGAGTTCTCTTCGTAGTTTTTACACTACCTTGGTAGGCATCTGAAAGACACCACAAAAGTTGTTCTACCTGCTTTCTGGGCTGAGATGGGGAATCGCTGAATTTTGGAGTCGGCCGGTGACAAAATGTTCAAAACACACCCCATGCACAACTCCACCACGGAAGGTGCCAGACAGGAGTTCTCCTGGTAGTTTTTACACTACCTTGGTAGGCATTTGAAAGACACCACAAAAGTTGTTCTACCTGCTTTCTGGGCTGAGATGGGGAACAGCTGAATTTTGGAGTCGGCCGGTGACAAAATGTTCCAAACACACCCCATGCACAACTCCACCGGGGAAGGTGCCAGACAGGAGTTCTCTTGGTAGTTTTTACACTACCTTGGTAGGCAGCCAAAAGGCACCACAAAAGTTGTTCTTCCTGCTTTCTGGGCTGAGATGGGGAACCGCTGAATTTTGGAGTCGGCTGGTGACAAAATGTTCCAAACACACCCCATGCACAACTCCACCGGGGAAGGTGCCAGGAACGAATTCTGTTGGTAGTTTTTACACTACCTTGGTAGGCAGCTGAAAGGCACCACAAAAGTTGTTCTACCTGCTTTCTGGGCTGAGATGGGGAAACGCTGAATTTTGGACTCGGCTGGTGACAAAATGTTCCAAACACACCCCATGCACAACTCCACCGGGGAAGGTGCCAGACAGGAGTTCTCCTGGTAGTTTTTACACTACCTTGGTAAGCATTTGAAAGGCACCACAAAAGTCGTTCTTCCTGCTTTCTGGGCTGAGATGGGGAACCGCTGAATTTTGGAGTCGGCCGGTGACAAAATGTTCCGAACACACCCCATGCACAACTCCACCGGGGAAGGTGCCAGACAGGAGTTCTCCTGGTAGTTTTTACACTACCTTGGTAGGCATCTGAAAGACACCACAAAAGTTGTTCTACCTGCTTTCTGGGCTGAGATGGGGAACCGCTGAATTTTGGAGTCGGCTGGTGACAAAATGTTCCAAACACACCCCCTGCACAACTCCACCGGGGAAGGTGCCAGGAACGAATTCTGTTGGTAGTTTTTACACTACCTTGGTAGGCAGCTGAAAGGCACCACAAAAGTTGTTCTACCTGCTTTGTGGGCTGAGATGGGGAACCGCTGAATTTTGGACTCGGCTGGTGACAAAATGTTCCAAACACACCCCATGCACAACTCCACCGGGGAAGGTGCCAGACAGGAGTTCTCCTGGTAGTTTTTACATTGCTCCAGTAGGCCTCTGAAAGACACCACAAAAGTTGTTCTACCTGCTTTCTGGGCTGAGATGGGGAACAGCTGAATTTTGGACTCGGCTGGTGACAAAATGTTCCAAACACACCCCATGCACAACTCCACCGGGGAAGGTGCCAGACAGGAGTTCTCCTGGTAGTTTTTACACTACCTTGGTAGGCAGCTGAAAGGCACCACAAAAGTTGTTCTACCTGCTTTCTGGGCTGAGATGGGGAACCGCTGAATTTTGGAGTCGGCCGGTGACAAAATGTTCCAAACACACCCCATGCACAACTCCACCGGGGAAGGTGCCAGACAGGAGTTCTCTTGGTAGTTTTTACACTACCTTGGTAGGCATTTGAAAGGCACCACAAAAGTTGTTCTTCTTGCTTTCTGGGCTGAGATGGGGAAACGCTGAATTTTGGAGTCGGCTGGTGACAAAATGTACCAAACACACCCCATGCACAACTCCACCACGGAAGGTGCCAGACAGGACTTCTCCTGGTAGTTTTTACACTACCTTGGTAGGCATCTGAAAGACACCACAAAAGTTGTTCTACCTGCTTTCTGGGCTGAGATGGGGAATCGCTGAATTTTGGAGTCGGCCGGTGACAAAATGTTCCAAACACACCCCATGCACAACTCCACCGGGGAAGGTGCCAGACAGGAGTTCTCCTGGTAGTTTTTACACTACCTTGGTAGGCATCTGAAAGACACCACAAAAGTTGTTCTACCTGCTTTGTGGGCTGAGATGGGGAACCGCTGAATTTTGGACTCGGCTGGTGACAAAATGTTCCAAACACACCCCATGCACAACTCCACCGGGGAAGGTGCCAGACAGGAGTTCTCTTGGTAGTTTTTACATTGCTCTGGTAGGCATCTGAAAGATACCACAAAAGATGTTCTACCTGCTTTCTGGGCTGAGATGGGGAATCGCTGAATTTTGGACTCGGCTGGTGACAAAATGTTCCAAACACACCCCATGCACAACTCCACCACGGAAGGTGCCAGACAGGAGTTCTCTTGGTAGTTTTTACACTACCTTGGTAGGCATCTGAAAGGCACCACAAAAGTTGTTGTACCTGCTTTCTGGGCTGAGATGGGGAACCGCTGAATTTTGGAGTCGGCTGGTGACAAAATGTTCCAAACACACCCCCTGCACAACTCCACCGGGGAAGGTGCCAGACAGGAGTTCTCCTGGTAGTTTTTACACTACCTTGGTAGGCATCTGAAAGACACCACAAAAGTTGTTCTACCTGCTTTCTGGGCTGAGATGGGGAAACGCTGAATTTTGGACTCGGCTGGTGACAAAATGTTCCAAACACACCTTTGCACAACTCCACCGGGGAAGGTGCCAGACAGGAGTTCTCCTGGTAGTTTTTACATTGCTCCGGTAGGCATCTGAAAGACACCACAAAAGTTGTTCTACCTGCTTTCTGGGCTGAGATGGGGAACAGCTGAATTTTGGAGTCGGCCGTTGACAAAATGTTCCAAACACACCCCATGCACAACTCCACCGGGGAAGGTGCCAGACAGGAGTTCTCTTGGTAGTTTTTACACTACCTTGGTAGGCAGCTGAAAGGCACCACAAAAGTTGTTCTACCTGCTTTCTGGGCTGAGATGGGGAACCGCTGAATTTTGGACTCGGCTGGTGACAAAATGTTCCAAACACACCCCATGCACAACTCCACCGGGGAAGGTGCCAGACAGGAGTTCTCCTGGTAGTTTTTACACTACCTTGGTAGGCATCTGAAAGACACCACAAAAGTTGTTCTACCTGCTTTCTGGGCTGAGATGGGGAATCGCTGAATTTTGGACTCGGCTGGTGACAAAATGTTCCAAACACACCCCATGCACAACTCCACCGGGGAAGGTGCCAGACAGGAGTTCTCTTAGTAGTTTTTACACTACCTTGGTAGGCATCTGAAAGACACCACCAAAGTTGTTCTACCTGCTTTCTGGGCTGAGATGGGGAAACGCTGAATTTTGGACTCGGCTGGTGACAAAATGTTCCAAACACACCCCATGCACAACTCCACCGGGGAAGGTGCCAGACAGGAGTTCTCTTGGTAGTTTTTACACTACCTTGGTAGGCATCTGAAAGACACCACAGAAGTTGTTCTACCTGCTTTCTGGGCTGAGATGGGGAACCGCTGAATTTTGGAGTCGGCCGGTGACAAAATGTTCCAAACACACCCCATGCACAACTCCACCGGGGAAGGTGCCAGACAGGAGTTCTCTTGGTAGTTTTTACACTACCTTGGTAGGCATCTGAAAGACACCACAAAAGTTGTTCTACCTGCTTTCTGGGCTGAGATGGGGAAACGCTGAATTTTGGACTCGGCTGGTGACAAAATGTTCCAAACACACCCCATGCACAACTCCACCGGGGAAGGTGCCAGACAGGAGTTCTCTTGGTAGTTTTTACACTACCTTGGTAGGCATCTGAAAGGCACCACAAAAGTTGTTCTTCCTGCTTTCTGGGCTGAGATGGGGAACCGCTGAATTTTGGAGTCGGCTGGTGACAAAATGTTCCAAACACACCCCATGCACAACTCCACCGGGGAAGGTGCCAGACAGGAGTTCTCTTGTTAGTTTTTACACTACCTTGGTAGGCATTTGAAAGGCACCACAAAAGTTGTTCTTCCTGCTTTCTGGGCTGAGATGGGGAACCGCTGAATTTTGGAGTCGGCTGGTGACAAAATGTTCCAAACACACCCCCTGCACAACTCCACCGGGGAAGGTGCCAGACAGGAGTTCTCCTGGTAGTTTTTACACTACCTTGGTAAGCATTTGAAAGGCACCACAAAAGTTGTTCTTCCTGCTTTCTGGGCTGAGATGGGGAAACGCTGAATTTTGGACTCGGCCGGTGACAAAATGTTCCAAACACACCCCATGCACAACTCCACCACGGAAGGTGCCAGACAGGAGTTCTCTTGGTAGTTTTTACACTACCTTGGTAGGCAGCTGAAAGGCACCACAAAAGTTGTTCTACCTGCTTTGTGGGCTGAGATGGGGAACCGCTGAATTTTGGAGTCGGCCGGTGACAAAATGTTCCAAACACACCCCATGCACAACTCCACCGGGGAAGGTGCCAGACAGGAGTTCTCTTCGTAGTTTTTACACTACCTTGGTAGGCATCTGAAAGACACCACAAAAGTTGTTCTACCTGCTTTCTGGGCTGAGATGGGGAATCGCTGAATTTTGGACTCGGCTGGTGACAAAATGTTCCAAACACACCCCATGCACAACTCCACCGGGGAAGGTGCCAGACAGGAGTTCTCTTAGTAGTTTTTACACTACCTTGGTAGGCATCTGAAAGACACCACAAAAGTTGTTCTTCCTGCTTTCTGGGCTGAGATGGGGAAACGCTGAATTTTGGACTCGGCTGGTGACAAAATGTTCCAAACACACCCCATGCACAACTCCACCGGGGAAGGTGCCAGGAACGAATTCTGTTGGTAGTTTTTACACTACCTTGGTAGGCAGCTGAAAGGCACCACAAAAGTTGTTCTACCTGCTTTCTGGGCTGAGATGGGGAAACGCTGAATTTTGGACTCGGCTGGTGACAAAATGTTCCAAACACACCTTTGCACAACTCCACCGGGGAAGGTGCCAGACAGGAGTTCTCCTGGTAGTTTTTACATTGCTCCAGTAGGCATCTGAAAGACACCACAAAAGTTGTTCTACCTGCTTTCTGGGCTGAGATGGGGAACAGCTGAATTTTGGAGTCGGCCGGTGACAAAATGTTCCAAACACACCCCATGCACAACTCCACCGGGGAAGGTGCCAGACAGGAGTTCTCTTGGTAGTTTTTACACTACCTTGGTAGGCAGCTGAAAGGCACCACAAAAGTTGTTCTACCTGCTTTCTGGGCTGAGATGGGGAAACGCTGAATTTTGGACTCGGCTGGTGACAAAATGTTCCAAACACACCCCATGCACAACTCCACCGGGGAAGGTGCCAGACAGGAGTTCTCTTGGTAGTTTTTACACTACCTTGGTAGGCATCTGAAAGACACCACAGAAGTTGTTCTACCTGCTTTCTGGGCTGAGATGGGGAACCGCTGAATTTTGGAGTCGGCCGGTGACAAAATGTTCCAAACACACCCCATGCACAACTCCACCGGGGAAGGTGCCAGACAGGAGTTCTCTTGGTAGTTTTTACACTACCATGGTAGGCATCTCAAAGACACCACAAAAGTTGTTCTTCCTGCTTTCTGGGCTGAGATGGGGAAACGCTGAATTTTGGACTCGGCTGGTGACAAAATGTTCCAAACACACCCCATGCACAACTCCACCGGGGAAGGTGCCAGACAGGAGTTCTCTTGGTAGTTTTTACACTACCTTGGTAGGCATTTGAAAGGCACCACAAAAGTTGTTCTTCCTGCTTTCTGGGCTGAGATGGGGAACCGCTGAATTTTGGAGTCGGCCGGTGACAAAATGTTCCAAACACACCCCATGCACAACTCCACCGGGGAAGGTGCCAGACAGGAGTTCTCTTGTTAGTTTTTACACTACCTTGGTAGGCATTTGAAAGGCACCACAAAAGTTGTTCTTCCTGCTTTCTGGGCTGAGATGGGGAACCGCTGAATTTTGGAGTCGGCTGGTGACAAAATGTTCCAAACACACCCCATGCACAACTCCACCGGGGAAGGTGCCAGACAGGAGTTCTCTTGGTAGTTTTTACACTACCTTGGTAAGCATTTGAAAGGCACCACAAAAGTTGTTCTTCCTGCTTTCTGGGCTGAGATGGGGAACCGCTGAATTTTGGAGTCGGCCGGTGACAAAATGTTCCGAACACACCCCATGCACAACTCCACCGGGGAAGGTGCCAGACAGGAGTTCTCTTCGTAGTTTTTACACTACCTTGGTAGGCATCTGAAAGACACCACAAAAGTTGTTCTACCTGCTTTCTGGGCTGAGATGGGGAATCGCTGAATTTTGGACTCGGCCGGTGACAAAATGTTCCAAACACACCCCATGCACAACTCCACCGGGGAAGGTGCCAGACAGGAGTTCTCCTGGTAGTTTTTACACTACCTTGGTAGGCATCTGAAAGACACCACAAAAGTTGTTCTACCTGCTTTCTGGGCTGAGATGGGGAACCGCTGAATTTTGGAGTCGGCTGGTGACAAAATGTTCCAAACACACCCCATGCACAACTCCACCGGGGAAGGTGCCAGGAACGAATTCTGTTGGTAGTTTTTACACTACCTTGGTAGGCAGCTGAAAGGCACCACAAAAGTTGTTCTACCTGCTTTCTGGGCTGAGATGGGGAAACGCTGAATTTTGGACTCGGCTGGTGACAAAATGTTCCAAACACACCCCATGCACAACTCCACCGGGGAAGGTGCCAGACAGGAGTTCTCCTGGTAGTTTTTACATTGCTCCAGTAGGCATCTGAAAGACACCACAAAAGTTGTTCTACCTGCTTTCTGGGCTGAGATGGGGAACAGCTGAATTTTGGAGTCGGCCGTTGACAAAATGTTCCAAACACACCCCATGCACAACTCCACCGGGGAAGGTGCCAGACAGGAGTTCTCTTGGTAGTTTTTACACTACCTTGGTAGGCAGCTGAAAGGCACCACAAAAGTTGTTCTACCTGCTTTCTGGGCTGAGATGGGGAAACGCTGAATTTTGGACTCGGCTGGTGACAAAATGTTCCAAACACACCCCATGCACAACTCCACCGGGGAAGGTGCCAGACAGGAGTTCTCCTGGTAGTTTTTACACTACCTTGGTAGGCATCTGAAAGACACCACAAAAGTTGTTCTACCTGCTTTCTGGGCTGAGATGGGGAATCGCTAAATTTTGGACTCGGCCGGTGACAAAATGTTCCAAACACACCCCATGCACAACTCCACCACGGAAGGTGCCAGACAGGAGTTCTCTTGGTAGTTTTTACACTACCTTGGTAGGCATCTGAAAGACACCACAAAAGTTGTTCTACCTGCTTTCTGGGCTGAGATGGGGAAACGCTGAATTTTGGACTTGGCTGGTGACAAAATGTTCCAAACACACCCCATGCACAACTCCACCGGGGAAGGTGCCAGACAGGAGTTCTCTTGGTAGTTTTTACACTACCTTGGTAGGCAGCTGAAAGGCACCACAAAAGTTGTTCTACCTGCTTTGTGGGCTGAGATGGGGAACCGCTGAATTTTGGAGTCGGCTGGTGACAAAATGTTCCAAACACACCCCATGCACAACTCCACCACGGAAGGTGCCAGACAGGAGTTCTCCTGGTAGTTTTTACACTACCTTGGTAGGCATCTGAAAGACACCACAAAAGTTGTTCTACCTGCTTTCTGGGCTGAGATGGGGAACCGCTGAATTTTGGACTCGGCCGGTGACAAAATGTTCCAAACACACCCCATGCACAACTCCACCGGGGAAGGTGCCAGACAGGAGTTCTCCTGGTAGTTTTTACACTACCTTGGTAGGCATCTGAAAGACACCACAAAAGTTGTTCTACCTGCTTTCTGGGCTGAGATGGGGAAACGCTGAATTTTGGACTCGGCTGGTGACAAAATGTTCCAAACACACCCCATGCACAACTCCACCGGGGAAGGTGCCAGACAGGAGTTCTCTTGGTAGTTTTTACACTACCTTGGTAGGCAGCTGAAAGGCACCACAAAAGTTGTTCTTCCTGCTTTCTGGGCTGAGATGGGGAAACACTGAATTTTGGAGTCGGCCGGTGACAAAATGTTCCAAACACACCCCATGCACAACTCCACCGGGGAAGGTGCCAGACAGGAGTTCTCTTGGTAGTTTTTACACTACCTTGGTAGGCATTTGAAAGGCACCACAGAAGTTGTTCTTCCTGCTTTCTGGGCTGAGATGGGGAACCGCTGAATTTTGGAGTCGGCTGGTGACAAAATGTTCCAAACACACCCCATGCACAACTCCACCACGGAAGGTGCCAGACAGGAGTTCTCCTGGTAGTTTTTACACTACCTTGGTAGGCATTTGAAAGGCACCACAAAAGTTGTTCTTCCTGCTTTGTGGGCTGAGATGGGGAACCGCTGAATTTTGGAGTCGGCTGGTGAAAAAATGTTCCAAACACACCCCATGCACAACTCCACCGGGGAAGCTGCCAGACAGGAGTTCTCTTGGTAGTTTTTACACTACCTTGGTAGGCAGCTGAAAGGCACCACAAAAGTTGTTGTACCTGCTTTCTGGGCTGAGATGGGGAACCGCTGAATTTTGGAGTCGGCTGGTGACAAAATGTTCCAAACACACCCCATGCACAACTCCACCGGGGAAGGTGCCAGACAGGAGTTCTCCTGGTAGTTTTTACATTGCTCCGGTAGGCATCTGAAAGATACCACAAAAGATGTTCTACCTGCTTTCTGGGCTGAGATGGGGAACCGCTGAATTTTGGACTCGGCTGCTGACAAAATGTTCCAAACACACCCCCTGCACAACTCCACCGGGGAAGGTGCCAGACAGGAGTTCTCCTGGTAGTTTTTACATTGCTCCGGTAGGCATCTGAAAGACACCACAAAAGTTGTTCTACCTGCTTTCTGGGCTGAGATGGGGAATCGCTGAATTTTGGACTCGGCCGTTGACAAAATGTTCCAAACACACCCCATGCACAACTCCACCGGGGAAGGTGCCAGACAGGAGTTCTCCTGGTAGTTTTTACACTACCTTGGTAGGCATCTGAAAGACACCACAGAAGTTGTTCTACCTGCTTTCTGGGCTGAGATGGGGAACCGCTGAATTTTGGACTCGGCCGGTGACAAAATGTTCCAAACACACCCCATGCACAACTCCACCGGGGAAGGTGCCAGACAGGAGTTCTCCTGGTAGTTTTTACACTACCTTGGTAGGCATCTGAAAGACACCACAAAAGTTGTTCTACCTGCTTTCTGGGCTGAGATGGGGAATCGCTGAATTTTGGACTCGGCCGGTGACAAAATGTTCCAAACACACCCCATGCACAACTCCACCGGGGAAGGTGCCAGACAGGAGTTCTCTTGGTAGTTTTTACACTACCTTGGTAGGCAGCTGAAAGGCACCACAAAAGTTGTTCTTCCTGCTTTCTGGGCTGAGATGGGGAAACGCTGAATTTTGGAGTCGGCCGGTGACAAAATGTTCCAAACACACCCCCTGCACAACTCCACCGGGGAAGCTGCCAGACAGGAGTTCTCTTGGTAGTTTTTACACTACCTTGGTAGGCATTTGAAAGGCACCACAAAAGTTGTTCTTCCTGCTTTCTGGGCTGAGATGGGGAACCGCTGAATTTTGGACTCGGCTGGTGACAAAATGTTCCAAACACACCCCATGCACAACTCCACCACGGAAGGTGCCAGACAGGAGTTCTCCTGGTAGTTTTTACACTACCTTGGTAGGCATTTGAAAGGCACCACAAAAGTTGTTCTTCCTGCTTTGTGGGCTGAGATGGGGAACCGCTGAATTTTGGAGTCGGCCGGTGACAAAATGTTCCAAACACACCCCATGCAAAACTCCACCGGGGAAGGTGCCAGACAGGAGTTCTCTTAGTAGTTTTTACACTACCTTGGTAGGCATCTGAAAGGCACCACAAAAGTTGTTCTACCTGCTTTCTGGGCTGAGATGGGGAACCGCTGAATTTTGGAGTCGGCTGGTGACAAAATGTTCCAAACACACCCCATGCACAACTCCACCGGGGAAGGTGCCAGACAGGAGTTCTCTTGGTAGTTTTTACACTACCTTGGTAGGCAGCTGAAAGGCACCACAAAAGTTGTTGTACCTGCTTTCTGGGCTGAGATGGGGAACCGCTGAATTTTGGAGTCGGCTGGTGACAAAATGTTCCAAACACACCCCATGCACAACTCCACCACGGAAGGTGCCAGACAGGAGTTCTCCTGGTAGTTTTTACATTGCTCCGGTAGGCATCTGAAAGACACCACAAAAGTTGTTCTACCTGCTTTCTGGGCTGAGATGGGGAACCGCTGAATTTTGGAGTCGGCCGGTGACAAAATGTTCCAAACACACCCCATGCACAACTCCACCGGGGAAGGTGCCAGACAGGAGTTCTCTTGGTAGTTTTTACACTACCTTGGTAGGCATCTGAAAGACACCACAAAAGTTGTTCTACCTGCTTTCTGGGCTGAGATGGGGAATCGCTGAATTTTGGACTCGGCCGGTGACAAAATGTTCCAAACACACCCCATGCACAACTCCACCGGGGAAGGTGCCAGACAGGAGTTCTCTTGGTAGTTTTTACACTACCTTGGTAGGCATTTGAAAGGCACCACAAAAGTTGTTCTTCCTGCTTTCTGGGCTGAGATGGGGAACCGCTGAATTTTGGAGTCGGCTGGTGACAAAATGTTCCAAACACACCCCATGCACAACTCCACCACGGAAGGTGCCAGACAGGAGTTCTCCTGGTAGTTTTTACACTACCTTGGTAAGCATTTGAAAGGCACCACAAAAGTTGTTCTTCCTGCTTTGTGGGCTGAGATGGGGAACCGCTGAATTTTGGAGTCGGCCGGTGACAAAATGTTCCAAACACACCCCATGCACAACTCCACCGGGGAAGGTGCCAGACAGGAGTTCTCTTGGTAGTTTTTACACTACCTTGGTAGGCAGCTGAAAGGCACCACAAAAGTTGTTCTACCTGCTTTCTGGGCTGAGATGGGGAACCGCTGAATTTTGGACTCGGCTGGTGACAAAATGTTCCAAACACACCCCATGCACAACTCCACCGGGGAAGGTGCCAGACAGGAGTTCTCCTGGTAGTTTTTACACTACCTTGGTAGGCATCTGAAAGACACCACAAAAGTTGTTCTACCTGCTTTCTGGGCTGAGATGGGGAAACGCTGAATTTTGGACTCGGCCGGTGACAAAATGTTCCAAACACACCCCATGCACAACTCCACCGGGGAAGGTGCCAGACAGGAGTTCTCCTGGTAGTTTTTACACTACCTTGGTAGGCATCTGAAAGACACCACAAAAGTTGTTCTACCTGCTTTCTGGGCTGAGATGGGGAAACGCTGAATTTTGGACTCGGCTGGTGACAAAATGTTCCAAACACACCCCATGCACAACTCCACCGGGGAAGGTGCCAGACAGGAGTTCTCTTGGTAGTTTTTACACTACCTTGGTAGGCATCTGAAAGACACCACAGAAGTTGTTCTACCTGCTTTCTGGGCTGAGATGGGGAACCGCTGAATTTTGGAGTCGGCCGTTGACAAAATGTTCCAAACACACCCCATGCACAACTCCACCGGGGAAGGTGCCAGACAGGAGTTCTCCTGGTAGTTTTTACATTGCTCCGGTAGGCATCTGAAAGATACCACAAAAGATGTTCTACCTGCTTTCTGGGCTGAGATGGGGAACCGCTGAATTTTGGAGTCGGCTGGTGACAAAATGTTCCAAACACACCCCATGCACAACTCCACCGGGGAAGGTGCCAGACAGGAGTTCTCCTGGTAGTTTTTACATTGCTCCGGTAGGCATCTGAAAGACACCACAGAAGTTGTTCTACCTGCTTTCTGGGCTGAGATGGGGAACCACTGAATTTTGGACTCGGCTGGTGACAAAATGTTCCAAACACACCCCATGCACAACTCCACCACGGAAGGTGCCAGACAGGAGTTCTCTTGGTAGTTTTTACACTACCTTGGTAGGCAGCTGAAAGGCACCACAAAAGTTGTTCTTCCTGCTTTCTGGGCTGAGATGGGGAACCGCTGAATTTTGGACTCGGCCGGTGACAAAATGTTCCACAGACACCCCATGCACAACTCCACCGGGGAAGGTGCCAGGAACGAATTCTGTTGTTAGTTTTTACACTACCTTGGTAGGCAGCTGAAAGGCACAAGAAAAGTTGTTCTACCTGCTTTCTGGGCTGAGATGGGGAACCGCTGAATTTTGGAGTCGGCTGGTGACAAAATGTTCCAAAAACACCCCATGCACAACTCCACCGGGGAAGGTGCCAGACAGGAGTTCTCTTGGTAGTTTTTACACTACCTTGGTAGGCATCTGAAAGACACCACAAAAGTTGTTCTACCTGCTTTCTGGGCTGAGATGGGGAAACGCTGAATTTTGGACTCGGCCGGTGACAAAATGTTCCAAACACACCCCATGCACAACTCCACCGGGGAAGGTGCCAGACAGGAGTTCTCTTAGTAGTTTTTACACTACCTTGGTAGGCATCTGAAAGACACCACAAAAGTTGTTCTACCTGCTTTCTGGGCTGAGATGGGGAAACGCTGAATTTTGGACTCGGCCGGTGACAAAATGTTCCAAACACACCCCATGCACAACTCCACCGGGGAAGGTGCCAGACAGGAGTTCTCTTGATAGTTTTTACACTACCTTGGTAGGCAGCTGAAAGGCACAAGAAAAGTTGTTCTACCTGCTTTCTGGGCTGAGATGGGGAACCGCTGAATTTTGGAGTCGGCCATTGACAAAATGTTCCAAACACACCCCATGCACAACTCCACCGGGGAAGGTGCCAGACAGGAGTTCTCCTGGTAGTTTTTACACTACCTTGGTAGGCATCTGAAAGACACCACAGAAGTTGTTCTACCTGCTTTCTGGGCTGAGATGGGGAAACGCTGAATTTTGGACTCGGCTGGTGACAAAATGTTCCAAACACACCCCATGCACAACTCCACCGGGGAAGGTGCCAGGAACGAATTCTGTTGGTAGTTTTTACACTACCTTGGTAGGCAGCTGAAAGGCACCACAAAAGTTGTTCTACCTGCTTTCTGGGCTGAGATGGGGAACCGCTGAATTTTGGAGTCGGCCGTTGACAAAATGTTCCAAACACACCCCATGCACAACTCCACCGGGGAAGGTGCCAGACAGGAGTTCTCCTGGTAGTTTTTACATTGCTCCGGTAGGCATCTGAAAGATACCACAAAAGTTGTTCTACCTGCTTTCTGGGCTGAGATGGGGAACCGCTGAATTTTGGACTCGGCCGGTGACAAAATGTTCCACAGACACCCCATGCACAACTCCACCGGGGAAGGTGCCAGGAACGAATTCTGTTGTTAGTTTTTACACTACCTTGGTAGGCAGCTGAAAGGCACAAGAAAAGTTGTTCTACCTGCTTTGTGGGCTGAGATGGGGAACCGCTGAATTTTGGAGTCGGCTGGTGACAAAATGTTCCAAAAACACCCCATGCACAACTCCACCGGGGAAGGTGCCAGACAGGAGTTCTCTTGGTAGTTTTTACACTACCTTGGTAGGCATCTGAAAGACACCACAAAAGTTGTTCTACCTGCTTTCTGGGCTGAGATGGGGAAACGCTGAATTTTGGACTCGGCCGGTGACAAAATGTTCCAAACACACCCCATGCACAACTCCACCGGGGAAGGTGCCAGACAGGAGTTCTCTTAGTAGTTTTTACACTACCTTGGTAGGCATCTGAAAGACACCACAAAAGTTGTTGTACCTGCTTTCTGGGCTGAGATGGGGAAACGCTGAATTTTGGACTCGGCCGGTGACAAAATGTTCCAAACACACCCCATGCACAACTCCACCGGGGAAGGTGCCAGACAGGAGTTCTCTTGATAGTTTTTACACTACCTTGGTAGGCAGCTGAAAGGCACAAGAAAAGTTGTTCTACCTGCTTTCTGGGCTGAGATGGGGAACCGCTGAATTTTGGAGTCGGCCATTGACAAAATGTTCCAAACACACCCCATGCACAACTCCACCGGGGAAGGTGCCAGACAGGAGTTCTCCTGGTAGTTTTTACACTACCTTGGTAGGCATCTGAAAGACACCACAGAAGTTGTTCTACCTGCTTTCTGGGCTGAGATGGGGAAACGCTGAATTTTGGACTCGGCTGGTGACAAAATGTTCCAAACACACCCCATGCACAACTCCACCGGGGAAGGTGCCAGGAACGAATTCTGTTGGTAGTTTTTACACTACCTTGGTAGGCAGCTGAAAGGCACCACAAAAGTTGTTCTACCTGCTTTCTGGGCTGAGATGGGGAACCGCTGAATTTTGGAGTCGGCCGTTGACAAAATGTTCCAAACACACCCCATGCACAACTCCACCGGGGAAGGTGCCAGACAGGAGTTCTCCTGGTAGTTTTTACATTGCTCCGGTAGGCATCTGAAAGATACCACAAAAGTTGTTCTACCTGCTTTCTGGGCTGAGATGGGGAACCGCTGAATTTTGGACTCGGCCGGTGACAAAATGTTCCAAACACACCCCCTGCACAACTCCACCGGGGAAGGTGCCAGACAGGAGTTCTCCTGGTAGTTTTTACATTGCTCCGGTAGGCATCTGAAAGACACCACAAAAGTTGTTCTACCTGCTTTCTGGGCTGAGATGGGGAACCGCTGAATTTTGGACTCGGCCGGTGACAAAATGTTCCAAACACACCTTTGCACAACTCCACCGGGGAAGGTGCCAGACAGGAGTTCTCCTGGTAGTTTTTACATTGCTCCGGTAGGCATCTGAAAGACACCACAAAAGTTGTTCTACCTGCTTTCTGGGCTGAGATGGGGAACCGCTGAATTTTGGAGTCGGCCGGTGACAAAATGTTCCAAACACACCCCATGCACAACTCCACCGGGGAAGGTGCCAGACAGGAGTTCTCCTGGTAGTTTTTACACTACCTTGGTAGGCATCTGAAAGACACCACAGAAGTTGTTCTACCTGCTTTCTGGGCTGAGATGGGGAAACGCTGAATTTTGGAGTCGGCTGGTGACAAAATGTTCCAAAGACACCCCATGCACAACTCCACCGGGGAAGGTGCCAGGAACGAATTCTGTTGGTAGTTTTTACACTACCTTGGTAGGCAGCTGAAAGGCACAAGAAAAGTTGTTGTACCTGCTTTCTGGGCTGAGATGGGGAACCGCTGAATTTTGGAGTCGGCCGTTGACAAAATGTTCCAAACACACCCCATGCACAACTCCACCGGGGAAGGTGCCAGACAGGAGTTCTCCTGGTAGTTTTTACATTGCTCCGGTAGGCATCTGAAAGATACCACAAAAGTTGTTCTACCTGCTTTCTGGGCTGAGATGGGGAACCGCTGAATTTTGGACTCGGCCGGTGACAAAATGTTCCAAACACACCCCCTGCACAACTCCACCACGGAAGGTGCCAGACAGGAGTTCTCCTGGTAGTTTTTACATTGCTCCGGTAGGCATCTGAAAGACACCACAAAAGTTGTTCTACCTGCTTTCTGGGCTGAGATGGGGAACCGCTGAATTTTGGACTCGGCCGGTGACAAAATGTTCCAAACACACCCCATGCACAACTCCACCGGGGAAGGTGCCAGACAGGAGTTCTCCTGGTAGTTTTTACACTACCTTGGTAGGCATCTGAAAGACACCACAGAAGTTGTTCTACCTGCTTTCTGGGCTGAGATGGGGAACCGCTGAATTTTGGAGTCGGCCGGTGACAAAATGTTCCAAAGACACCCCCTGCACAACTCCACCGGGGAAGGTGCCAGACAGGAGTTCTCTTGGTAGTTTTTACACTACCTTGGTAGGCAGCTGAAAGGCACCACAAAAGTTGTTCTACCTGCTTTCTGGGCTGAGATGGGGAACCGCTGAATTTTGGACTCGGCCGGTGACAAAATGTTCCACAGACACCCCATGCACAACTCCACCGGGGAAGGTGCCAGGAACGAATTCTGTTGTTAGTTTTTACACTACCTTGGTAGGCAGCTGAAAGGCACAAGAAAAGTTGTTGTACCTGCTTTGTGGGCTGAGATGGGGAACCGCTGAATTTTGGAGTCGGCTGGTGACAAAATGTTCCAAACACACCCCATGCACAACTCCACCACGGAAGGTGCCAGACAGGAGTTCTCCTGGTAGTTTTTACATTGCTCCGGTAGGCATCTGAAAGACACCACAAAAGTTGTTCTACCTGCTTTCTGGGCTGAGATGGGGAACCGCTGAATTTTGGAGTCGGCCGTTGACAAAATGTTCCAAACACACCCCATGCACAACTCCACCGGGGAAGGTGCCAGACAGGAGTTCTCTTGGTAGTTTTTACACTACCTTGGTAGGCAGCCAAAAGGCACAAGAAAAGTTGTTCTACCTGCTTTGTGGGCTGAGATGGGGAACCGCTGAATTTTGGACTCGGCCGGTGACAAAATGTTCCAAACACACCCCATGCACAACTCCACCGGGGAAGGTGCCAGACAGGAGTTCTCTTAGTAGTTTTTACACTACCTTGGTAGGCATCTGAAAGACACCACAAAAGTTGTTCTACCTGCTTTCTGGGCTGAGATGGGGAAACGCTGAATTTTGGACTCGGCTGGTGACAAAATGTTCCAAACACACCCCATGCACAACTCCACCGGGGAAGGTGCCAGGAACGAATTCTGTTGGTAGTTTTTACACTACCTTGGTAGGCATCTGAAAGGCACAAGAAAAGTTGTTGTACCTGCTTTGTGGGCTGAGATGGGGAACCGCTGAATTTTGGAGTCGGCCATTGACAAAATGTTCCAAACACACCCCATGCACAACTCCACCGGGGAAGGTGCCAGACAGGAGTTCTCCTGGTAGTTTTTACACTACCTTGGTAGGCATCTGAAAGACACCACAAAAGTTGTTCTACCTGCTTTCTGGGCTGAGATGGGGAATCGCTGAATTTTGGACTCGGCCGGTGACAAAATGTTCCAAACACACCCCATGCACAACTCCACCGGGGAAGGTGCCAGGAACGAATTCTGTTGGTAGTTTTTACACTACCTTGGTAGGCAGCTGAAAGGCACAAGAAAAGTTGTTGTACCTGCTTTCTGGGCTGAGATGGGGAACCGCTGAATTTTGGACTCGGCCGGTGACAAAATGTTCCAAACACACCCCCTGCACAACTCCACCGGGGAAGGTGCCAGACAGGAGTTCTCCTGGTAGTTTTTACATTGCTCCGGTAGGCATCTGAAAGACACCACAAAAGTTGTTCTACCTGCTTTCTGGGCTGAGATGGGGAACCGCTGAATTTTGGAGTCGGCCGTTGACAAAATGTTCCAAACACACCCCATGCACAACTCCACCGGGGAAGGTGCCAGACAGGAGTTCTCTTGGTAGTTTTTACACTACCTTGGTAGGCATCTGAAAGACACCAAAAAAGTTGTTCTACCTGCTTTCTGGGCTGAGATGGGGAATCGCTGAATTTTGGACTCGGCCGGTGACAAAATGTTCCAAACACACCCCATGCACAACTCCACCGGGGAAGGTGCCAGACAGGAGTTCTCTTAGTAGTTTTTACACTACCTTGGTAGGCATCTGAAAGACACCACAAAAGTTGTTCTACCTGCTTTCTGGGCTGAGATGGGGAAACGCTGAATTTTGGACTCGGCTGGTGACAAAATGTTCCAAACACACCCCCTGCACAACTCCACCGGGGAAGGTGCCAGACAGGAGTTCTCCTGGTAGTTTTTACATTGCTCCGGTAGGCATCTGAAAGACACCACAAAAGTTGTTCTACCTGCTTTCTGGGCTGAGATGGGGAACCGCTGAATTTTGGACTCGGCCGGTGACAAAATGTTCCAAACACACCCCCTGCACAACTCCACCGGGGAAGGTGCCAGACAGGAGTTCTCCTGGTAGTTTTTACATTGCTCCGGTAGGCATCTGAAAGACACCACAAAAGTTGTTCTACCTGCTTTCTGGGCTGAGATGGGGAACCGCTGAATTTTGGACTCGGCCGTTGACAAAATGTTCCAAACACACCCCATGCACAACTCCACCGGGGAAGGTGCCAGACAGGAGTTCTCCTGGTAGTTTTTACACTACCTTGGTAGGCATCTGAAAGACACCACAGAAGTTGTTCTACCTGCTTTCTGGGCTGAGATGGGGAAACGCTGAATTTCTACTCGGCTGGTGACAAAATGTTCCAAACACACCCCATGCACAACTCCACCGGGGAAGGTGCCAGGAACGAATTCTGTTGGTAGTTTTTACACTACCTTGGTAGGCAGCTGAAAGGCACAAGAAAAGTTGTTGTACCTGCTTTCTGGGCTGAGATGGGGAACCGCTGAATTTTGGAGTCGGCCGTTGACAAAATGTTCCAAACACACCCCATGCACAACTCCACCGGGGAAGGTGCCAGACAGGAGTTCTCCTGGTAGTTTTTACATTGCTCCGGTAGGCATCTGAAAGATACCACAAAAGTTGTTCTACCTGCTTTCTGGGCTGAGATGGGGAACCGCTGAATTTTGGACTCGGCCGGTGACAAAATGTTCCAAACACACCCCCTGCACAACTCCACCACGGAAGGTGCCAGACAGGAGTTCTCCTGGTAGTTTTTACATTGCTCCGGTAGGCATCTGAAAGACACCACAAAAGTTGTTCTACCTGCTTTCTGGGCTGAGATGGGGAACCGCTGAATTTTGGACTCGGCCGTTGACAAAATGTTCCAAACACACCCCATGCACAACTCCACCGGGGAAGGTGCCAGACAGGAGTTCTCCTGGTAGTTTTTACATTGCTCCGGTAGGCATCTGAAAGACACCACAGAAGTTGTTCTACCTGCTTTCTGGGCTGAGATGGGGAATCGCTGAATTATGGACTCGGCCGGTGACAAAATGTTCCAAACACACCCCATGCACAACTCCACCGGGGAAGGTGCCAGACAGGAGTTCTCCTGGTAGTTTTTACATTGCTCCGGTAGGCATCTGAAAGGCACCACAAAAGTTGTTCTACCTGCTTTCTGGGCTGAGATGGGGAACCGCTGAATTTTGGAGTCGGCCGGTGACAAAATGTTCCAAACACACCCCCTGCACAACTCCACCGGGGAAGGTGCCAGACAGGAGTTCTCCTGGTAGTTTTTACATTGCTCCGGTAGGCATCTGAAAGACACCACAAAAGTTGTTCTACCTGCTTTCTGGGCTGAGATGGGGAACCGCTGAATTTTGGACTCGGCCGTTGACAAAATGTTCCAAACACACCCCATGCACAACTCCACCGGGGAAGGTGCCAGACAGGAGTTCTCCTGGTAGTTTTTACACTACCTTGGTAGGCATCTGAAAGACACCACAGAAGTTGTTCTACCTGCTTTCTGGGCTGAGATGGGGAACCGCTGAATTTTGGACTCGGCTGGTGACAAAATGTTCCAAACACACCCCATGCACAACTCCACCGGGGAAGGTGCCAGACAGGAGTTCTCTTAGTAGTTTTTACACTACCTTGGTAGGCAGCTGAAAGGCACCACAAAAGTTGTTCTTCCTGCTTTCTGGGCTGAGATGGGGAACCGCTGAATTTTGGACTCGGCCGGTGACAAAATGTTCCACAGACACCCCATGCACAACTCCACCGGGGAAGGTGCCAGGAACGAATTCTGTTGTTAGTTTTTACACTACCTTGGTAGGCAGCTGAAAGGCACAAGAAAAGTTGTTGTACCTGCTTTGTGGGCTGAGATGGGGAACCGCTGAATTTTGGAGTCGGCTGGTGACAAAATGTTCCAAACACACCCCATGCACAACTCCACCACGGAAGGTGCCAGACAGGAGTTCTCCTGGTAGTTTTTACATTGCTCCGGTAGGCATCTGAAAGACACCACAAAAGTTGTTCTACCTGCTTTCTGGGCTGAGATGGGGAACCGCTGAATTTTGGACTCGGCCGGTGACAAAATGTTCCAAACACACCCCATGCACAACTCCACCGGGGAAGGTGCCAGACAGGAGTTCTCTTGGTAGTTTTTACACTACCTTGGTAGGCAGCTGAAAGGCACAAGAAAAGTTGTTGTACCTGCTTTGTGGGCTGAGATGGGGAACCGCTGAATTTTGGACTCGGCCGGTGACAAAATGTTCCAAACACACCCCATGCACAACTCCACCGGGGAAGGTGCCAGACAGGAGTTCTCTTAGTAGTTTTTACACTACCTTGGTAGGCATCTGAAAGACACCACAAAAGTTGTTCTACCTGCTTTCTGGGCTGAGATGGGGAAACGCTGAATTTTGGACTCGGCTGGTGACAAAATGTTCCAAACACACCCCATGCACAACTCCACCGGGGAAGGTGCCAGGGACGAATTCTGTTGGTAGTTTTTACACTACCTTGGTAGGCATCTGAAAGGCACAAGAAAAGTTGTTGTACCTGCTTTGTGGGCTGAGATGGGGAACCGCTGAATTTTGGAGTCGGCCATTGACAAAATGTTCCAAACACACCCCATGCACAACTCCACCGGGGAAGGTGCCAGACAGGAGTTCTCCTGGTAGTTTTTACACTACCTTGGTAGGCATCTGAAAGACACCACAAAAGTTGTTCTACCTGCTTTCTGGGCTGAGATGGGGAATCGCTGAATTTTGGACTCGGCCGGTGACAAAATGTTCCAAACACACCCCATGCACAACTCCACCGGGGAAGGTGCCAGGAACGAATTCTGTTGGTAGTTTTTACACTACCTTGGTAGGCAGCTGAAAGGCACAAGAAAAATTGTTGTACCTGCTTTGTGGGCTGAGATGGGGAACCGCTGAATTTTGGAGTCGGCCGTTGACAAAATGTTCCAAACACACCCCATGCACAACTCCACCGGGGAAGGTGCCAGACAGGAGTTCTCCTGGTAGTTTTTACATTGCTCCGGTAGGCATCTGAAAGACACCACAAAAGTTGTTCTACCTGCTTTCTGGGCTGAGATGGGGAACCGCTGAATTTTGGAGTCGGCCGTTGACAAAATGTTCCAAACACACCCCCTGCACAACTCCACCGGGGAAGGTGCCAGACAGGAGTTCTCTTGGTAGTTTTTACACTACCTTGGTAGGCATCTGAAAGACACCAAAAAAGTTGTTCTACCTGCTTTCTGGGCTGAGATGGGGAATCGCTGAATTTTGGACTCGGCCGGTGACAAAATGTTCCAAACACACCCCATGCACAACTCCACCGGGGAAGGTGCCAGACAGGAGTTCTCTTAGTAGTTTTTACACTACCTTGGTAGGCATCTGAAAGACACCACAAAAGTTGTTCTACCTGCTTTCTGGGCTGAGATGGGGAAACGCTGAATTTTGGACTCGGCTGGTGACAAAATGTTCCAAACACACCCCATGCACAACTCCACCGGGGAAGGTGCCAGACAGGAGTTCTCTTGGTAGTTTTTACACTACCTTGGTAGGCAGCTGAAAGGCACCACAAAAGTTGTTCTACCTGCTTTGTGGGCTGAGATGGGGAAACGCTGAATTTTGGAGTCGGCTGGTGACAAAATGTTCCAAACACACCCCCTGCACAACTCCACCGGGGAAGGTGCCAGACAGGAGTTCTCCTGGTAGTTTTTACACTACCTTGGTAGGCATCTGAAAGACACCACAAAAGTTGTTCTACCTGCTTTCTGGGCTGAGATGGGGAATCGCTGAATTTTGGTCTCGGCCGGTGACAAAATGTTCCAAACACACCCCATGCACAACTCCACCGGGGAAGGTGCCAGACAGGAGTTCTCCTGGTAGTTTTTACATTGCTCCGGTAGGCATCTGAAAGACACCACAAAAGTTGTTCTACCTGCTTTCTGGGCTGAGATGGGGAACCGCTGAATTTTGGACTCGGCCGTTGACAAAATGTTCCAAACACACCCCATGCACAACTCCACCGGGGAAGGTGCCAGACAGGAGTTCTCCTGGTAGTTTTTACACTACCTTGGTAGGCATCTGAAAGACACCACAGAAGTTGTTCTACCTGCTTTCTGGGCTGAGATGGGGAATCGCTGAATTTTGGACTCGGCCGGTGACAAAATGTTCCAAACACACCCCATGCACAACTCCACCGGGGAAGGTGCCAGACAGGAGTTCTCTTAGTAGTTTTTACACTACCTTGGTAGGCATCTGAAAGACACCACAAAAGTTGTTCTACCTGCTTTCTGGGCTGAGATGGGGAAACGCTGAATTTTGGACTCGGCTGGTGACAAAATGTTCCAAACACACCCCATGCACAACTCCACCGGGGAAGGTGCCAGACAGGAGTTCTCCTGGTAGTTTTTACACTACCTTGGTAGGCATTTGAAAGACACCACAAAAGTTGTTCTACCTGCTTTCTGGGCTGAGATGGGGAACCGCTGAATTTTGGAGTCGGCTGGTGACAAAATGTTCCAAACACACCCCATGCACAACTCCACCGGGGAAGGTGCCAGACAGGAGTTCTCTTGGTAGTTTTTACACTACCTTGGTAGGCAGCTGAAAGGCACCACAAAAGTTGTTCTTCCTGCTTTCTGGGCTGAGATGGGGAACCGCTGAATTTTGGACTCGGCCGGTGACAAAATGTTCCACAGACACCCCATGCACAACTCCACCGGGGAAGGTGCCAGGAACGAATTCTGTTGTTAGTTTTTACACTACCTTGGTAGGCAGCTGAAAGGCACAAGAAAAGTTGTTGTACCTGCTTTGTGGGCTGAGATGGGGAACCGCTGAATTTTGGAGTCGGCTGGTGACAAAATGTTCCAAACACACCCCATGCACAACTCCACCGGGGAAGGTGCCAGACAGGAGTTCTCCTGGTAGTTTTTACATTGCTCCGGTAGGCATCTGAAAGACACCACAAAAGTTGTTCTACCTGCTTTCTGGGCTGAGATGGGGAACCGCTGAATTTTGGAGTCGGCCGTTGACAAAATGTTCCAAACACACCCCATGCACAACTCCACCGGGGAAGGTGCCAGACAGGAGTTCTCTTGGTAGTTTTTACACTACCTTGGTAGGCATCTGAAAGACACCACAAAAGTTGTTCTACCTGCTTTCTGGGCTGAGATGGGGAATCGCTGAATTTTGGACTCGGCCGGTGACAAAATGTTCCAAACACACCCCCTGCACAACTCCACCGGGGAAGGTGCCAGACAGGAGTTCTCCTGGTAGTTTTTACACTACCTTGGTAGGCATCTGAAAGACACCACAAAAGTTGTTCTACCTGCTTTCTGGGCTGAGATGGGGAAACGCTGAATTTTGGACTCGGCTGGTGACAAAATGTTCCAAACACACCCCATGCACAACTCCACCGGGGAAGGTGCCAGACAGGAGTTCTCTTGATAGTTTTTACACTACCTTGGTAGGCAGCTGAAAGGCACAAGAAAAGTTGTTGTACCTGCTTTGTGGGCTGAGATGGGGAACCGCTGAATTTTGGAGTCGGCCATTGACAAAATGTTCCAAACACACCCCATGCACAACTCCACCACGGAAGGTGCCAGACAGGAGTTCTCTTGGTAGTTTTTACACTACCTTGGTAGGCAGCTGAAAGGCACCACAAAAGTTGTTCTACCTGCTTTGTGGGCTGAGATGGGGAAACGCTGAATTTTGGAGTCGGCTGGTGACAAAATGTTCCAAACACACCCCATGCACAACTCCACCGGGGAAGGTGCCAGACAGGAGTTCTCCTGGTAGTTTTTACATTGCTCCGGTAGGCATCTGAAAGACACCACAAAAGTTGTTGTACCTGCTTTCTGGGCTGAGATGGGGAACCGCTGAATTTTGGACTCGGCCGTTGACAAAATGTTCCAAACACACCCCATGCACAACTCCACCGGGGAAGGTGCCAGACAGGAGTTCTCCTGGTAGTTTTTACACTACCTTGGTAGGCAGCTGAAAGGCACCACAAAAGTTGTTCTACCTGCTTTCTGGGCTGAGATGGGGAACCGCTGAATTTTGGAGTCGGCCGGTGACAAAATGTTCAAAACACACCCCATGCACAACTCCACCACGGAAGGTGCCAGACAGGAGTTCTCCTGGTAGTTTTTACACTACCTTGGTAGGCATTTGAAAGACACCACAAAAGTTGTTCTACCTGCTTTCTGGGCTGAGATGGGGAACAGCTGAATTTTGGAGTCGGCCGGTGACAAAATGTTCCAAACACACCCCATGCACAACTCCACCGGGGAAGGTGCCAGACAGGAGTTCTCTTGGTAGTTTTTACACTACCTTGGTAGGCAGCCAAAAGGCACCACAAAAGTTGTTCTTCCTGCTTTCTGGGCTGAGATGGGGAACCGCTGAATTTTGGAGTCGGCTGGTGACAAAATGTTCCAAACACACCCCATGCACAACTCCACCGGGGAAGGTGCCAGACAGGAGTTCTCCTGGTAGTTTTTACATTGCTCCGGTAGGCATCTGAAAGACACCACAAAAGTTGTTCTACCTGCTTTCTGGGCTGAGATGGGGAAACGCTGAATTTTGGACTCGGCCGTTGACAAAATGTTCCAAACACACCCCATGCACAACTCCACCGGGGAAGGTGCCAGACAGGAGTTCTCCTGGTAGTTTTTACACTACCTTGGTAGGCATCTGAAAGACACCACAAAAGTTGTTCTACCTGCTTTCTGGGCTGAGATGGGGAACCGCTGAATTTTGGACTCGGCCGGTGACAAAATGTTCCAAACACACCCCATGCACAACTCCACCGGGGAAGGTGCCAGGCAGGAGTTCTCCTGGTAGTTTTTACACTACCTTGGTAGGCATCTGAAAGACACCACAAAAGTTGTTCTACCTGCTTTCTGGGCTGAGATGGGGAATCGCTGAATTTTGGAGTCGGCTGGTGACAAAATGTTCCAAACACACCCCATGCACAACTCCACCGGGGAAGGTGCCAGGAACGAATTCTGTTGGTAGTTTTTACACTACCTTGGTAGGCAGCTGAAAGGCACCACAGAAGTTGTTGTACCTGCTTTGTGGGCTGAGATGGGGAACCGCTGAATTTTGGACTCGGCTGGTGACAAAATGTTCCAAACACACCCCCTGCACAACTCCACCGGGGAAGGTGCCAGACAGGAGTTCTCCTGTTAGTTTTTACATTGCTCCGGTAGGCATCTGAAAGATACCACAAAAGATGTTCTACCAGCTTTCTGGGCTGAGATGGGGAACCGCTGAATTTTGGACTCGGCCGTTGACAAAATGTTCCAAACACACCCCCTGCACAACTCCACCGGGGAAGGTGCCAGACAGGAGTTCTCCTGGTAGTTTTTACATTGCTCCGGTAGGCATCTGAAAGACACCACAAAAGTTGTTCTACCTGCTTTCTGGGCTGAGATGGGGAATCGCTGAATTTTGGACTCGGCCGGTGACAAAATGTTCCAAACACACCCCATGCACAACTCCACCGGGGAAGGTGCCAGAGAGGAGTTCTCTTGGTAGTTTTTACACTACCTTGGTAGGCAGCTGAAAGACACCACAAAAGTTGTTCTACCTGCTTTCTGGGCTGAGATGGGGAACCGCTGAATTTTGGAGTCGGCTGGTGACAAAATGTTCCAAACACACCCCATGTACAACTCCACCGGGGAAGGTGCCAGACAGGAGTTCTCCTGGTAGTTTTTACATTGCTCCGGTAGGCATCTGAAAGACACCACAAAAGTTGTTCTACCTGCTTTCTGGGCTGAGATGGGGAACAGCTGAATTTTGGAGTCGGCCGTTGACAAAATGTTCCAAACACACCCCATGCACAACTCCACCGGGGAAGGTGCCAGACAGGAGTTCTCTTGGTAGTTTTTACACTACCTTGGTAGGCAGCTGAAAGGCACCACAAAAGTTGTTCTACCTGCTTTCTGGGCTGAGATGGGGAACCGCTGAATTTTGGAGTCGGCCGGTGACAAAATGTTCCAAACACACCCCATGCACAACTCCACCACGGAAGGTGCCAGACAGGAGTTCTCCTGGTAGTTTTTACACTACCTTGGTAGGCATCTGAAAGACACCACAAAAGTTGTTCTACCTGCTTTCTGGGCTGAGATGGGGAATCGCTGAATTTTGGACTCGGCCGGTGACAAAATGTTCCAAACACACCCCATGCACAACTCCACCGGGGAAGGTGCCAGACAGGAGTTCTCTTAGGAGTTTTTACACTACCTTGGTAGGCATCTGAAAGACACCACAAAAGTTGTTCTACCTGCTTTCTGGGCTGAGATGGGGAAACGCTGAATTTTGGACTCGGCTGGTGACAAAATGTTCCAAACACACCCCATGCACAACTCCACCGGGGAAGGTGCCAGACAGGAGTTCTCTTGATAGTTTTTACACTACCTTGGTAGGCAGCTGAAAGGCACCACAAAAGTTGTTGTACCTGCTTTGTGGGCTGAGATGGGGAACCGCTGAATTTTGGAGTCGGCCGTTGACAAAATGTTCCAAACACACCCCATGCACAACTCCACCGGGGAAGGTGCCAGACAGGAGTTCTCCTGGTAGTTTTTACATTGCTCCGGTAGGCATCTGAAAGATACCACAAAAGATGTTCTACCTGCTTTCTGGGCTGAGATGGGGAACCGCTGAATTTTGGACTCGGCCGGTGACAAAATGTTCCAAACACACCCCATGCACAACTCCACCGGGGAAGGTGCCAGACAGGAGTTCTCCTGGTAGTTTTTACATTGCTCCGGTAGGCATCTGAAAGACACCACAAAAGTTGTTCTACCTGCTTTCTGGGCTGAGATGGGGAACCGCTGAATTTTGGACTCGGCCGTTGACAAAATGTTCCAAACACACCCCATGCACAACTCCACCGGGGAAGGTGCCAGACAGGAGTTCTCCTGGTAGTTTTTACACTACCTTGGTAGGCATCTGAAAGACACCACAGAAGTTGTTCTACCTGCTTTCTGGGCTGAGATGGGGAATCGCTGAATTTTGGACTCGGCCGGTGACAAAATGTTCCAAACACACCCCATGCACAACTCCACCGGGGAAGGTGCCAGACAGGAGTTCTCCTGGTAGTTTTTACACTACCTTGGTAGGCATCTGAAAGACACCACAAAAGTTGTTCTACCTGCTTTCTGGGCTGAGATGGGGAACCGCTGAATTTTGGACTCGGCCGGTGACAAAATGTTCCACAGACACCCCATGCACAACTCCACCGGGGAAGGTGCCAGGAACGAATTCTGTTGTTAGTTTTTACACTACCTTGGTAGGCAGCTGAAAGGCACAAGAAAAGTTGTTGTACCTGCTTTGTGGGCTGAGATGGGGAACCGCTGAATTTTGGAGTCGGCTGGTGACAAAATGTTCCAAACACACCCCATGCACAACTCCACCGGGGAAGGTGCCAGACAGGAGTTCTCCTGGTAGTTTTTACATTGCTCCGGTAGGCATCTGAAAGACACCACAAAAGTTGTTCTACCTGCTTTCTGGGCTGAGATGGGGAACCGCTGAATTTTGGAGTCGGCCGTTGACAAAATGTTCCAAACACACCCCATGCACAACTCCACCGGGGAAGGTGCCAGACAGGAGTTCTCTTGGTAGTTTTTACACTACCTTGGTAGGCATCTGAAAGACACCACAAAAGTTGTTCTACCTGCTTTCTGGGCTGAGATGGGGAATCGCTGAATTTTGGACTCGGCCGGTGACAAAATGTTCCAAACACACCCCCTGCACAACTCCACCGGGGAAGGTGCCAGACAGGAGTTCTCCTGGTAGTTTTTACACTACCTTGGTAGGCATCTGAAAGACACCACAAAAGTTGTTCTACCTGCTTTCTGGGCTGAGATGGGGAAACGCTGAATTTTGGACTCGGCTGGTGACAAAATGTTCCAAACACACCCCATGCACAACTCCACCGGGGAAGGTGCCAGACAGGAGTTCTCTTGATAGTTTTTACACTACCTTGGTAGGCAGCTGAAAGGCACAAGAAAAGTTGTTGTACCTGCTTTGTGGGCTGAGATGGGGAACCGCTGAATTTTGGAGTCGGCCATTGACAAAATGTTCCAAACACACCCCATGCACAACTCCACCACGGAAGGTGCCAGACAGGAGTTCTCTTGGTAGTTTTTACACTACCTTGGTAGGCAGCTGAAAGGCACCACAAAAGTTGTTCTACCTGCTTTCTGGGCTGAGATGGGGAAACGCTGAATTTTGGAGTCGGCTGGTGACAAAATGTTCCAAACACACCCCATGCACAACTCCACCGGGGAAGGTGCCAGACAGGAGTTCTCCTGGTAGTTTTTACATTGCTCCGGTAGGCATCTGAAAGACACCACAAAAGTTGTTCTACCTGCTTTCTGGGCTGAGATGGGGAACCGCTGAATTTTGGACTCGGCCGTTGACAAAATGTTCCAAACACACCCCATGCACAACTCCACCGGGGAAGGTGCCAGACAGGAGTTCTCCTGGTAGTTTTTACACTACCTTGGTAGGCAGCTGAAAGGCACCACAAAAGTTGTTCTACCTGCTTTCTGGGCTGAGATGGGGAACCGCTGAATTTTGGAGTCGGCCGGTGACAAAATGTTCAAAACACACCCCATGCACAACTCCACCACGGAAGGTGCCAGACAGGAGTTCTCCTGGTAGTTTTTACACTACCTTGGTAGGCATTTGAAAGACACCACAAAAGTTGTTCTACCTGCTTTCTGGGCTGAGATGGGGAACAGCTGAATTTTGGAGTCGGCCGGTGACAAAATGTTCCAAACACACCCCATGCACAACTCCACCGGGGAAGGTGCCAGACAGGAGTTCTCTTGGTAGTTTTTACACTACCTTGGTAGGCAGCCAAAAGGCACCACAAAAGTTGTTCTTCCTGCTTTCTGGGCTGAGATGGGGAACCGCTGAATTTTGGAGTCGGCTGGTGACAAAATGTTCCAAACACACCCCATGCACAACTCCACCGGGGAAGGTGCCAGACAGGAGTTCTCCTGGTAGTTTTTACATTGCTCCGGTAGGCATCTGAAAGACACCACAAAAGTTGTTCTACCTGCTTTCTGGGCTGAGATGGGGAAACGCTGAATTTTGGAGTCGGCTGGTGACAAAATGTTCCAAACACACCCCCTGCACAACTCCACCGGGGAAGGTGCCAGACAGGAGTTCTCCTGGTAGTTTTTACATTGCTCCGGTAGGCATCTGAAAGACACCACAAAAGTTGTTCTACCTGCTTTCTGGGCTGAGATGGGGAACCGCTGAATTTTGGACTCGGCCGGTGACAAAATGTTCCAAACACACCCCCTGCACAACTCCACCGGGGAAGGTGCCAGACAGGAGTTCTCCTGGTAGTTTTTACATTGCTCCGGTAGGCATCTGAAAGACACCACAAAAGTTGTTCTACCTGCTTTCTGGGCTGAGATGGGGAATCGCTGAATTTTGGACTCGGCTGGTGACAAAATGTTCCAAACACACCCCATGCACAACTCCACCGGGGAAGGTGCCAGACAGGAGTTCTCCTGGTAGTTTTTACACTACCTTGGTAGGCATCTGAAAGACACCACAGAAGTTGTTCTACCTGCTTTCTGGGCTGAGATGGGGAAACGCTGAATTTCTACTCGGCTGGTGACAAAATGTTCCAAACACACCCCATGCACAACTCCACCGGGGAAGGTGCCAGGAACGAATTCTGTTGGTAGTTTTTACACTACCTTGGTAGGCAGCTGAAAGGCACAAGAAAAGTTGTTGTACCTGCTTTCTGGGCTGAGATGGGGAACCGCTGAATTTTGGAGTCGGCCGTTGACAAAATGTTCCAAACACACCCCATGCACAACTCCACCGGGGAAGGTGCCAGACAGGAGTTCTCCTGGTAGTTTTTACATTGCTCCGGTAGGCATCTGAAAGATACCACAAAAGTTGTTCTACCTGCTTTCTGGGCTGAGATGGGGAAACGCTGAATTTTGGACTCGGCCGGTGACAAAATGTTCCAAACACACCCCCTGCACAACTCCACCACGGAAGGTGCCAGACAGGAGTTCTCCTGGTAGTTTTTACATTGCTCCGGTAGGCATCTGAAAGACACCACAAAAGTTGTTCTACCTGCTTTCTGGGCTGAGATGGGGAACCGCTGAATTTTGGACTCGTCCGTTGACAAAATGTTCCAAACACACCCCATGCACAACTCCACCGGGGAAGGTGCCAGACAGGAGTTCTCCTGGTAGTTTTTACATTGCTCCGGTAGGCATCTGAAAGACACCACAGAAGTTGTTCTACCTGCTTTCTGGGCTGAGATGGGGAATCGCTGAATTATGGACTCGGCCGGTGACAAAATGTTCCAAACACACCCCATGCACAACTCCACCGGGGAAGGTGCCAGACAGGAGTTCTCCTGGTAGTTTTTACATTGCTCCGGTAGGCATCTGAAAGGCACCACAAAAGTTGTTCTACCTGCTTTCTGGGCTGAGATGGGGAACCGCTGAATTTTGGAGTCGGCCGGTGACAAAATGTTCCAAACACACCCCCTGCACAACTCCACCGGGGAAGGTGCCAGACAGGAGTTCTCCTGGTAGTTTTTACATTGCTCCGGTAGGCATCTGAAAGACACCACAAAAGTTGTTCTACCTGCTTTCTGGGCTGAGATGGGGAACCGCTGAATTTTGGACTCGGCCGTTGACAAAATGTTCCAAACACACCCCATGCACAACTCCACCGGGGAAGGTGCCAGACAGGAGTTCTCCTGGTAGTTTTTACACTACCTTGGTAGGCATCTGAAAGACACCACAGAAGTTGTTCTACCTGCTTTCTGGGCTGAGATGGGGAACCGCTGAATTTTGGACTCGGCTGGTGACAAAATGTTCCAAACACACCCCATGCACAACTCCACCGGGGAAGGTGCCAGACAGGAGTTCTCTTAGTAGTTTTTACACTACCTTGGTAGGCAGCTGAAAGGCACCACAAAAGTTGTTCTTCCTGCTTTCTGGGCTGAGATGGGGAACCGCTGAATTTTGGACTCGGCCGGTGACAAAATGTTCCACAGACACCCCATGCACAACTCCACCGGGGAAGGTGCCAGGAACGAATTCTGTTGTTAGTTTTTACACTACCTTGGTAGGCAGCTGAAAGGCACAAGAAAAGTTGTTGTACCTGCTTTGTGGGCTGAGATGGGGAACCGCTGAATTTTGGAGTCGGCTGGTGACAAAATGTTCCAAACACACCCCATGCACAACTCCACCACGGAAGGTGCCAGACAGGAGTTCTCCTGGTAGTTTTTACATTGCTCCGGTAGGCATCTGAAAGACACCACAAAAGTTGTTCTACCTGCTTTCTGGGCTGAGATGGGGAACCGCTGAATTTTGGACTCGGCCGGTGACAAAATGTTCCAAACACACCCCATGCACAACTCCACCGGGGAAGGTGCCAGACAGGAGTTCTCTTGGTAGTTTTTACACTACCTTGGTAGGCAGCTGAAAGGCACAAGAAAAGTTGTTGTACCTGCTTTGTGGGCTGAGATGGGGAACCGCTGAATTTTGGACTCGGCCGGTGACAAAATGTTCCAAACACACCCCATGCACAACTCCACCGGGGAAGGTGCCAGACAGGAGTTCTCTTAGTAGTTTTTACACTACCTTGGTAGGCATCTGAAAGACACCACAAAAGTTGTTCTACCTGCTTTCTGGGCTGAGATGGGGAAACGCTGAATTTTGGACTCGGCTGGTGACAAAATGTTCCAAACACACCCCATGCACAACTCCACCGGGGAAGGTGCCAGGGACGAATTCTGTTGGTAGTTTTTACACTACCTTGGTAGGCATCTGAAAGGCACAAGAAAAGTTGTTGTACCTGCTTTGTGGGCTGAGATGGGGAACCGCTGAATTTTGGAGTCGGCCATTGACAAAATGTTCCAAACACACCCCATGCACAACTCCACCGGGGAAGGTGCCAGACAGGAGTTCTCCTGGTAGTTTTTACACTACCTTGGTAGGCATCTGAAAGACACCACAAAAGTTGTTCTACCTGCTTTCTGGGCTGAGATGGGGAATCGCTGAATTTTGGACTCGGCCGGTGACAAAATGTTCCAAACACACCCCATGCACAACTCCACCGGGGAAGGTGCCAGGAACGAATTCTGTTGGTAGTTTTTACACTACCTTGGTAGGCAGCTGAAAGGCACAAGAAAAATTGTTGTACCTGCTTTCTGGGCTGAGATGGGGAACCGCTGAATTTTGGAGTCGGCCGTTGACAAAATGTTCCAAACACACCCCATGCACAACTCCACCGGGGAAGGTGCCAGACAGGAGTTCTCCTGGTAGTTTTTACATTGCTCCGGTAGGCATCTGAAAGACACCACAAAAGTTGTTCTACCTGCTTTCTGGGCTGAGATGGGGAACCGCTGAATTTTGGACTCGGCCGGTGACAAAATGTTCCAAACACACCCCCTGCACAACTCCACCGGGGAAGGTGCCAGACAGGAGTTCTCTTGGTAGTTTTTACACTACCTTGGTAGGCATCTGAAAGACACCAAAAAAGTTGTTCTACCTGCTTTCTGGGCTGAGATGGGGAATCGCTGAATTTTGGACTCGGCCGGTGACAAAATGTTCCAAACACACCCCATGCACAACTCCACCGGGGAAGGTGCCAGACAGGAGTTCTCTTAGTAGTTTTTACACTACCTTGGTAGGCATCTGAAAGACACCACAAAAGTTGTTCTACCTGCTTTCTGGGCTGAGATGGGGAAACGCTGAATTTTGGACTCGGCCGGTGACAAAATGTTCCAAAGACACCCCCTGCACAACTATACCGGGGAAGGTGCCAGGCAGGAGTTCTCCTGGTAGTTTTTACACTACCTTGGTAGGCATCTGAAAGACACCACAAAAGTTGTTCTACCTGCTTTCTGGGCTGAGATGGGGAATCGCTGAATTTTGGTCTCGGCCGGTGACAAAATGTTCCAAACACACCCCATGCACAACTCCACCGGGGAAGGTGCCAGACAGGAGTTCTCCTGGTAGTTTTTACATTGCTCCGGTAGGCATCTGAAAGACACCACAAAAGTTGTTCTACCTGCTTTCTGGGCTGAGATGGGGAACCGCTGAATTTTGGACTCGGCCGTTGACAAAATGTTCCAAACACACCCCATGCACAACTCCACCGGGGAAGGTGCCAGACAGGAGTTCTCCTGGTAGTTTTTACACTACCTTGGTAGGCATCTGAAAGACACCACAGAAGTTGTTCTACCTGCTTTCTGGGCTGAGATGGGGAACCGCTGAATTTTGGACTCGGCCGGTGACAAAATGTTCCAAACACACCCCATGCACAACTCCACCGGGGAAGGTGCCAGACAGGAGTTCTCTTAGTAGTTTTTACACTACCTTGGTAGGCATCTGAAAGACACCACAAAAGTTGTTCTACCTGCTTTCTGGGCTGAGATGGGGAAACGCTGAATTTTGGAGTCGGCTGGTGACAAAATGTTCCAAACACACCCCATGCACAACTCCACCGGGGAAGGTGCCAGACAGGAGTTCTCCTGGTAGTTTTTACATTGCTCCGGTAGGCATCTGAAAGACACCACAAAAGTTGTTCTACCTGCTTTCTGGGCTGAGATGGGGAACCGCTGAATTTTGGAGTCGGCTGGTGACAAAATGTTCCAAACACACCCCATGCACAACTCCACCGGGGAAGGTGCCAGACAGGAGTTCTCTTGGTAGTTTTTACACTACCTTGGTAGGCAGCTGAAAGGCACCACAAAAGTTGTTCTTCCTGCTTTCTGGGCTGAGATGGGGAACCGCTGAATTTTGGACTCGGCCGGTGACAAAATGTTCCACAGACACCCCATGCACAACTCCACCGGGGAAGGTGCCAGGAACGAATTCTGTTGTTAGTTTTTACACTACCTTGGTAGGCAGCTGAAAGGCACAAGAAAAGTTGTTGTACCTGCTTTGTGGGCTGAGATGGGGAACCGCTGAATTTTGGAGTCGGCTGGTGACAAAATGTTCCAAACACACCCCATGCACAACTCCACCGGGGAAGGTGCCAGACAGGAGTTCTCCTGGTAGTTTTTACATTGCTCCGGTAGGCATCTGAAAGACACCACAAAAGTTGTTCTACCTGCTTTCTGGGCTGAGATGGGGAACCGCTGAATTTTGGAGTCGGCCGTTGACAAAATGTTCCAAACACACCCCATGCACAACTCCACCGGGGAAGGTGCCAGACAGGAGTTCTCTTGGTAGTTTTTACACTACCTTGGTAGGCATCTGAAAGACACCACAAAAGTTGTTCTACCTGCTTTCTGGGCTGAGATGGGGAATCGCTGAATTTTGGACTCGGCCGGTGACAAAATGTTCCAAACACACCCCCTGCACAACTCCACCGGGGAAGGTGCCAGACAGGAGTTCTCCTGGTAGTTTTTACACTACCTTGGTAGGCATCTGAAAGACACCACAAAAGTTGTTCTACCTGCTTTCTGGGCTGAGATGGGGAAACGCTGAATTTTGGACTCGGCTGGTGACAAAATGTTCCAAACACACCCCATGCACAACTCCACCGGGGAAGGTGCCAGACAGGAGTTCTCTTGATAGTTTTTACACTACCTTGGTAGGCAGCTGAAAGGCACAAGAAAAGTTGTTGTACCTGCTTTGTGGGCTGAGATGGGGAACCGCTGAATTTTGGAGTCGGCCATTGACAAAATGTTCCAAACACACCCCATGCACAACTCCACCACGGAAGGTGCCAGACAGGAGTTCTCTTGGTAGTTTTTACACTACCTTGGTAGGCAGCTGAAAGGCACCACAAAAGTTGTTCTACCTGCTTTGTGGGCTGAGATGGGGAAACGCTGAATTTTGGAGTCGGCTGGTGACAAAATGTTCCAAACACACCCCATGCACAACTCCACCGGGGAAGGTGCCAGACAGGAGTTCTCCTGGTAGTTTTTACATTGCTCCGGTAGGCATCTGAAAGACACCACAAAAGTTGTTCTACCTGCTTTCTGGGCTGAGATGGGGAACCGCTGAATTTTGGACTCGGCCGTTGACAAAATGTTCCAAACACACCCCATGCACAACTCCACCGGGGAAGGTGCCAGACAGGAGTTCTCCTGGTAGTTTTTACACTACCTTGGTAGGCAGCTGAAAGGCACCACAAAAGTTGTTCTACCTGCTTTCTGGGCTGAGATGGGGAACCGCTGAATTTTGGAGTCGGCCGGTGACAAAATGTTCAAAACACACCCCATGCACAACTCCACCACGGAAGGTGCCAGACAGGAGTTCTCCTGGTAGTTTTTACACTACCTTGGTAGGCATTTGAAAGACACCACAAAAGTTGTTCTACCTGCTTTCTGGGCTGAGATGGGGAACAGCTGAATTTTGGACTCGGCCGGTGACAAAATGTTCCAAACACACCCCATGCACAACTCCACCGGGGAAGGTGCCAGACAGGAGTTCTCTTGGTAGTTTTTACACTACCTTGGTAGGCAGCCAAAAGGCACCACAAAAGTTGTTCTTCCTGCTTTCTGGGCTGAGATGGGGAACCGCTGAATTTTGGACTCGGCTGGTGACAAAATGTTCCAAACACACCCCATGCACAACTCCACCGGGGAAGGTGCCAGACAGGAGTTCTCCTGGTAGTTTTTACATTGCTCCGGTAGGCATCTGAAAGACACCACAAAAGTTGTTCTACCTGCTTTCTGGGCTGAGATGGGGAAACGCTGAATTTTGGACTCGGCCGTTGACAAAATGTTCCAAACACACCCCATGCACAACTCCACCGGGGAAGGTGCCAGACAGGAGTTCTCCTGGTAGTTTTTACACTACCTTGGTAGGCATCTGAAAGACACCACAAAAGTTGTTCTACCTGCTTTCTGGGCTGAGATGGGGAATCGCTGAATTTTGGACTCGGCCGGTGACAAAATGTTCCAAACACACCCCATGCACAACTCCACCGGGGAAGGTGCCAGGCAGGAGTTCTCCTGGTAGTTTTTACACTACCTTGGTAGGCATCTGAAAGACACCACAAAAGTTGTTCTACCTGCTTTCTGGGCTGAGATGGGGAATCGCTGAATTTTGGAGTCGGCTGGTGACAAAATGTTCCAAACACACCCCATGCACAACTCCACCGGGGAAGGTGCCAGGAACGAATTCTGTTGGTAGTTTTTACACTACCTTGGTAGGCAGCTGAAAGGCACCACAGAAGTTGTTGTACCTGCTTTGTGGGCTGAGATGGGGAACCGCTGAATTTTGGACTCGGCTGGTGACAAAATGTTCCAAACACACCCCCTGCACAACTCCACCGGGGAAGGTGCCAGACAGGAGTTCTCCTGTTAGTTTTTACATTGCTCCGGTAGGCATCTGAAAGATACCACAAAAGATGTTCTACCTGCTTTCTGGGCTGAGATGGGGAACCGCTGAATTTTGGACTCGGCCGTTGACAAAATGTTCCAAACACACCCCCTGCACAACTCCACCGGGGAAGGTGCCAGACAGGAGTTCTCCTGGTAGTTTTTACATTGCTCCGGTAGGCATCTGAAAGACACCACAAAAGTTGTTCTACCTGCTTTCTGGGCTGAGATGGGGAATCGCTGAATTTTGGACTCGGCCGGTGACAAAATGTTCCAAACACACCCCATGCACAACTCCACCGGGGAAGGTGCCAGAGAGGAGTTCTCTTGGTAGTTTTTACACTACCTTGGTAGGCAGCTGAAAGACACCACAAAAGTTGTTCTACCTGCTTTCTGGGCTGAGATGGGGAACCGCTGAATTTTGGAGTCGGCTGGTGACAAAATGTTCCAAACACACCCCATGTACAACTCCACCGGGGAAGGTGCCAGACAGGAGTTCTCCTGGTAGTTTTTACATTGCTCCGGTAGGCATCTGAAAGACACCACAAAAGTTGTTCTACCTGCTTTCTGGGCTGAGATGGGGAACCGCTGAATTTTGGAGTCGGCCGTTGACAAAATGTTCCAAACACACCCCATGCACAACTCCACCGGGGAAGGTGCCAGACAGGAGTTCTCTTGGTAGTTTTTACACTACCTTGGTAGGCAGCTGAAAGGCACCACAAAAGTTGTTCTACCTGCTTTCTGGGCTGAGATGGGGAACCGCTGAAGTTTGGAGTCGGCCGGTGACAAAATGTTCCAAACACACCCCATGCACAACTCCACCACGGAAGGTGCCAGACAGGAGTTCTCCTGGTAGTTTTTACACTACCTTGGTAGGCATCTGAAAGACACCACAAAAGTTGTTCTACCTGCTTTCTGGGCTGAGATGGGGAAACGCTGAATTTTGGACTCGGCTGGTGACAAAATGTTCCAAACACACCCCATGCACAACTCCACCGGGGAAGGTGCCAGACAGGAGTTCTCTTGATAGTTTTTACACTACCTTGGTAGGCAGCTGAAAGGCACAAGAAAAGTTGTTGTACCTGCTTTGTGGGCTGAGATGGGGAACCGCTGAATTTTGGAGTCGGCCGTTGACAAAATGTTCCAAACACACCCCATGCACAACTCCACCGGGGAAGGTGCCAGACAGGAGTTCTCCTGGTAGTTTTTACATTGCTCCGGTAGGCATCTGAAAGATACCACAAAAGATGTTCTACCTGCTTTCTGGGCTGAGATGGGGAACCGCTGAATTTTGGACTCGGCCGGTGACAAAATGTTCCAAACACACCCCATGCACAACTCCACCGGGGAAGGTGCCAGACAGGAGTTCTCCTGGTAGTTTTTACATTGCTCCGGTAGGCATCTGAAAGACACCACAAAAGTTGTTCTACCTGCTTTCTGGGCTGAGATGGGGAACCGCTGAATTTTGGACTCGGCCGTTGACAAAATGTTCCAAACACACCCCATGCACAACTCCACCGGGGAAGGTGCCAGACAGGAGTTCTCCTGGTAGTTTTTACACTACCTTGGTAGGCATCTGAAAGACACCACAGAAGTTGTTCTACCTGCTTTCTGGGCTGAGATGGGGAATCGCTGAATTTTGGACTCGGCCGGTGACAAAATGTTCCAAACACACCCCATGCACAACTCCACCGGGGAAGGTGCCAGACAGGAGTTCTCCTGGTAGTTTTTACACTACCTTGGTAGGCATCTGAAAGACACCACAAAAGTTGTTCTACCTGCTTTCTGGGCTGAGATGGGGAACCGCTGAATTTTGGACTCGGCCGGTGACAAAATGTTCCACAGACACCCCATGCACAACTCCACCGGGGAAGGTGCCAGGAACGAATTCTGTTGTTAGTTTTTACACTACCTTGGTAGGCAGCTGAAAGGCACAAGAAAAGTTGTTGTACCTGCTTTGTGGGCTGAGATGGGGAACCGCTGAATTTTGGAGTCGGCTGGTGACAAAATGTTCCAAACACACCCCATGCACAACTCCACCGGGGAAGGTGCCAGACAGGAGTTCTCCTGGTAGTTTTTACATTGCTCCGGTAGGCATCTGAAAGACACCACAAAAGTTGTTCTACCTGCTTTCTGGGCTGAGATGGGGAACCGCTGAATTTTGGAGTCGGCCGTTGACAAAATGTTCCAAACACACCCCATGCACAACTCCACCGGGGAAGGTGCCAGACAGGAGTTCTCTTGGTAGTTTTTACACTACCTTGGTAGGCATCTGAAAGACACCACAAAAGTTGTTCTACCTGCTTTCTGGGCTGAGATGGGGAATCGCTGAATTTTGGACTCGGCCGGTGACAAAATGTTCCAAACACACCCCCTGCACAACTCCACCGGGGAAGGTGCCAGACAGGAGTTCTCCTGGTAGTTTTTACACTACCTTGGTAGGCATCTGAAAGACACCACAAAAGTTGTTCTACCTGCTTTCTGGGCTGAGATGGGGAAACGCTGAATTTTGGACTCGGCTGGTGACAAAATGTTCCAAACACACCCCATGCACAACTCCACCGGGGAAGGTGCCAGACAGGAGTTCTCTTGATAGTTTTTACACTACCTTGGTAGGCAGCTGAAAGGCACAAGAAAAGTTGTTGTACCTGCTTTGTGGGCTGAGATGGGGAACCGCTGAATTTTGGAGTCGGCCATTGACAAAATGTTCCAAACACACCCCATGCACAACTCCACCACGGAAGGTGCCAGACAGGAGTTCTCTTGGTAGTTTTTACACTACCTTGGTAGGCAGCTGAAAGGCACCACAAAAGTTGTTCTACCTGCTTTCTGGGCTGAGATGGGGAAACGCTGAATTTTGGAGTCGGCTGGTGACAAAATGTTCCAAACACACCCCATGCACAACTCCACCGGGGAAGGTGCCAGACAGGAGTTCTCCTGGTAGTTTTTACACTACCTTGGTAGGCAGCTGAAAGGCACCACAAAAGTTGTTCTACCTGCTTTCTGGGCTGAGATGGGGAACCGCTGAATTTTGGAGTCGGCCGGTGACAAAATGTTCAAAACACACCCCATGCACAACTCCACCACGGAAGGTGCCAGACAGGAGTTCTCTTAGTAGTTTTTACACTACCTTGGTAGGCATTTGAAAGACACCACAAAAGTTGTTCTACCTGCTTTCTGGGCTGAGATGGGGAACAGCTGAATTTTGGAGTCGGCCGGTGACAAAATGTTCCAAACACACCCCATGCACAACTCCACCGGGGAAGGTGCCAGACAGGAGTTCTCTTGGTAGTTTTTACACTACCTTGGTAGGCAGCCAAAAGGCACCACAAAAGTTGTTCTTCCTGCTTTCTGGGCTGAGATGGGGAACCGCTGAATTTTGGAGTCGGCTGGTGACAAAATGTTCCAAACACACCCCATGCACAACTCCACCGGGGAAGGTGCCAGACAGGAGTTCTCCTGGTAGTTTTTACATTGCTCCGGTAGGCATCTGAAAGACACCACAAAAGTTGTTCTACCTGCTTTCTGGGCTGAGATGGGGAAACGCTGAATTTTGGACTCGGCCGTTGACAAAATGTTCCAAACACACCCCATGCACAACTCCACCGGGGAAGGTGCCAGACAGGAGTTCTCCTGGTAGTTTTTACACTACCTTGGTAGGCATCTGAAAGACACCACAAAAGTTGTTCTACCTGCTTTCTGGGCTGAGATGGGGAATCGCTGAATTTTGGACTCGGCCGGTGACAAAATGTTCCAAACACACCCCATGCACAACTCCACCGGGGAAGGTGCCAGGCAGGAGTTCTCCTGGTAGTTTTTACACTACCTTGGTAGGCATCTGAAAGACACCACAAAAGTTGTTCTACCTGCTTTCTGGGCTGAGATGGGGAATCGCTGAATTTTGGAGTCAGCTGGTGACAAAATGTTCCAAACACACCCCATGCACAACTCCACCGGGGAAGGTGCCAGGAACGAATTCTGTTGGTAGTTTTTACACTACCTTGGTAGGCAGCTGAAAGGCACCACAAAAGTTGTTGTACCTGCTTTGTGGGCTGAGATGGGGAACCGCTGAATTTTGGACTCGGCTGGTGACAAAATGTTCCAAACACACCCCCTGCACAACTCCACCGGGGAAGGTGCCAGACAGGAGTTCTCCTGTTAGTTTTTACATTGCTCCGGTAGGCATCTGAAAGATACCACAAAAGATGTTCTACCTGCTTTCTGGGCTGAGATGGGGAACCGCTGAATTTTGGACTCGGCCGTTGACAAAATGTTCCAAACACACCCCCTGCACAACTCCACCGGGGAAGGTGCCAGACAGGAGTTCTCCTGGTAGTTTTTACATTGCTCCGGTAGGCATCTGAAAGACACCACAAACGTTGTTCTACCTGCTTTCTGGGCTGAGATGGGGAATCGCTGAATTTTGGACTCGGCCGGTGACAAAATGTTCCAAACACACCCCATGCACAACTCCACCGGGGAAGGTGCCAGAGAGGAGTTCTCTTGGTAGTTTTTACACTACCTTGGTAGGCAGCTGAAAGACACCACAAAAGTTGTTCTACCTGCTTTCTGGGCTGAGATGGGGAACCGCTGAATTTTGGAGTCGGCTGGTGACAAAATGTTCCAAACACACCCCATGTACAACTCCACCGGGGAAGGTGCCAGACAGGAGTTCTCCTGGTAGTTTTTACATTGCTCCGGTAGGCATCTGAAAGACACCACAAAAGTTGTTCTACCTGCTTTCTGGGCTGAGATGGGGAACAGCTGAATTTTGGAGTCGGCTGGTGACAAAATGTTCCAAACACACCCCATGCACAACTCCACCGGGGAAGGTGCCAGACAGGAGTTCTCTTGGTAGTTTTTACACTACCTTGGTAGGCAGCTGAAAGATACCACAAAAGTTGTTCTACCTGCTTTCTGGGCTGAGATGGGGAACCGCTGAATTTTGGACTCGGCCGGTGACAAAATGTTCCAAACACACCCCATGCACAACTCCACCACGGAAGGTGCCAGACAGGAGTTCTCCTGGTAGTTTTTACACTACCTTGGTAGGCATCTGAAAGACACCACAAAAGTTGTTCTACCTGCTTTCTGGGCTGAGATGGGGAAACGCTGAATTTTGGACTCGGCTGGTGACAAAATGTTCCAAACACACCCCATGCACAACTCCACCGGGGAAGGTGCCAGACAGGAGTTCTCTTGATAGTTTTTACACTACCTTGGTAGGCAGCTGAAAGGCACAAGAAAAGTTGTTGTACCTGCTTTGTGGGCTGAGATGGGGAACCGCTGAATTTTGGAGTCGGCCGTTGACAAAATGTTCCAAACACACCCCATGCACAACTCCACCGGGGAAGGTGCCAGACAGGAGTTCTCCTGGTAGTTTTTACATTGCTCCGGTAGGCATCTGAAAGATACCACAAAAGATGTTCTACCTGCTTTCTGGGCTGAGATGGGGAACCGCTGAATTTTGGACTCGGTCGGTGACAAAATGTTCCAAACACACCCCATGCACAACTCCACCGGGGAAGGTGCCAGACAGGAGTTCTCCTGGTAGTTTTTACATTGCTCCGGTAGGCATCTGAAAGACACCACAAAAGTTGTTCTACCTGCTTTCTGGGCTGAGATGGGGAACCGCTGAATTTTGGACTCGGCCGTTGACAAAATGTTCCAAACACACCCCATGCACAACTCCACCGGGGAAGGTGCCAGACAGGAGTTCTCCTGGTAGTTTTTACACTACCTTGGTAGGCATCTGAAAGACACCACAGAAGTTGTTCTACCTGCTTTCTGGGCTGAGATGGGGAATCGCTGAATTTTGGACTCGGCCGGTGACAAAATGTTCCAAACACACCCCATGCACAACTCCACCGGGGAAGGTGCCAGACAGGAGTTCTCCTGGTAGTTTTTACACTACCTTGGTAGGCATCTGAAAGACACCACAAAAGTTGTTCTACCTGCTTTCTGGGCTGAGATGGGGAAACGCTGAATTTTGGACTCGGCCGGTGACAAAATGTTCAAAACACACCCCATGCACAACTCCACCACGGAAGGTGCCAGACAGGAGTTCTCCTGGTAGTTTTTACACTACCTTGGTAGGCATTTGAAAGACACCACAAAAGTTGTTCTACCTGCTTTCTGGGCTGAGATGGGGAACCGCTGAATTTTGGAGTCGGCCGGTGACAAAATGTTCAAAACACACCCCATGCACAACTCCACCACGGAAGGTGCCAGACAGGAGTTCTCCTGGTAGTTTTTACACTACCTTGGTAGGCATTTGAAAGGCACCACAAAAGTTGTTCTTCCTGCTTTCTGGGCTGAGATGGGGAACCGCTGAATTTTGGAGTCGGCTGGTGACAAAATGTTCCAAACACACCCCATGCACAACTCCACCACGGAAGGTGCCAGACAGGAGTTCTCTTGGTAGTTTTTACACTACCTTGGTAGGCATCTGAAAGATACCACAAAAGTTGTTCTACCTGCTTTGTGGGCTGAGATGGGGAACCGCTGAATTTTGGACTCGGCCGGTGACAAAATGTTCCAAACACACCCCCTGCACAACTCCACCGGGGAAGGTGCCAGACAGGAGTTCTCCTGGTAGTTTTTACATTGCTCCGGTAGGCATCTGAAAGACACCACAAAAGTTGTTCTTCCTGCTTTGTGGGCTGAGATGGGGAACCGCTGAATTTTGGAGTCGGCCGGTGACAAAATGTTCCAAACACACCCCATGCACAACTCCACCGGGGAAGGTGCCAGACAGGAGTTCTCTTAGTAGTTTTTACACTACCTTGGTAGGCATCTGAAAGGCACCACAAAAGTTGTTCTACCTGCTTTCTGGGCTGAGATGGGGAACCGCTGAATTTTGGAGTCGGCCGGTGACAAAATGTTCAAAACACACCCCATGCACAACTCCACCGGGGAAGGTGCCAGACAGGAGTTCTCCTGGTAGTTTCTACACTACCTTGGTAGGCATTTGAAAGGCACCACAAAAGTTGTTCTACCTGCTTTCTGGGCTGAGATGGGGAACCGCTGAATTTTGGACTCGGCTGGTGACAAAATGTTCCAAACACACCCCATGCACAACTCCACCGGGGAAGGTGCCAGGAACGAATTCTGTTGGTAGTTTTTACACTACCTTGGTAGGCAGCTGAAAGGCACCACAAAAGTTGTTCTACCTGCTTTCTGGGCTGAGATGGGGAACCGCTGAATTTTGGAGTCGGCCATTGACAAAATGTTCCAAACACACCCCATGCACAACTCCACCGGGGAAGGTGCCAGACAGAAGTTCTCCTGGTAGTTTTTACATTGCTCCGGTAGGCATCTGAAAGATACCACAAAAGATGTTCTACCTGCTTTCTGGGCTGAGATGGGGAAACGCTGAATTTTGGACTCGGCCGTTGACAAAATGTTCCAAACACACCCCCTGCACAACTCCACCGGGGAAGGTGCCAGACAGGAGTTCTCCTGGTAGTTTTTACATTGCTCCGGTAGGCATCTGAAAGACACCACAAAAGTTGTTCTACCTGCTTTCTGGGCTGAGATGGGGAACCGCTGAATTTTGGACTCGGCCGTTGACAAAATGTTCCAAACACACCCCATGCACAACTCCACCGGGGAAGGTGCCAGACAGGAGTTCTCCTGGTAGTTTTTACACTACCTTGGTAGGCATCTGAAAGACACCACAGAAGTTGTTCTACCTGCTTTCTGGGCTGAGATGGGGAATCGCTGAATTTTGGACTCGGCCGGTGACAAAATGTTCCAAACACACCCCATGCACAACTCCACCGGGGAAGGTGCCAGACAGGAGTTCTCCTGGTAGTTTTTACACTACCTTGGTAGGCATCTGAAAGACACCACAAAAGTTGTTCTACCTGCTTTCTGGGCTGAGATGGGGAAACGCTGAATTTTGGACTCGGCCGGTGACAAAATGTTCAAAACACACCCCATGCACAACTCCACCACGGAAGGTGCCAGACAGGAGTTCTCCTGGTAGTTTTTACACTACCTTGGTAGGCATTTGAAAGGCACCACAAAAGTTGTTCTTCCTGCTTTCTGGGCTGAGATGGGGAACCGCTGAATTTTGGAGTCGGCTGGTGACAAAATGTTCCAAACACACCCCATGCACAACTCCACCGGGGAAGGTGCCAGACAGGAGTTCTCTTAGTAGTTTTTACACTACCTTGGTAGGCATCTGAAAGACACCACAAAAGTTGTTCTACCTGCTTTCTGGGCTGAGATGGGGAAACGCTGAATTTTGGACTCGGCTGGTGACAAAATGTTCCAAACACACCCCATGCACAACTCCACCGGGGAAGGTGCCAGACAGGAGTTCTCTTGATAGTTTTTACACTACCTTGGTAGGCAGCTGAAAGGCACAAGAAAAGTTGTTGTACCTGCTTTGTGGGCTGAGATGGGGAACCGCTGAATTTTGGAGTCGGCCGTTGACAAAATGTTCCAAACACACCCCATGCACAACTCCACCGGGGAAGGTGCCAGACAGGAGTTCTCCTGGTAGTTTTTACATTGCTCCGGTAGGCATCTGAAAGATACCACAAAAGATGTTCTACCTGCTTTCTGGGCTGAGATGGGGAACCGCTGAATTTTGGACTCGGCCGGTGACAAAATGTTCCAAACACACCCCATGCACAACTCCACCGGGGAAGGTGCCAGACAGGAGTTCTCCTGGTAGTTTTTACATTGCTCCGGTAGGCATCTGAAAGACACCACAAAAGTTGTTCTACCTGCTTTCTGGGCTGAGATGGGGAACCGCTGAATTTTGGAGTCGGCCGGTGACAAAATGTTCCAAACACACCCCATGCACAACTCCACCGGGGAAGGTGCCAGACAGGAGTTCTCCTGGTAGTTTTTACACTACCTTGGTAGGCATCTGAAAGACACCACAGAAGTTGTTCTACCTGCTTTCTGGGCTGAGATGGGGAATCGCTGAATTTTGGACTCGGCCGGTGACAAAATGTTCCAAACACACCCCATGCACAACTCCACCGGGGAAGGTGCCAGACAGGAGTTCTCCTGGTAGTTTTTACACTACCTTGGTAGGCATCTGAAAGACACCACAAAAGTTGTTCTACCTGCTTTCTGGGCTGAGATGGGGAAACGCTGAATTTTGGACTCGGCCGGTGACAAAATGTTCAAAACACACCCCATGCACAACTCCACCACGGAAGGTGCCAGACAGGAGTTCTCCTGGTAGTTTTTACACTACCTTGGTAGGCATTTGAAAGACACCACAAAAGTTGTTCTACCTGCTTTCTGGGCTGAGATGGGGAACCGCTGAATTTTGGAGTCGGCCGGTGACAAAATGTTCAAAACACACCCCATGCACAACTCCACCACGGAAGGTGCCAGACAGGAGTTCTCCTGGTAGTTTTTACACTACCTTGGTAGGCATTTGAAAGGCACCACAAAAGTTGTTCTTCCTGCTTTCTGGGCTGAGATGGGGAACCGCTGAATTTTGGAGTCGGCTGGTGACAAAATGTTCCAAACACACCCCATGCACAACTCCACCACGGAAGGTGCCAGACAGGAGTTCTCTTGGTAGTTTTTACACTACCTTGGTAGGCATCTGAAAGATACCACAAAAGTTGTTCTACCTGCTTTGTGGGCTGAGATGGGGAACCGCTGAATTTTGGACTCGGCCGGTGACAAAATGTTCCAAACACACCCCCTGCACAACTCCACCGGGGAAGGTGCCAGACAGGAGTTCTCCTGGTAGTTTTTACATTGCTCCGGTAGGCATCTGAAAGACACCACAAAAGTTGTTCTTCCTGCTTTGTGGGCTGAGATGGGGAACCGCTGAATTTTGGAGTCGGCCGGTGACAAAATGTTCCAAACACACCCCATGCACAACTCCACCGGGGAAGGTGCCAGACAGGAGTTCTCTTAGTAGTTTTTACACTACCTTGGTAGGCATCTGAAAGGCACCACAAAAGTTGTTCTACCTGCTTTCTGGGCTGAGATGGGGAACCGCTGAATTTTGGAGTCGGCCGGTGACAAAATGTTCAAAACACACCCCATGCACAACTCCACCGGGGAAGGTGCCAGACAGGAGTTCTCCTGGTAGTTTCTACACTACCTTGGTAGGCATTTGAAAGGCACCACAAAAGTTGTTCTACCTGCTTTCTGGGCTGAGATGGGGAACCGCTGAATTTTGGACTCGGCTGGTGACAAAATGTTCCAAACACACCCCATGCACAACTCCACCGGGGAAGGTGCCAGGAACGAATTCTGTTGGTAGTTTTTACACTACCTTGGTAGGCAGCTGAAAGGCACCACAAAAGTTGTTCTACCTGCTTTCTGGGCTGAGATGGGGAACCGCTGAATTTTGGAGTCGGCCATTGACAAAATGTTCCAAACACACCCCATGCACAACTCCACCGGGGAAGGTGCCAGACAGGAGTTCTCCTGGTAGTTTTTACATTGCTCCGGTAGGCATCTGAAAGATACCACAAAAGATGTTCTACCTGCTTTCTGGGCTGAGATGGGGAAACGCTGAATTTTGGACTCGGCCGTTGACAAAATGTTCCAAACACACCCCCTGCACAACTCCACCGGGGAAGGTGCCAGACAGGAGTTCTCCTGGTAGTTTTTACATTGCTCCGGTAGGCATCTGAAAGACACCACAAAAGTTGTTCTACCTGCTTTCTGGGCTGAGATGGGGAACCGCTGAATTTTGGACTCGGCCGTTGACAAAATGTTCCAAACACACCCCATGCACAACTCCACCGGGGAAGGTGCCAGACAGGAGTTCTCCTGGTAGTTTTTACACTACCTTGGTAGGCATCTGAAAGACACCACAGAAGTTGTTCTACCTGCTTTCTGGGCTGAGATGGGGAATCGCTGAATTTTGGACTCGGCCGGTGACAAAATGTTCCAAACACACCCCATGCACAACTCCACCGGGGAAGGTGCCAGACAGGAGTTCTCCTGGTAGTTTTTACACTACCTTGGTAGGCATCTGAAAGACACCACAAAAGTTGTTCTACCTGCTTTCTGGGCTGAGATGGGGAAACGCTGAATTTTGGACTCGGCCGGTGACAAAATGTTCAAAACACACCCCATGCACAACTCCACCACGGAAGGTGCCAGACAGGAGTTCTCCTGGTAGTTTTTACACTACCTTGGTAGGCATTTGAAAGACACCACAAAAGTTGTTCTACCTGCTTTCTGGGCTGAGATGGGGAACCGCTGAATTTTGGAGTCGGCCGGTGACAAAATGTTCAAAACACACCCCATGCACAACTCCACCACGGAAGGTGCCAGACAGGAGTTCTCCTGGTAGTTTTTACACTACCTTGGTAGGCATTTGAAAGGCACCACAAAAGTTGTTCTTCCTGCTTTCTGGGCTGAGATGGGGAACCGCTGAATTTTGGAGTCGGCTGGTGACAAAATGTTCCAAACACACCCCATGCACAACTCCACCGGGGAAGGTGCCAGACAGGAGTTCTCTTGATAGTTTTTACACTACCTTGGTAGGCAGCTGAAAGGCACAAGAAAAGTTGTTGTACCTGCTTTGTGGGCTGAGATGGGGAACCGCTGAATTTTGGAGTCGGCCGTTGACAAAATGTTCCAAACACACCCCATGCACAACTCCACCGGGGAAGGTGCCAGACAGGAGTTCTCCTGGTAGTTTTTACATTGCTCCGGTAGGCATCTGAAAGATACCACAAAAGATGTTCTACCTGCTTTCTGGGCTGAGATGGGGAACCGCTGAATTTTGGACTCGGCCGGTGACAAAATGTTCCAAACACACCCCATGCACAACTCCACCGGGGAAGGTGCCAGACAGGAGTTCTCCTGGTAGTTTTTACATTGCTCCGGTAGGCATCTGAAAGACACCACAAAAGTTGTTCTACCTGCTTTCTGGGCTGAGATGGGGAACCGCTGAATTTTGGACTCGGCCGTTGACAAAATGTTCCAAACACACCCCATGCACAACTCCACCGGGGAAGGTGCCAGACAGGAGTTCTCCTGGTAGTTTTTACACTACCTTGGTAGGCATCTGAAAGACACCACAGAAGTTGTTCTACCTGCTTTCTGGGCTGAGATGGGGAACCGCTGAATTTTGGGCTCGGCCGGTGACAAAATGTTCCAAACACACCCCATGCACAACTCCACCGGGGAAGGTGCCAGACAGGAGTTCTCCTGGTAGTTTTTACACTACCTTGGTAGGCATCTGAAAGACACCACAAAAGTTGTTCTACCTGCTTTCTGGGCTGAGATGGGGAAACGCTGAATTTTGGACTCGGCCGGTGACAAAATGTTCAAAACACACCCCATGCACAACTCCACCACGGAAGGTGCCAGACAGGAGTTCTCCTGGTAGTTTTTACACTACCTTGGTAGGCATTTGAAAGACACCACAAAAGTTGTTCTACCTGCTTTCTGGGCTGAGATGGGGAACCGCTGAATTTTGGAGTCGGCCGGTGACAAAATGTTCAAAACACACCCCATGCACAACTCCACCACGGAAGGTGCCAGACAGGAGTTCTCCTGGTAGTTTTTACACTACCTTGGTAGGCATTTGAAAGGCACCACAAAAGTTGTTCTTCCTGCTTTCTGGGCTGAGATGGGGAACCGCTGAATTTTGGAGTCGGCTGGTGACAAAATGTTCCAAACACACCCCATGCACAACTCCACCACGGAAGGTGCCAGACAGGAGTTCTCTTGGTAGTTTTTACACTACCTTGGTAGGCATCTGAAAGATACCACAAAAGTTGTTCTACCTGCTTTGTGGGCTGAGATGGGGAACCGCTGAATTTTGGACTCGGCCGGTGACAAAATGTTCCAAACACACCCCCTGCACAACTCCACCGGGGAAGGTGCCAGACAGGAGTTCTCCTGGTAGTTTTTACATTGCTCCGGTAGGCATCTGAAAGACACCACAAAAGTTGTTCTTCCTGCTTTGTGGGCTGAGATGGGGAACCGCTGAATTTTGGAGTCGGCCGGTGACAAAATGTTCCAAACACACCCCATGCACAACTCCACCGGGGAAGGTGCCAGACAGGAGTTCTCTTAGTAGTTTTTACACTACCTTGGTAGGCATCTGAAAGGCACCACAAAAGTTGTTCTACCTGCTTTCTGGGCTGAGATGGGGAACCGCTGAATTTTGGAGTCGGCCGGTGACAAAATGTTCAAAACACACCCCATGCACAACTCCACCGGGGAAGGTGCCAGACAGGAGTTCTCCTGGTAGTTTCTACACTACCTTGGTAGGCATTTGAAAGGCACCACAAAAGTTGTTCTACCTGCTTTCTGGGCTGAGATGGGGAACCGCTGAATTTTGGACTCGGCTGGTGACAAAATGTTCCAAACACACCCCATGCACAACTCCACCGGGGAAGGTGCCAGGAACGAATTCTGTTGGTAGTTTTTACACTACCTTGGTAGGCAGCTGAAAGGCACCACAAAAGTTGTTCTACCTGCTTTCTGGGCTGAGATGGGGAACCGCTGAATTTTGGAGTCGGCCATTGACAAAATGTTCCAAACACACCCCATGCACAACTCCACCGGGGAAGGTGCCAGACAGGAGTTCTCCTGGTAGTTTTTACATTGCTCCGGTAGGCATCTGAAAGATACCACAAAAGATGTTCTACCTGCTTTCTGGGCTGAGATGGGGAAACGCTGAATTTTGGACTCGGCCGTTGACAAAATGTTCCAAACACACCCCCTGCACAACTCCACCGGGGAAGGTGCCAGACAGGAGTTCTCCTGGTAGTTTTTACACTACCTTGGTAGGCATCTGAAAGACACCACAAAAGTTGTTCTACCTGCTTTCTGGGCTGAGATGGGGAAACGCTGAATTTTGGACTCGGCCGGTGACAAAATGTTCAAAACACACCCCATGCACAACTCCACCACGGAAGGTGCCAGACAGGAGTTCTCCTGGTAGTTTTTACACTACCTTGGTAGGCATTTGAAAGACACCACAAAAGTTGTTCTACCTGCTTTCTGGGCTGAGATGGGGAACCGCTGAATTTTGGAGTCGGCCGGTGACAAAATGTTCAAAACACACCCCATGCACAACTCCACCACGGAAGGTGCCAGACAGGAGTTCTCCTGGTAGTTTTTACACTACCTTGGTAGGCATTTGAAAGGCACCACAAAAGTTGTTCTTCCTGCTTTCTGGGCTGAGATGGGGAACCGCTGAATTTTGGAGTCGGCTGGTGACAAAATGTTCCAAACACACCCCATGCACAACTCCACCACGGAAGGTGCCAGACAGGAGTTCTCTTGGTAGTTTTTACACTACCTTGGTAGGCATCTGAAAGATACCACAAAAGTTGTTCTACCTGCTTTCTGGGCTGAGATGGGGAACCGCTGAATTTTGGACTCGGCCGGTGACAAAATGTTCCAAACACACCCCCTGCACAACTCCACCGGGGAAGGTGCCAGACAGGAGTTCTCCTGGTAGTTTTTACATTGCTCCGGTAGGCATCTGAAAGACACCACAAAAGTTGTTCTTCCTGCTTTGTGGGCTGAGATGGTGAACCGCTGAATTTTGGAGTCGGCCGGTGACAAAATGTTCCAAACACACCCCATGCACAACTCCACCGGGGAAGGTGCCAGACAGGAGTTCTCTTAGTAGTTTTTACACTACCTTGGTAGGCATCTGAAAGGCACCACAAAAGTTGTTCTACCTGCTTTCTGGGCTGAGATGGGGAACCGCTGAATTTTGGAGTCGGCCGGTGACAAAATGTTCAAAACACACCCCATGCACAACTCCACCGGGGAAGGTGCCAGACAGGAGTTCTCCTGGTAGTTTCTACACTACCTTGGTAGGCAATTTAAAGGCACCACAAAAGTTGTTCTACCTGCTTTCTGGGCTGAGATGGGGAACCGCTGAATTTTGGACTCGGCTGGTGACAAAATGTTCCAAACACACCCCATGCACAACTCCACCGGGGAAGGTGCCAGGAACGAATTCTGTTGGTAGTTTTTACACTACCTTGGTAGGCAGCTGAAAGGCACCACAAAAGTTGTTCTACCTGCTTTCTGGGCTGAGATGGGGAACCGCTGAATTTTGGAGTCGGCCATTGACAAAATGTTCCAAACACACCCCATGCACAACTCCACCGGGGAAGGTGCCAGACAGGAGTTCTCCTGGTAGTTTTTACATTGCTCCGGTAGGCATCTGAAAGATACCACAAAAGATGTTCTACCTGCTTTCTGGGCTGAGATGGGGAAACGCTGAATTTTGGACTCGGCCGTTGACAAAATGTTCCAAACACACCCCCTGCACAACTCCACCGGGGAAGGTGCCAGACAGGAGTTCTCCTGGTAGTTTTTACATTGCTCCGGTAGGCATCTGAAAGACACCACAAAAGTTGTTCTACCTGCTTTCTGGGCTGAGATGGGGAACCGCTGAATTTTGGACTCGGCCGTTGACAAAATGTTCCAAACACACCCCATGCACAACTCCACCGGGGAAGGTGCCAGACAGGAGTTCTCCTGGTAGTTTTTACACTACTTTGGTAGGCATCTGAAAGACACCACAGAAGTTGTTCTTCCTGCTTTGTGGGCTGAGATGGGGAACCGCTGAATTTTGGACTCGGCTGGTGACAAAATGTTCCAAACACACCCCATGCACAACTCCACCGGGGAAGGTGCCAGACAGGAGTTCTCTTGGTAGTTTTTACACTACCTTGGTAGGCAGCTGAAAGGCACCACAAAAGTTGTTCTTCCTGCTTTCTGGGCTGAGATGGGGAACCGCTGAATTTTGGACTCGGCCGGTGACAAAATGTTCCACAGACACCCCATGCACAACTCCACCGGGGAAGGTGCCAGGAACGAATTCTGTTGTTAGTTTTTACACTACCTTGGTAGGCAGCTGAAAGGCACAAGAAAAGTTGTTCTACCTGCTTTCTGGGCTGAGATGGGGAACCGCTGAATTTTGGAGTCGGCTGGTGACAAAATGTTCCAAAAACACCCCATGCACAACTCCACCGGGGAAGGTGCCAGACAGGAGTTCTCTTGGTAGTTTTTACACTACCTTGGTAGGCATCTGAAAGACACCACAAAAGTTGTTGTACCTGCTTTCTGGGCTGAGATGGGGAATCGCTGAATTTTGGACTCGGCCGGTGACAAAATGTTCCAAACACACCCCATGCACAACTCCACCGGGGAAGGTGCCAGACAGGAGTTCTCTTAGTAGTTTTTACACTACCTTGGTAGGCATCTGAAAGACACCACAAAAGTTGTTCTACCTGCTTTCTGGGCTGAGATGGGGAAACGCTGAATTTTGGACTCGGCTGGTGACAAAATGTTCCAAACACACCCCATGCACAACTCCACCGGGGAAGGTGCCAGACAGGAGTTCTCTTGATAGTTTTTACACTACCTTGGTAGGCAGCTGAAAGACACCACAAAAGTTGTTCTACCTGCTTTCTGGGCTGAGATGGGGAACCGCTGAATTTTGGAGGCGGCTGGTGACAAAATGTTCCAAACACACCCCCTGCACAACTCCACCGGGGAAGGTGCCAGGAACGAATTCTGTTGGTAGTTTTTACACTACCTTGGTAGGCAGCTGAAAGGCACCACAAAAGTTGTTCTACCTGCTTTGTGGGCTGAGATGGGGAACCGCTGAATTTTGGACTCGGCTGGTGACAAAATGTTCCAAACACACCCCATGCACAACTCCACCGGGGAAGGTGCCAGACAGGAGTTCTCCTGGTAGTTTTTACATTGCTCCAGTAGGCCTCTGAAAGACACCACAAAAGTTGTTCTACCTGCTTTCTGGGCTGAGATGGGGAACAGCTGAATTTTGGACTCGGCTGGTGACAAAATGTTCCAAACACACCCCATGCACAACTCCACCGGGGAAGGTGCCAGACAGGAGTTCTCCTGGTAGTTTTTACATTGCTCCGGTAGGCATCTGAAAGATACCACAAAAGATGTTCTACCTGCTTTCTGGGCTGAGATGGGGAACCGCTGAATTTTGGACTCGGCCGGTGACAAAATGTTCCAAACACACCCCCTGCACAACTCCACCGGGGAAGGTGCCAGACAGGAGTTCTCCTGGTAGTTTTTACATTGCTCCGGTAGGCATCTGAAAGACACCACAAAAGTTGTTCTACCTGCTTTCTGGGCTGAGATGGGGAACCGCTGAATTTTGGACTCGGCCGTTGACAAAATGTTCCAAACACACCCCATGCACAACTCCACCGGGGAAGGTGCCAGACAGGAGTTCTCCTGGTAGTTTTTACACTACCTTGGTAGGCATCTGAAAGACACCACAGAAGTTGTTCTACCTGCTTTCTGGGCTGAGATGGGGAAACGCTGAATTTTGGACTCGGCTGGTGGCAAAATGTTCCAAACACACCCCATGCACAACTCCACCGGGGAAGGTGCCAGGAACGAATTCTGTTGGTAGTTTTTACACTACCTTGGTAGGCAGCTGAAAGGCACAAGAAAAGTTGTTGTACCTGCTTTGTGGGCTGAGATGGGGAACCGCTGAATTTTGGAGTCGGCCGTTGACAAAATGTTCCAAACACACCCCATGCACAACTCCACCGGGGAAGGTGCCAGACAGGAGTTCTCCTGGTAGTTTTTACATTGCTCCGGTAGGCATCTGAAAGATACCACAAAAGTTGTTCTACCTGCTTTCTGGGCTGAGATGGGGAACCGCTGAATTTTGGACTCGGCCGGTGACAAAATGTTCCACAGACACCCCATGCACAACTCCACCGGGGAAGGTGCCAGGAACGAATTCTGTTGTTAGTTTTTACACTACCTTGGTAGGCAGCTGAAAGGCACAAGAAAAGTTGTTGTACCTGCTTTGTGGGCTGAGATGGGGAACCGCTGAATTTTGGAGTCGGCTGGTGACAAAATGTTCCAAACACACCCCATGCACAACTCCACCGGGGAAGGTGCCAGACAGGAGTTCTCCTGGTAGTTTTTACATTGCTCCGGTAGGCATCTGAAAGACACCACAAAAGTTGTTCTACCTGCTTTCTGGGCTGAGATGGGGAACCGCTGAAGTTTGGAGTCGGCCGTTGACAAAATGTTCCAAACACACCCCATGCACAACTCCACCGGGGAAGGTGCCAGACAGGAGTTCTCTTGGTAGTTTTTACACTACCTTGGTAGGCAGCTGAAAGGCACAAGAAAAGTTGTTGTACCTGCTTTGTGGGCTGAGATGGGGAACCGCTGAATTTTGGACTCGGCCGGTGACAAAATGTTCCAAACACACCCCATGCACAACTCCACCGGGGAAGGTGCCAGACAGGAGTTCTCTTAGTAGTTTTTACACTACCTTGGTAGGCAACTGAAAGACACCACAAAAGTTGTTCTACCTGCTTTCTGGGCTGAGATGGGGAAACGCTGAATTTTGGACTCGGCTGGTGACAAAATCTTCCAAACACACCCCATGCACAACTCCACCGTGGAAGGTGCCAGACAGGAGTTCTCTTGATAGTTTTTACACTACCTTGGTAGGCAGCTGAAAGGCACAAGAAAAGTTGTTGTACCTGCTTTGTGGGCTGAGATGGGGAACCGCTGAATTTTGGAGTCGGCCATTGACAAAATGTTCCAAACACACCCCATGCACAACTCCACCGGGGAAGGTGCCAGACAGGAGTTCTCCTGGTAGTTTTTACACTACCTTGGTAGGCATCTGAAAGACACCACAAAAGTTGTTGTACCTGCTTTCTGGGCTGAGATGGGGAATCGCTGAATTTTGGACTCGGCTGGTGACAAAATGTTCCAAACACACCCCATGCACAACTCCACCACGGAAGGTGCCAGGAACGAATTCTGTTGGTAGTTTTTACACTACCTTGGTAGGCAGCTGAAAGGCACAAGAAAAGTTGTTGTACCTGCTTTGTGGGCTGAGATGGGGAACCGCTGAATTTTGGAGTCGGCCGTTGACAAAATGTTCCAAACACACCCCATGCACAACTCCACCGGGGAAGGTGCCAGACAGGAGTTCTCCTGGTAGTTTTTACATTGCTCCGGTAGGCATCTGAAAGACACCACAAAAGTTGTTGTACCTGCTTTCTGGGCTGAGATGGGGAACCGCTGAATTTTGGACTCGTCCGTTGACAAAATGTTCCAAACACACCCCATGCACAACTCCACCGGGGAAGGTGCCAGACAGGAGTTCTCTTGGTAGTTTTTACACTACCTTGGTAGGCAGCTGAAAGACACCACAGAAGTTGTTCTACCTGCTTTGTGGGCTGAGATGGGGAATCGCTGAATTTTGGACTCGGCCGGTGACAAAATGTTCCAAACACACCCCATGCACAACTCCACCGGGGAAGGTGCCAGACAGGAGTTCTCTTAGTAGTTTTTACACTACCTTGGTAGGCATCTGAAAGACACCACAAAAGTTGTTCTACCTGCTTTCTGGGCTGAGATGGGGAAACGCTGAATTTTGGACTCGGCTGGTGACAAAATGTTCCTCAGACACCCCATGCACAACTCCACCGGGGAAGGTGCCAGACAGGAGTTCTCCTGGTAGTTTTTACACTACCTTGGTAGGCATCTGAAAGGCACAAGAAAAGTTGTTGTACCTGCTTTGTGGGCTGAGATGGGGAACCGCTGAATTTTGGAGTCGGCCATTGACAAAATGTTCCAAACACACCCCATGCACAACTCCACCACGGAAGGTGCCAGACAGGAGTTCTCTTGGTAGTTTTTACACTACCTTGGTAGGCAGCTGAAAGGCACCACAAAAGTTGTTCTACCTGCTTTGTGGGCTGAGATGGGGAAACGCTGAATTTTGGAGTCGGCTGGTGACAAAATGTTCCAAACACACCCCATGCACAACTCCACCACGGAAGGTGCCAGACAGGAGTTCTCCTGGTAGTTTTTACACTACCTTGGTAGGCATCTGAAAGACACCACAAAAGTTGTTCTACCTGCTTTCTGGGCTGAGATGGGGAATCGCTGAATTTTGGACTCGGCCGTTGACAAAATGTTCCAAACACACCCCATGCACAACTCCACCGGGGAAGGTGCCAGACAGGAGTTCTCCTGGTAGTTTTTACATTGCTCCGGTAGGCATCTGAAAGACACCACAAAAGTTGTTCTACCTGCTTTGTGGGCTGAGATGGGGAACCGCTGAATTTTGGAGTCGGCCGTTGACAAAATGTTCCAAACACACCCCATGCACAACTCCACCGGGGAAGGTGCCAGACAGGAGTTCTCCTGGTAGGTTTTACACTACCTTGGTAGGCATTTGAAAGACACCACAAAAGTTGTTCTACCTGCTTTCTGGGCTGAGATGGGGAAACGCTGAATTTTGGACTCGGCTGGTGACAAAATGTTCCAAACACACCCCCTGCACAACTCCACCGGGGAAGGTGCCAGACAGGAGTTCTGTTGGTAGTTTTTACACTACCCCGGTAGGCAGCTGAAAGGCACCACAAAAGTTGTTCTTCCTGCTTTCTGGACTGAGATGGGGAACCGCTGAATTTTGGACTCGGCCGGTGACAAAATGTTCTAAACACACCCCATGCACAACTCCACCGGGGAAGGTGCCAGGAACGAATTCTGTTGGTAGTTTTTACACTACCTTGGTAGGCAGCTGAAAGGCACAAGAAAAGTTGTTGTACCTGCTTTCTGGGCTGAGATGGGGAACCGCTGAATTTTGGAGTCGGCTGGTGACAAAATGTTCCAAACACACCCCATGCACAACTCCACCGGGGAAGGTGCCAGACAGGAGTTCTCCTGGTAGTTTTTACACTACCTTGGTAGGCATCTGAAAGACACCACAAAAGTTGTTCTACCTGCTTTCTGGGCTGAGATGGGGAACCGCTGAATTTTGGAGTCGGCCGTTGACAAAATGTTCCAAACACACCCCATGCACAACTCCACCGGGGAAGGTGCCAGACAGGAGTTCTCTTGGTAGTTTTTACACTACCTTGGTAGGCATCTGAAAGACACCACAAAAGTTGTTCTACCTGCTTTCTGGGCTGAGATGGGGAATCGCTGAATTTTGGACTCGGCCGGTGACAAAATGTTCCAAAGACACCCCCTGCACAACTCCACCGGGGAAGGTGCCAGACAGGAGTTCTCTTAGTAGTTTTTACACTACCTTGGTAGGCATCTGAAAGACACCACAAAAGTTGTTCTACCTGCTTTCTGGGCTGAGATGGGGAAACGCTGAATTTTGGACTCGGCTGGTGACAAAATGTTCCAAACACACCCCATGCACAACTCCACCGGGGAAGGTGCCAGACAGGAGTTCTCTTGATAGTTTTTACACTACCTTGGTAGGCAGCTGAAAGGCACAAGAAAAGTTGTTGTACCTGCTTTCTGGGCTGAGATGGGGAACCGCTGAATTTTGGAGTCGGCCATTGACAAAATGTTCCAAACACACCCCATGCACAACTCCACCACGGAAGGTGCCAGACAGGAGTTCTCTTGGTAGTTTTTACACTACCTTGGTAGGCAGCTGAAAGACACCACAAAAGTTGTTCTACCTGCTTTGTGGGCTGAGATGGGGAACCGCTGAATTTTGGAGTCGGCTGGTGACAAAATGTTCCAAACACACCCCCTGCACAACTCCACCGGGGAAGGTGCCAGACAGGAGTTCCCCTGGTAGTTTTTACATTGCTCCGGTAGGCATCTGAAAGATACCACAAAAGATGTTCTACCTGCTTTCTGGGCTGAGATGGGGAACCGCTGAATTTTGGACTCGGCCGGTGACAAAATGTTCCAAACACACCCCATGCACAACTCCACCGGGGAAGGTGCCAGGCAGGAGTTCTCCTGGTAGTTTTTACACTACCTTGGTAGGCATCTGAAAGACACCACAGAAGTTGTTGTACCTGCTTTCTGGGCTGAGATGGGGAACCGCTGAATTTTGGACTCGGCCGGTGACAAAATGTTCCAAACACACCCCATGCACAACTCCACCGGGGAAGGTGCCAGACAGGACTTCTCTTAGTAGTTTTTACACTACCTTGGTAGGCATCTGAAAGACACCACAAAAGTTGTTCTACCTGCTTTCTGGGCTGAGATGGGGAACCGCTGAATTTTGGAGTCGGCCGGTGACAAAATGTTCCAAACACACCCCATGCACAACTCCACCGGGGAAGGTGCCAGACAGGAGTTCTCCTGGTAGTTTTTACACTACCTTGGTAGGCATTTGAAAGACACCACAAAAGTTGTTCTACCTGCTTTCTGGGCTGAGATGGGGAACCGCTGAATTTTGGAGTCGGCTGGTGACAAAATGTTCCAAACACACCCCCTGCACAACTCCACCGGGGAAGGTGCCAGACAGGAGTTCTCTTGGTAGTTTTTACACTACCTTGGTAGGCAGCTGAAAGGCACCACAAAAGTTGTTCTTCCTGATTTCTGGGCTGAGATGGGGAATCGCTGAATTTTGGACTCGGCCGGTGACAAAATGTTCCACAGACACCCCATGCACAACTCCACCGGGGAAGGTGCCAGGAACGAATTCTGTTGGTAGTTTTTACACTACCTTGGTAGGCAGCTGAAAGGCACAAGAAAAGTTGTTGTACCTGCTTTGTGGGCTGAGATGGGGAACCGCTGAATTTTGGAGTCGGCTGGTGACAAAATGTTCCAAACACACCCCATGCACAACTCCACCGGGGAAGGTGCCAGACAGGAGTTCTCCTGGTAGTTTTTACACTACCTTGGTAGGCATCTGAAAGACACCACAAAAGTTGTTCTACCTGCTTACTGGGCTGAGATGGGGAAACGCTGAATTTTGGAGTCGGCCGGTGACAAAATGTTCCAAACACACCCCATGCACAACTCCACCGGGGAAGGTGCCAGACAGGAGTTCTCTTGGTAGTTTTTACACTACCTTGGTAGGCATCTGAAAGACACCACAAAAGTTGTTCTACCTGCTTTCTGGGCTGAGATGGGGAATCGCTGAAATTTGGACTCGGCCGGTGACAAAATGTTCCAAACACACCCCATGCACAACTCCACCGGGGAAGGTGCCAGACAGGAGTTCTCTTAGTAGTTTTTACACTACCTTGGTAGGCATCTGAAAGACACCACAAAAGTTGTTCTACCTGCTTTCTGGGCTGAGATGGGGAACCGCTGAATTTTGGACTCGGCTGGTGACAAAATGTTCCAAACACACCCCATGCACAACTCCACCGGGGAAGGTGCCAGACAGGAGTTCTCTTGATAGTTTTTACACTACCTTGGTAGGCAGCTGAAAGGCACAAGAAAAGTTGTTGTACCTGCTTTCTGGGCTGAGATGGGGAACCGCTGAATTTTGGAGTCGGCCATTGACAAAATGTTCCAAACACACCCCATGCACAACTCCACCACGGAAGGTGCCAGACAGGAGTTCTCTTGGTAGTTTTTACACTACCTTGGTAGGCAGCTGAAAGGCACCACAAAAGTTGTTCTACCTGCTTTGTGGGCTGAGATGGGGAACCGCTGAATTTTGGAGTCGGCTGGTGACAAAATGTTCCAAACACACCCCCTGCACAACTCCACCACGGAAGGTGCCAGACAGGAGTTCTCCTGGTAGTTTTTACATTGCTCCGGTAGGCATCTGAAAGATACCACAAAAGATGTTCTACCTGCTTTCTGGGCTGAGATGGGGAACCGCTGAATTTTGGACTCGGCCGGTGACAAAATGTTCCAAACACACCCCCTGCACAACTCCACCGGGGAAGGTGCCAGACAGGAGTTCTCCTGGTAGTTTTTACACTACCTTGGTAGGCATCTGAAAGACACCACAGAAGTTGTTCTACCTGCTTTCTGGGCTGAGATGGGGAATCGCTGAATTTTGGACTCGGCCGGTGACAAAATGTTCCAAACACACCCCATGCACAACTCCACCGGGGAAGGTGCAGACAGGAGTTCTCCTGGTAGTTTTTACACTACCTTGGTAGGCATCTGAAAGACACCACAAAAGTTGTTCTACCTGCTTTCTGGGCTGAGATGGGGAACCGCTGAATTTTGGAGTCGGCCGGTGACAAAATGTTCCAAACACACCCCATGCACAACTCCACCGGGGAAGGTGCCAGACAGGAGTTCTCCTGGTAGTTTTTACACTACCTTGGTAGGCATTTGAAAGACACCACAAAAGTTGTTCTACCTGCTTTCTGGGCTGAGATGGGGAACCGCTGAATTTTGGAGTCGGCTGGTGACAAAATGTTCCACAGACACCCCATGCACAACTCCACCGGGGAAGGTGCCAGACAGGAGTTCTCCTGGTAGTTTTTACACTACCTTGGTAGGCAGCTGAAAGGCACCACAAAAGTTGTTCTTCCTGCTTTCTGGGCTGAGATGGGGAACCGCTGAATTTTGGACTCGGCCGGTGACAAAATGTTCCACAGACACCCCATGCACAACTCCACCGGGGAAGGTGCCAGGAACGAATTCTGTTGGTAGTTTTTACACTACCTTGGTAGGCAGCTGAAAGGCACAAGAAAAGTTGTTGTACCTGCTTTGTGGGCTGAGATGGGGAACCACTGAATTTTGGAGTCGGCTGGTGACAAAATGTTCCAAACACACCCCATGCACAACTCCACCGGGGAAGGTGCCAGACAGGAGTTCTCCTGGTAGTTTTTACACTACCTTGGTAGGCATCTGAAAGACACCACAAAAGTTGTTCTACCTGCTTTCTGGGCTGAGATGGGGAAACGCTGAATTTTGGAGTCGGCCGGTGACAAAATGTTCCAAACACACCCCATGCACAACTCCACCGGGGAAGGTGCCAGACAGGAGTTCTCTTGGTAGTTTTTACACTACCTTGGTAGGCATCTGAAAGACACCAGAAAAGTTGTTCTACCTGCTTTCTGGGCTGAGATGGGGAATCGCTGAATTTTGGACTCGGCCGGTGACAAAATGTTCCAAACACACCCCATGCACAACTCCACCGGGGAAGGTGCCAGACAGGAGTTCTCTTAGTAGTTTTTACACTACCTTGGTAGGCATCTGAAAGACACCACAAATGTTGTTCTACCTGCTTTCTGGGCTGAGATGGGGAAACGCTGAATTTTGGACTCGGCTGGTGACAAAATGTTCCAAACACACCCCATGCACAACTCCACCGGGGAAGGTGCCAGACAGGAGTTCTCCTGGTAGTTTTTACACTACCTTGGTAGGCAGCTGAAAGGCACAAGAAAAGTTGTTGTACCTGCTTTCTGGGCTGAGATGGGGAACCGCTGAATTTTGGAGTCGGCCATTGACAAAATGTTCCAAACACACCCCATGCACAACTCCACCACGGAAGGTGCCAGACAGGAGTTCTCTTGGTAGTTTTTACACTACCTTGGTAGGCAGCTGAAAGGCACCACAAAAGTTGTTCTACCTGCTTTGTGGGCTGAGATGGGGAACCGCTGAATTTTGGAGTCGGCTGGTGACAAAATGTTCCAAACACACCCCCTGCACAACTCCACCGGGGAAGGTGCCAGACAGGAGTTCTCCTGGTAGTTTTTACATTGCTCCGGTAGGCATCTGAAAGATACCACAAAAGATGTTCTACCTGCTTTCTGGGCTGAGATGGGGAACCGCTGAATTTTGGACTCGGCCGGTGACAAAATGTTCCAAACACACCCCCTGCACAACTCCACCGGGGAAGGTGCCAGACAGGAGTTCTCCTGGTAGTTTTTACACTACCTTGGTAGGCATCTGAAAGACACCACAGAAGTTGTTGTACCTACTTTCTGGGCTGAGATGGGGAATCGCTGAATTTTGGAGTCGGCTGGTGACAAAATGTTCCAAACACACCCCATGCACAACTCCACCGGGGAAGGTGCCAGACAGGAGTTCTCTTAGTAGTTTTTACACTACCTTTGTAGGCATCTGAAAGACACCACAAAAGTTGTTCTACCTGCTTTCTGGGCTGAGATGGGGAAAGGCTGAATTTTGGAGTCGGCCGGTGACAAAATGTTCCAAACACACCCCATGCACAACTCCACCGGGGAAGGTGCCAGACAGGAGTTCTCCTGGTAGTTTTTACATTGCTCCGGTAGGCATTTGAAAGACACCACAAAAGTTGTTCTACCTGCTTTCTGGGCTGAGATGGGGAACCGCTGAATTTTGGAGTCGGCTGGTGACAAAATGTTCCAAACACACCCCCTGCACAACTCCACCGGGGAAGGTGCCAGACAGGAGTTCTCTTGGTAGTTTTTACACTACCTTGGTAGGCAGCTGAAAGGCACCACAAAAGTTGTTCTTCCTGCTTTCTGGGCTGAGATGGGGAACCGCTGAATTTTGGACTCGGCCGGTGACAAAATGTTCCACAGACACCCCATGCACAACTCCACCGGGGAAGGTGCCAGGAACGAATTCTGTTGGTAGTTTTTACACTACCTTGGTAGGCAGCTGAAAGGCACAAGAAAAGTTGTTGTACCTGCTTTCTGGGCTGAGATGGGGAACCGCTGAATTTTGGAGTCGGCTGGTGACAAAATGTTCCAAACACACCCCATGCACAACTCCACCGGGGAAGGTGCCAGACAGGAGTTCTCCTGGTAGTTTTTACACTACCTTGGTAGGCATCTGAAAGACACCACAAAAGTTGTTCTACCTGCTTTCTGGGCTGAGATGGGGAACCGCTGAATTTTGGAGTCGGCCGTTGACAAAATGTTCCAAACACACCCCATGCACAACTCCACCGGGGAAGGTGCCAGACAGGAGTTCTCCTGGTAGTTTTTACATTGCTCCGGTAGGCATCTGAAAGACACCACAAAAGTTGTTCTACCTGCTTTCTGGGCTGAGATGGGGAATCGCTGAATTTTGGACTCGGCCGGTGACAAAATGTTCCAAACACACCCCATGCAAAACTCCACCGGGGAAGGTGCCAGACAGGAGTTCTCTTAGTAGTTTTTACACTACCTTGGTAGGCATCTGAAAGACACCACAAAAGTTGTTCTACCTGCTTTCTGGGCTGAGATGGGGAAACGCTGAATTTTGGACTCGGCTGGTGACAAAATGTTCCAAACACACCCCATGCACAACTCCACCGGGGAAGGTGCCAGACAGGAGTTCTCTTGATAGTTTTTACACTACCTTGGTAGGCAGCTGAAAGGCACAAGAAAAGTTGTTGTACCTGCTTTCTGGGCTGAGATGGGGAACCGCTGAATTTTGGAGTCGGCCATTGACAAAATGTTCCAAACACACCCCATGCACAACTCCACCACGGAAGGTGCCAGACAGGAGTTCTCTTGGTAGTTTTTACACTACCTTGGTAGGCAGCTGAAAGGCACCACAAAAGTTGTTCTACCTGCTTTGTGGGCTGAGATGGGGAACCGCTGAATTTTGGAGTCGGCTGGTGACAAAATGTTCCAAACACACCCCCTGCACAACTCCACCGGGGAAGGTGCCAGACAGGAGTTCTCCTGGTAGTTTTTACATTGCTCCGGTAGGCATCTGAAAGATACCACAAAAGATGTTCTACCTGCTTTCTGGGCTGAGATGGGGAATCGCTGAATTTTGGACTCGGCCGGTGACAAAATGTTCCAAACACACCCCATGCACAACTCCACCGGGGAAGGTGCCAGACAGGAGTTCTCCTGGTAGTTTTTACATTGCTCCGGTAGGCATCTGAAAGACACCACAAAAGTTGTTCTACCTGCTTTCTGGGCTGAGATGGGGAAACGCTGAATTTTGGACTCGGCCGTTGACAAAATGTTCCAAACACACCCCATGCACAACTCCACCGGGGAAGGTGCCAGACAGGAGTTCTCCTGGTAGTTTTTACACTACCTTGGTAGGCATCTGAAAGACACCACAGAAGTTGTTCTACCTGCTTTCTGGGCTGAGATGGGGAACCGCTGAATTTTGGAGTCGGCCGGTGACAAAATGTTCCAAACACACCCCATGCAAAACTCCACCGGGGAAGGTGCCAGACAGGAGTTCTCTTAGTAGTTTTTACACTACCTTGGTAGGCAGCTGAAAGGCACCACAAAAGTTGTTCTACCTGCTTTCTGGGCTGAGATGGGGAACCGCTGAATTTTGGAGTCGGCCGGTGACAAAATGTTCAAAACACACCCCATGCACAACTCCACCACGGAAGGTGCCAGACAGGAGTTCTCCTGGTAGTTTTTACACTACCTTGGTAGGCATTTGAAAGACACCACAAAAGTTGTTCTACCTGCTTTCTGGGCTGAGATGGGGAACCGCTGAATTTTGGAGTCGGCCGGTGACAAAATGTTCCAAACACACCCCATGCACAACTCCACCGGGGAAGGTGCCAGACAGGAGTTCTCTTGGTAGTTTTTACACTACCTTGGTAGGCAGCCGAAAGGCACCACAAAAGTTGTTGTACCTGCTTTCTGGGCTGAGATGGGGAACCGCTGAATTTTGGAGTCGGCTGGTGACAAAATGTTCCAAACACACCCCATGCACAACTCCACCGGGGAAGGTGCCAGACAGGAGTTCTCCTGGTAGTTTTTACATTGCTCCGGTAGGCATCTGAAAGACACCACAAAAGTTGTTCTACCTGCTTTCTGGGCTGAGATGGGGAAACGCTGAATTTTGGAGTCGGCCGGTGACAAAATGTTCCAAACACACCCCATGCACAACTCCACCGGGGAAGGTGCCAGACAGGAGTTCTCTTGGTAGTTTTTACACTACCTTGGTAGGCATCTGAAAGGCACCACAAAAGTTGTTCTACCTGCTTTCTGGGCTGAGATGGGGAAACGCTGAATTTTGGACTCGGCCGGTGACAAAATGTTCCAAACACACCCCATGCACAACTCCACCGGGGAAGGTGCCAGACAGGAGTTCTCCTGGTAGTTTTTACACTACCTTGGTAGGCAGCTGAAAGGCACCACAAAAGTTGTTCTACCTGCTTTCTGGGCTGAGATGGGGAAACGCTGAATTTTGGAGTCGGCTGGTGACAAAATGTTCCAAACACACCCCATGCACAACTCCACCGGGGAAGGTGCCAGACAGGAGTTCTCCTGGTAGTTTTTACACTACCTTGGTAGGCATTTGAAAGGCACCACAAAAGTTGTTCTACCTGCTTTCTGGGCTGAGATGGGGAAACGCTGAATTTTGGACTCGGCCGGTGACAAAATGTTCCAAACACACCCCATGCACAACTCCACCACGGAAGGTGCCAGACAGGAGTTCTCCTGGTAGTTTTTACACTACCTTGGTAGGCATCTAAAAGACAGCACAAAAGTTGTTCTACCTGCTTTCTGGGCTGAGATGGGGAAACGCTGAATTTTGGACTCGGCTGGTGACAAAATGTTCCAAACACACCCCATGCACAACTCCACCACGGAAGGTGCCAGACAGGAGTTCTCCTGGTAGTTTTTACACTACCTTGGTAGGCATCTGAAAGACACCACAAAAGTTGTTCTACCTGCTTTCTGGGCTGAGATGGGGAACCGCTGAATTTTGGACTCGGCCGGTGACAAAATGTTCCAAACACACCCCATGCACAACTCCACCGGGGAAGGTGCCAGGAACGAATTCTTTTGGTAGTTTTTACACTACCTTGGTAGGCAGCTGAAAGGCACAAGAAAAGTTGTTGTACCTGCTTTGTGGGCTGAGATGGGGAACCGCTGAATTTTGGAGTCGGCCATTGACAAAATGTTCCAAACACACCCCATGCACAACTCCACCACGGAAGGTGCCAGACAGGAGTTCTCTTGGTAGTTTTTACACTACCTTGGTAGGCAGCTGAAAGGCACCACAAAAGTTGTTCTACCTGCTTTGTGGGCTGAGATGGGGAAACGCTGAATTTTGGAGTCGGCTGGTGACAAAATGTTCCAAACACACCCCATGCACAACTCCACCGGGGAAGGTGCCAGACAGGAGTTCTCCTGGTAGTTTTTACATTGCTCCGGTAGGCATCTGAAAGACACCACAAAAGTTGTTCTACCTGCTTTCTGGGCTGAGATGGGGAACCGCTGAATTTTGGACTCGGCCGTTGACAAAATGTTCCAAACACACCCCATGCACAACTCCACCGGGGAAGGTGCCAGACAGGAGTTCTCCTGGTAGTTTTTACACTACCTTGGTAGGCATCTGAAAGACACCACAGAAGTTGTTCTACCTGCTTTCTGGGCTGAGATGGGGAATCGCTGAATTTTGGACTCGGCCGGTGACAAAATGTTCCAAACACACCCCATGCAAAACTCCACCGGGGAAGGTGCCAGACAGGAGTTCTCTTAGTAGTTTTTACACTACCTTGGTAGGCAGCTGAAAGGCACCACAAAAGTTGTTCTACCTGCTTTCTGGGCTGAGATGGGGAACCGCTGAATTTTGGAGTCGGCCGGTGACAAAATGTTTAAAACACACCCCATGCACAACTCCACCACGGAAGGTGCCAGACAGGAGTTCTCCTGGTAGTTTTTACACTACCTTGGTAGGCATCTGAAAGACACTACAAAAGTTGTTCTACCTGCTTTCTGGGCTGAGATGGGGAAACGCTGAATTTTGGACTCGGCCGGTGACAAAATGTTCCAAACACACCCCAATGCACAACTCCACCGGGGAAGGTGCCAGACAGGAGTTCTCCTGGTAGTTTTTACACTACCTTGGTAGGCATCTAAAAGGCACCACAAAAGTTGTTCTACCTGCTTTCTGGGCTGAGATGGGGAAACGCTGAATTTTGGACTCGGCTGGTGACAAAATGTTCCAAACACACCCCATGCTCAACTCCACCGGGGAAGGTGCCAGACAGGAGTTCTCCTGGTAGTTTTTACATTGCTCCGGTAGGCATCTGAAAGACACCACAAAAGTTGTTGTACCTGCTTTCTGGGCTGAGATGGGGAAACGCTGAATTTTGGACTCGACCGGTGACAAAATGTTCCAAACACACCCCATGCACAACTCCACCGGGGAAGGTGCCAGGAACGAATTCTTTTGGTAGTTTTTACACTACCTTGGTAGGCATTTGAAAGGCACCACAAAAGTTGTTCTTCCTGCTTTCTGGGCTGAGATGGGGAAACGCTGAATTTTGGACTCGGCCGGTGACAAAATGTTCCAAACACACCCCATGCACAACTCCACCGGGGAAGGTGCCAGACAGGAGTTCTCTTAGTAGTTTTTACACTACCTTGGTAGGCATCTAAAAGACACCACAAAAGTTGTTCTACCTGCTTTCTGGGCTGAGATGGGGAACCGCTGAATTTTGGACTCGGCTGGTGACAAAATGTTCCAAACACACCCCATGCTCAACTCCACCACGGAAGGTGCCAGACAGGAGTTCTCCTGGTAGTTTTTACATTGCTCCGGTAGGCATCTGAAAGACACCACAAAAGTTGTTCTACCTGCTTTCTGGGCTGAGATGGGGAAACGCTGAATTTTGGACTCGGCCGGTGACAAAATGTTCCAAACACACCCCATGCACAACTCCACCGGGGAAGGTGCCAGACAGGAGTTCTCCTGGTAGTTTTTACACTACCTTGGTAGGCAGCTGAAAGACACCACAAAAGTTGTTCTACCTGCTTTCTGGGCTGAGATGGGGAAACGCTGAATTTTGGACTCGGCTGGTGACAAAATGTTCCAAACACACCCCATGCACAACTCCACCGGGGAAGGTGCCAGACAGGAGTTCTCCTGGTAGTTTTTACACTACCTTGGTATGCATCTGAAAGACACCACAAAAGTTGTTCTACCTGCTTTCTGGGCTGAGATGGGGAAACGCTGAATTTTGGAGTCGGCTGGTGACAAAATGTTCCAAACACACCCCATGTACAACTCCACCGGGGAAGGTGCCAGGAACGAATTCTGTTGGTAGTTTTTACACTACCTTGGTAGGCAGCTGAAAGGCACAAGAAAAGAAGTTGTACCAGCTTTGTGGGCTGAGATGGGGAACCGCTGAATTTTGGAGTCGGCCGGTGACAAAATGTTCCAAACACACCCCATGCACAACTCCACCGGGGAAGGTGCCAGACAGGAGTTCTCTTGGTAGTTTTTACACTACCTTGGTAGGCATTTGAAAGGCACCACAAAAGTTGTTCTTCCTGCTTTCTGGGCTGAGATGGGGAAACGCTGAATTTTGTAGTCGGCCGGTGACAAAATGTTCCAAACACACCCCATGCACAACTCCACCGGGGAAGGTGCCAGACAGGAGTTCTCTTAGTAGTTTTTACACTACCTTGGTAGGCATCTAAAAGACACCACAAAAGTTGTTCTACCTGCTTTCTGGGCTGAGATGGGGAACCGCTGAATTTTGGAGTCGGCTGGTGACAAAATGTTCCAAACACACCCCATGCTCAACTCCACCACGGAAGGTGCCAGACAGGAGTTCTCCTGGTAGTTTTTACATTGCTCCGGTAGGCATCTGAAAGACACCACAAAAGTTGTTCTACCTGCTTTCTGGGCTGAGATGGGGAACCGCTGAATTTTGGACTCGGCCGGTGACAAAATGTTCCAAACACACCCCATGCACAACTCCACCGGGGAATGTGCCAGACAGGAGTTCTCCTGGTAGTTTTTACACTACCTAGTAGGCAGCTGAAAGACACCACAAAAGTTGTTCTACCTGCTTTCTGGGCTGAGATGGGGAAACGCTGAATTTTGGACTCGGCTGGTGACAAAATGTTCCAAACACACCCCATGCACAACTCCACCGGGGAAGGTGCCAGACAGGAGTTCTCCTGGTAGTTTTTACACTACCTTGGTAGGCATCTGAAAGGCACCACAAAAGTTGTTCTACCTGCTTTCTGGGCTGAGATGGGGAAACGCTGAATTTTGGAGTCGGCTGGTGACAAAATGTTCCAAACACACCCCATGTACAACTCCACCGGGGAAGGTGCCAGGAACGAATTCTGTTGGTAGTTTTTACACTACCTTGGTAGGCAGCTGAAAGGCACAAGAAAAGAAGTTGTACCAGCTTTGTGGGCTGAGATGGGGAACCGCTGAATTTTGGAGTCGGCCGGTGACAAAATGTTCCAAACACACCCCATGCACAACTCCACCGGGGAAGGTGCCAGACAGGAGTTCTCTTGGTAGTTTTTACACTACCTTGGTAGGCAGCTGAAAGGCACAAGAAAAGTTGTTGTACCTGCTTTCTGGGCTGAGATGGGGAAACGCTGAATTTTGGACTCGGCCGGTGACAAAATGTTCCAAACACACCCCATGCACAACTCCACCGGGGAAGGTGCCAGACAGGAGTTCTCTTGGTAGTTTTTACAGTACCTTGGTAGGCATCTGAAAGACACCACAAAAGTTGTTCTACCTGCTTTCTGGGCTGAGATGGGGAACCGCTGAATTTTGGACTCGGCCGGTGACAAAATGTTCCAAACACACCCCATGCACAACTCCACCACGGAAGGTGCCAGACAGGAGTTCTCTTGGTAGTTTTTACACTACCTTGGTAGGCAGCTGAAAGGCACCACAAAAGTTGTTCTACCTGCTTTGTGGGCTGAGATGGGGAACCGCTGAATTTTGGAGTCGGCCGTTGACAAAATGTTCCAAACACACCCCATGCACAACTCCACCACGGAAGGTGCCAGACAGGAGTTCTCCTGGTAGTTTTTACACTACCTTGGTAGGCATCTGAAAGACACCACCAAAGTTGTTCTACCTGCTTTCTGGGCTGAGATGGGGAAACGCTGAATTTTGGAGTCGGCTGGTGACAAAATGTTCCAAACACACCCCATGCACAACTCCACCGGGGAAGGTGCCAGACAGGAGTTCTCCTGGTAGTTTTTACACTACCTTGGTAGGCATCTAAAAGGCACCACAAAAGTTGTTCTACCTGCTTTCTGGGCTGAGATGGGGAAACGCTGAATTTTGGACTCGGCTGGTGACAAAATGTTCCAAACACACCCCATGCTCAACTCCACCACGGAAGGTGCCAGACAGGAGTTCTCCTGTTAGTTTTTACATTGCTCCGGTAGGCATCTGAAAGACACCACAAAAGTTGTTCTACCTGCTTTCTGGGCTGAGATGGGGAACCGCTGAATTTTGGACTCGGCCGGTGACAAAATGTTCCAAACACACCCCATGCACAACTCCACCGGGGAAGGTGCCAGGAACGAATTCTTTTGGTAGTTTTTACACTACCTTGGTAGGCAGCTGAAAGGCACAAGAAAAGTTGTTGTACCTGCTTTCTGGGCTGAGATGGGGAAACGCTGAATTTTGGAGTCGGCCGGTGACAAAATGTTCCAAACACACCCCATGCACAACTCCACCACGGAAGGTGCCAGACAGGAGTTCTCTTAGTAGTTTTTACACTACCTTGGTAGGCATCTAAAAGACACCACAAAAGTTGTTCTACCTGTTTTCTGGGCTGAGATGGGGAACCGCTGAATTTTGGACTCGGCTGGTGACAAAATGTTCCAAACACACCCCATGCTCAACTCCACCACGGAAGGTGCCAGACAGGAGTTCTCCTGGTAGTTTTTACATTGCTCCGGTAGGCATCTGAAAGACACCACAAAAGTTGTTCTACCTGCTTTCTGGGCTGAGATGGGGAACCGCTGAATTTTGGACTCGGCCGTTGACAAAATGTTCCAAACACACCCCATGCACAACTCCACCGGGGAAGGTGCCAGACAGGAGTTCTCCTGGTAGTTTTTACACTACCTTGGTAGGCAGCTGAAAGACACCAGAAAAGTTGTTCTACCTGCTTTCTGGGCTGAGATGGGGAACCGCTGAATTTTGGAGTCGGCTGGTGACAAAATGTTCCAAACACATCCCATGCACAACTCCACCGGGGAAGGTGCCAGGAACGAATTCTGTTGGTAGTTTTTACACTACCTTGGTAGGCAGCTGAAAGGCACCACAAAAGTTGTTCTACCTGCTTTCTGGGCTGAGATGGGGAACCGCTGAATTTTGGACTCGGCCGGTGACAAAATGTTCCACAGACACCCCATGCACAACTCCACCGGGGAAGGAGCCAGGAACGAATTCTGTTGGTAATTTTTACACTACCTTGATAGGCAGCTGAAAGGCACAAGAAAAGTTGTTGTACCTGCTTTCTGGGCTGAGATGGGGAACCACTGAATTTTGGAGTCGGCCATTGACAAAATGTTCCAAACACACCCCATGCACAACTCCACCGGGGAAGGTGCCAGACAGGAGTTCTCCTGGTAGTTTTTACACTACCTTGGTAGGCAGCTGAAAGACACCAGAAAAGTTGTTCTACCTGCTTTCTGGGCTGAGATGGGGAATCGCTGAATTTTGGACTCGGCCGGTGACAAAATGTTCCAAACACACCCCATGCACAACTCCACCGGGGAAGGTGCCAGACAGGAGTTCTCCTGGTAGTTTTTACACTACCTTGGTAGGCATCTGAAAGGCACCACAAAAGTTGTTCTACCTGCTTTCTGGGCTGAGATGGGGAACCGCTGAATTTTGGAGTCGGCTGGTGACAAAATGTTCCAAACACACCCCATGCTCAACTCCACCACGGAAGGTGCCAGACAGGAGTTCTCCTGGTAGTTTTTACATTGCTCCGGTAGGCATCTGAAAGACACCACAAAAGTTGTTCTACCTGCTTTCTGGGCTGAGATGGGGAAACGCTGAATTTTGGACTCGGCCGGTGACAAAATGTTCCAAACACACCCCATGCACAACTCCACCGGGGAAGGCGCCAGGAACGAATTCTTTTGGTAGTTTTTACACTACCTTGGTAGGCATTTGAAAGGCACCACAAAAGTTGTTCTACCTGCTTTCTGGGCTGAGATGGGGAAACGCTGAATTTTGGACTCGGCCGGTGACAAAATGTTCCAAACACACCCCATGCACAACTCCACCGGGGAAGGTGCCAGACAGGAGTTCTCTTAGTAGTTTTTACACTACCTTGGTAGGCATCTAAAAGACACCACAAAAGTTGTTCTACCTGCTTTCTGGGCTGAGATGGGGAACCGCTGAATTTTGGACTCGGCTGGTGACAAAATGTTCCAAACACACCCCATGCTCAACTCCACCACGGAAGGTGCCAGACAGGAGTTCTCCTGGTAGTTTTTACATTGCTCCGGTAGGCATCTGAAAGACACCACAAAAGTTGTTCTACCTGCTTTCTGGGCTGAGATGGGGAAACGCTGAATTTTGGACTCGGCCGGTGACAAAATGTTCCAAACACACCCCATGCAGAACTCCACCGGGGAAGGTGCCAGACAGGAGTTCTCCTGGTAGTTTTTACACTACCTTGGTAGGCAGCTGAAAGACACCACAAAAGTTGTTCTACCTGCTTTCTGGGCTGAGATGGGGAAACGCTGAATTTTGGACTCGGCTGGTGACAAAATGTTCCAAACACACCCCATGCACAACTCCACCGGGGAAGGTGCCAGACAGGAGTTCTCCTGGTAGTTTTTACACTACCTTGGTAGGCATCTGAAAGGCACCACAAAAGTTGTTCTACCTGCTTTCTGGGCTGAGATGGGGAAACGCTGAATTTTGGAGTCGGCTGGTGACAAAATGTTCCAAACACACCCCATGCTCAACTCCACCACGGAAGGTGCCAGACAGGAGTTCTCCTGGTAGTTTTTACATTGCTCCGGTAGGCATCTGAAAGACACCACAAAAGTTGTTCTACCTGCTTTCTGGGCTGAGATGGGGAAACGCTGAATTTTGGACTCGGCCGGTGACAAAATGTTCCAAACACACCCCATGCACAACTCCACCGGGGAAGGCGCCAGGAACGAATTCTTTTGGTAGTTTTTACACTACCTTGGTAGGCATTTGAAAGGCACCACAAAAGTTGTTCTACCTGCTTTCTGGGCTGAGATGGGGAACCGCTGAATTTTGGAGTCGGCCGGTGACAAAATGTTCCAAACACACCCCATGCACAACTCCACCGGGGAAGGTGCCAGACAGGAGTTCTCCTGGTAGTTTTTACACTACCTTGGTAGGCATCTAAAAGGCACCACAAAAGTTGTTCTACCTGCTTTCTGGGCTGAGATGGGGAACCGCTGAATTTTGGACTCGGCTGGTGACAAAATGTTCCAAACACACCCCATGCTCAACTCCACCACGGAAGGTGCCAGACAGGAGTTCTCCTGGTAGTTTTTACATTGCTCCGGTAGGCATCTGAAAGACACCACAAAAGTTGTTCTACCTGCTTTCTGGGCTGAGATGGGGAAACGCTGAATTTTGGACTCGGCCGGTGACAAAATGTTCCAAACACACCCCATGCACAACTCCACCGGGGAAGGTGCCAGACAGGAGTTCTCCTGGTAGTTTTTACACTACCTTGGTAGGCAGCTGAAAGACACCACAAAAGTTGTTCTACCTGCTTTCTGGGCTGAGATGGGGAAACGCTGAATTTTGGACTCGGCTGGTGACAAAATGTTCCAAACACACCCCATGCACAACTCCACCACGGAAGGTGCCAGACAGGAGTTCTCCTGGTAGTTTTTACACTACCTTGGTAAGCATCTGAAAGGCACCACAAAAGTTGTTCTACCTGCTTTCTGGGCTGAGATGGGGAAACGCTGAATTTTGGACTCGGCTGGTGACAAAATGTTCCAAACACACCCCATGTACAACTCCACCGGGGAAGGTGCCAGGAACGAATTCTGTTGGTAGTTTTTACACTACCTTGGTAGGCAGCTGAAAGGCACAAGAAAAGAAGTTATACCAGCTTTGTGGGCTGAGATGGGGAACCGCTGAATTTTGGAGTCGGCCGGTGACAAAATGTTCCAAACACACCCCATGCACAACTCCACCGGGGAAGGTGCCAGACAGGAGTTCTCCTGGTAGTTTTTACATTGCTCCAGTAGGCATCTGAAAGGCACAAGAAAAGTTGTTGTACCTGCTTTCTGGGCTGAGATGGGGAACCGCTGAATTTTGGACTCGGCCGGTGACAAAATGTTCCACAGACACCCCATGCACAACTCCACCGGGGAAGGAGCCAGGAACGAATTCTGTTGGTAATTTTTACACTACCTTGATAGGCAGCTGAAAGGCACAAGAAAAGTTGTTGTACCTGCTTTCTGGGCTGAGATGGGGAACCGCTGAATTTTGGAGTCGGCCGTTGACAAAATGTTCCAAACACACCCCATGCACAACTCCACCGGGGAAGGTGCCAGACAGGAGTTCTCCTGGTAGTTTTTACACTACCTTGGTAGGCAGCTGAAAGACACCAGAAAAGTTGTTCTACCTGCTTTCTGGGCTGAGATGGGGAATCGCTGAATTTTGGACTCGGCCGGTGACAAAATGTTCCAAACACACCCCATGCACAACTCCACCGGGGAAGGTGCCAGGAACGAATTCTGTTGGTAGTTTTTACACTACCTTGGTAGGCATCTAAAAGACACCACAAAAGTTGTTCTACCTGCTTTCTGGGCTGAGATGGGGAACCGCTGAATTTTGGACTCGGCTGGTGACAAAATGTTCCAAACACACCCCATGCACAACTCCACCGGGGAAGGTGCCAGACAGGAGTTCTCCTGGTAGTTTTTACATTGTTCCGGTAGGCATCTGAAAGACACCACAAAAGTTGTTCAACCTGCTTTCTGGGCTGAGATGGGGAAACGCTGAATTTTGGACTCGGCCGGTGACAAAATGTTCCAAACACACCCCATGCACAACTCCACCGGGGAAGGTGCCAGGAACGAATTCTTTTGGTAGTTTTTACACTACCTTGGTAGGCATTTGAAAGGCACCACAAAAGTTGTTCTTCCTGCTTTCTGGGCTGAGATGGGGAACCGCTGAATTTTGGACTCGGCCGGTGACAAATTGTTCCAAACACACCCCATGCACAACTCCACCGGGGAAGGTGCCAGACAGGAGTTCTCTTAGTAGTTTTTACACTACCTTGGTAGGCATCTAAAAGAGACCACAAAAGTTGTTCTACCTGCTTTCTGGGCTGAGATGGGGAACCGCTGAATTTTGGACTCGGCTGGTGACAAAATGTTCCAAACACACCCCATGCACAACTCCACCACGGAAGGTGCCAGACAGGAGTTCTCCTGGTAGTTTTTACATTGCTCCGGTAGGCATCTGAAAGACACCACAAAAGTTGTTCTACCTGCTTTCTGGGCTGAGATGGGGAAACGCTGAATTTTGGACTCGGCCGGTGACAAAATGTTCCAAACACACCCCATGCACAACTCCACCGGGGAAGGTGCCAGACAGGAGTTCTCCTGGTAGTTTTTACACTACCTTGGTAGGCAGCTGAAAGACACCACAGAAGTTGTTCTACCTGCTTTCTGGGCTGAGATGGGGAAACGCTGAATTTTGGACTCGGCTGGTGACAAAATGTTCCAAACACACCCCATGCACAACTCCACCGGGGAAGGTGCCAGACAGGAGTTCTCCTGGTAGTTTTTACACTACCTTGGTAGGCATCTGAAAGGCACCACAAAAGTTGTTCTACCTGCTTTCTGGGCTGAGATGGGGAAACGCTGAATTTTGGACTCGGCCGGTGACAAAATGTTCCAAACACACCCCATGCACAACTCCACCGGGGAAGGTGCCAGACAGGAGTTCTCCTGGTAGTTTTTACACTACCTTGGTAGGCATCTGAAAGACACCACAAAAGTTGTTCTACCTGCTTTCTGGGCTGAGATGGGGAACCGCTGAATTTTGGAGTCGGCCGGTGACAAAATGTTCCAAACACACCCCATGCACAACTCCACCGGGGAAGGTGCCAGGAACGAATTCTGTTGGTAGTTTTTACACTACCTTGGTAGGCATCTAAAAGACAGCACAAAAGTTGTTCTACCTGCTTTCTGGGCTGAGATGGGGAACCGCTGAATTTTGGAGTCGGCTGGTGACAAAATGTTCCAAAAACACCCCATGCACAACTCCACCGGGGAAGGTGCCAGACAGGAGTTCTCCTGGTAGTTTTTACATTGCTCCGGTAGGCATCTGAAAGACACCACAAAAGTTGTTCTTCCTGCTTTCTGGGCTGACATGGGGAACCGCTGAATTTTGGAGTCGGCCGGTGACAAAATGTTCCAAACACACCCCATGCACAACTCCACCGGGGAAGGTGCCAGACAGGAGTTCTCCTGGTAGTTTTTACACTACCTTGGTAGGCATTTGAAAGACACCACAAAACTTGTTCTACCTGCTTTCTGGGCTGAGATGGGGAACCGCTGAATTTTGGACTCGGCCGGTGACAAAATGTTCCAAACACACCCCATGCACAACTCCACCGGGGAAGGTGCCAGGAACGAATTCTTTTGGTAGTTTCTACACTACCTTGGTAGGCAGCTGAAAGGCACAAGAAAAGTTGTTGTACCTGCTTTCTGGGCTGAGATGGGGAACGGCTGAATTTTGGATTCGGCCGGTGACAAAATGTTCCAAACACACCCCATGCACAACTCCACCGGGGAAGGTGCCAGACAAGAGTTCTCCTGGTAGTTTTTACATTGCTCCGGTAGGCATCTGAAAGACACCACAAAAGTTGTTCTACCTGCTTTCTGGGCTGAGATGGGGAACCGCTGAATTTTGGACTCGGCCGGTGACAAAATGTTCCAAACACACCCCCTGCACAACTCCACCGGGGAAGGTGCCAGACAGGAGTTCTCCTGGTAGTTTTTACACTACCTTGGTAGGCATCTGAAAGACACCACAAAAGTTGTTCTTCCTGCTTTCTGGGCTGACATGGGGAACCGCTGAATTTTGGAGTCGGCTGGTGACAAAATGTTCCAAACACACCCCATGCACAACTCCACCGGGGAAGGTGCCAGGCAGGAGTTCTCCTGGTAGTTTTTACACTACCTTGGTAGGCATTTGAAAGACACCACAAAACTTGTTCTACCTGCTTTCTGGGCTGAGATGGGGAACCGCTGAATTTTGGACTCGGCCGGTGACAAAATGTTCCAAACACACCCCATGCACAACTCCACCGGGGAAGGTGCCAGGAACGAATTCTTTTGGTAGTTTTTACACTACCTTGGTAGGCAGCTGAAAGGCACAAGAAAAGTTGTTGTACCTGCTTTCTGGGCTGAGATGGGGAACGGCTGAATTTTGGAGTCGGCCGGTGACAAAATGTTCCAAACACACCCCCTGCACAACTCCACCGGGGAAGGTGCCAGACAGGAGTTCTCCTGGTAGTTTTTACACTACCTTGGTAGGCATCTGAAAGACACCACAAAAGTTGTTCTTCCTGCTTTCTGGGCTGACATGGGGAACCGCTGAATTTTGGAGTCGGCCGGTGACAAAATGTTCCAAACACACCCCATGCACAACTCCACCGGGGAAGGTGCCAGGCAGGAGTTCTCCTGGTAGTTTTTACACTACCTTGGTAGGCATTTGAAAGACACCACAAAACTTGTTCTACCTGCTTTCTGGGCTGAGATGGGGAACCGCTGAATTTTGGACTCGGCCGGTGACAAAATGTTCCAAACACACCCCATGCACAACTCCACCGGGGAAGGTGCCAGGAACGAATTCTTTTGGTAGTTTTTACACTACCTTGGTAGGCAGCTGAAAGGCACAAGAAAAGTTGTTGTACCTGCTTTCTGGGCTGAGATGGGGAACGGCTGAATTTTGGAGTCGGCCGGTGACAAAATGTTCCAAACACACCCCATGCACAACTCCACCGGGGAAGGTGCCAGACAAGAGTTCTCCTGGTAGTTTTTACATTGCTCCGGTAGGCATCTGAAAGACACCACAAAAGTTGTTCTACCTGCTTTCTGGGCTGAGATGGGGAACCGCTGAATTTTGGACTCGGCCGGTGACAAAATGTTCCAAACACACCCCCTGCACAACTCCACCGGGGAAGGTGCCAGACAAGAGTTCTCCTGGTAGTTTTTACATTGCTCCGGTAGGCATCTGAAAGACACCAGAAAAGTTGTTCTACCTGCTTTCTGGGCTGAGATGGGGAACCGCTGAATTTTGGAGTTGGCCGGTGACAAAATGTTCCAAACACACCCCATGCACAACTCCACCACAGAAGGTGCCAGACAGGAGTTCTCTTGGTAGTTTTTACACTACCTTGGTAGGCAGCTGAAAGGCACCACAAAACTTGTTCTACCTGCTTTCTGGGCTGAGATGGGGAACCGCTGAATTTTGGAGTCGGCTGGTGACAAAATGTTCCAAACACACCCCATGCACAACTCCACCACGGAAGGTGCCAGACAGGAGTTCTCCTGGTAGTTTTTACACTACCTTGGTAGGCATCTGAAAGACACCACAAAAGTTGTTCTACCTGCTTTCTGGGCTGAGATGGGGAATCGCTGAATTTTGGACTCGGCCGGTGACAAAATGTTCCAAACACACCCCATGCACAACTCCACCGGGGAAGGTGCCAGGAACGAATTCTGTTGGTAGTTTTTACACTACCTTGGTAGGCAGCTGAAAGGCACCACAAAAGTTGTTCTACCTGCTTTCTGGGCTGAGATGGGGAACCGCTGAATTTTGGAGTCGGCTGGTGACAAAATGTTCCAAACACACCCCATGCACAACTCCACCACGGAAGGTGCCAGACAGGAGTTCTCCTGGTAGTTTTTACACTACCTTGGTAGGCATCTGAAAGACACCAGAAAAGTTGTTCTACCTGCTTTCTGGGCTGAGATGGGGAATCGCTGAATTTTGGACTCGGCCGGTGACAAAATGTTCCAAACACACCCCATGCTCAACTCCACCACGGAAGGTGCCAGACAGGAGTTCTCCTGGTAGTTTTTACATTGCTCCGGTAGGCATCTGAAAGACACCACAAAAGTTGTTCTACCTGCTTTCTGGGCTGAGATGGGGAAACGCTGAATTTTGGACTCGGCCGGTGACAAAATGTTCCAAACACACCCCATGCACAACTCCACCGGGGAAGGCGCCAGGAACGAATTCTTTTGGTAGTTTTTACACTACCTTGGTAGGCAGCTGAAAGACACCACAAAAGTTGTTCTACCTGCTTTCTGGGCTGAGATGGGGAAACGCTGAATTTTGGAGTCGGCTGGTGACAAAATGTTCCAAACACACCCCATGCACAACTCCACCGGGGAAGGTGCCAGACAGGAGTTCTCCTGGTAGTTTTTACACTACCTTGGTAGGCATCTGAAAGGCACCACAAAAGTTGTTCTACCTGCTTTCTGGGCTGAGATGGGGAAACGCTGAATTTTGGAGTCGGCTGGTGACAAAATGTTCCAAACACACCCCATGCACAACTCCACCGGGGAAGGTGCCAGACAGGAGTTCTCTTGATAGTTTTTACACTACCTTGGTAGGCATCTGAAAGACACCACAAAAGTTGTTCTACCTGCTTTCTGGGCTGAGATGGGGAACCGCTGAATTTTGGACTCGGCTGGTGACAAAATGTTCCAAACACACCCCATGCACAACTCCACCGGGGAAGGTGCCAGACAGGAGTTCTCTTGGTAGTTTTTACACTACCTTGGTAGGCAGCTGAAAGGCACCACAAAAGTTGTTCTACCTGCTTTGTGGGCTGAGATGGGGAACCGCTGAATTTTGGAGTCGGCTGGTGACAAAATGTTCCAAACACACCCCATGCAAAACTCCACCACGGAAGGTGCCAGACAGGAGTTCTCCTGGTAGTTTTTACACTACCTTGGTAGGCAGCTGAAAGACACCAGAAAAGTTGTTCTACCTGCTTTCTGGGCTGAGATGGGGAATCGCTGAATTTTGGACTCGGCTGGTGACAAAATATTCCAAACACACCCCATGCACAACTCCACCGGGGAAGGTGCCAGACAGGAGTTCTCCTGGTAGTTTTTACATTGCTCCGGTAGGCATCTGAAAGACACCACAAAAGTTGTTCTACCTGCTTTCTGGGCTGAGATGGGGAACCGCTGAATTTTGGACTCGGCCGGTGACAAAATGTTCCACAGACACCCCATGCACAACTCCACCGGGGAAGGAGCCAGGAACGAATTCTGTTGGTAATTTTTACACTACCTTGATAGGCAGCTGAAAGGCACAAGAAAAGTTGTTGTACCTGCTTTCTGGGCTGAGATGGGGAACCGCTGAATTTTGGAGTCGGCCGTTGACAAAATGTTCCAAACACACCCCATGCACAACTCCACCGGGGAAGGTGCCAGACAGGAGTTCTCCTGGTAGTTTTTACACTACCTTGGTAGGCATCTGAAAGACACCACAAAAGTTGTTCTACCTGCTTTCTGGGCTGAGATGGGGAAACGCTGAATTTTGGAGTCGGCTGGTGACAAAATGTTCCAAACACACCCCATGCACAACTCCACCGGGGAAGGTGCCAGACAGGAGTTCTCCTGGTAGTTTTTACACTACCTTGGTAGGCATCTGAAAGACACCACAAAAGTTGTTCTACCTGCTTTCTGGGCTGAGATGGGGAACCGCTGAATTTTGGACTCGGCTGGTGACAAAATGTTCCAAACACACCCCATGCACAACTCCACCGGGGAAGGTGCCAGACAGGAGTTCTCTTGGTAGTTTTTACACTACCTTGGTAGGCATCTGAAAGACACCACAAAAGTTGTTCTTCCTGCTTTCTGGGCTGACATGGGGAACCGCTGAATTTTGGAGTCGGCCGGTGACAAAATGTTCCAAACACACCCCATGCACAACTCCACCGGGGAAGGTGCCAGGCAGGAGTTCTCCTGGTAGTTTTTACACTACCTTGGTAGGCATTTGAAAGACACCACAAAACTTGTTCTACCTGCTTTCTGGGCTGAGATGGGGAACCGCTGAATTTTGGACTCGGCCGGTGACAAAATGTTCCAAACACACCCCATGCACAACTCCACCGGGGAAGGTGCCAGGAACGAATTCTTTTGGTAGTTTTTACACTACCTTGGTAGGCAGCTGAAAGGCACAAGAAAAGTTGTTGTACCTGCTTTCTGGGCTGAGATGGGGAACGGCTGAATTTTGGAGTCGGCCGGTGACAAAATGTTCCAAACACACCCCATGCACAACTCCACCGGGGAAGGTGCCAGACAAGAGTTCTCCTGGTAGTTTTTACATTGCTCCGGTAGGCATCTGAAAGACACCACAAAAGTTGTTCTACCTGCTTTCTGGGCTGAGATGGGGAACCGCTGAATTTTGGACTCGGCCGGTGACAAAATGTTCCAAACACACCCCCTGCACAACTCCACCGGGGAAGGTGCCAGACAAGAGTTCTCCTGGTAGTTTTTACATTGCTCCGGTAGGCATCTGAAAGACACCAGAAAAGTTGTTCTACCTGCTTTCTGGGCTGAGATGGGGAACCGCTGAATTTTGGAGTTGGCCGGTGACAAAATGTTCCAAACACACCCCATGCACAACTCCACCACAGAAGGTGCCAGACAGGAGTTCTCTTGGTAGTTTTTACACTACCTTGGTAGGCAGCTGAAAGGCACCACAAAACTTGTTCTACCTGCTTTCTGGGCTGAGATGGGGAACCGCTGAATTTTGGAGTCGGCTGGTGACAAAATGTTCCAAACACACCCCATGCACAACTCCACCACGGAAGGTGCCAGACAGGAGTTCTCCTGGTAGTTTTTACACTACCTTGGTAGGCATCTGAAAGACACCACAAAAGTTGTTCTACCTGCTTTCTGGGCTGAGATGGGGAATCGCTGAATTTTGGACTCGGCCGGTGACAAAATGTTCCAAACACACCCCATGCACAACTCCACCGGGGAAGGTGCCAGGAACGAATTCTGTTGGTAGTTTTTACACTACCTTGGTAGGCAGCTGAAAGGCACCACAAAAGTTGTTCTACCTGCTTTCTGGGCTGAGATGGGGAACCGCTGAATTTTGGAGTCGGCTGGTGACAAAATGTTCCAAACACACCCCATGCACAACTCCACCGGGGAAGGTGCCAGACAGGAGTTCTCCTGGTAGTTTTTACACTACCTTGGTAGGCATCTGAAAGACACCAGAAAAGTTGTTCTACCTGCTTTCTGGGCTGAGATGGGGAATCGCTGAATTTTGGACTCGGCCGGTGACAAAATGTTCCAAACACACCCCATGCTCAACTCCACCACGGAAGGTGCCAGACAGGAGTTCTCCTGGTAGTTTTTACATTGCTCCGGTAGGCATCTGAAAGACACCACAAAAGTTGTTCTACCTGCTTTCTGGGCTGAGATGGGGAAACGCTGAATTTTGGACTCGGCCGGTGACAAAATGTTCCAAACACACCCCATGCACAACTCCACCGGGGAAGGCGCCAGGAACGAATTCTTTTGGTAGTTTTTACACTACCTTGGTAGGCAGCTGAAAGGCACCACAAAAGTTGTTCTTCCTGCTTTCTGGGCTGAGATGGGGAACCGCTGAATTTTGGACTCGGCCGGTGACAAATTGTTCCAAACACACCCCATGCACAACTCCACCGGGGAAGGTGCCAGACAGGAGTTCTCTTAGTAGTTTTTACACTACCTTGGTAGGCATCTAAAAGACACCACAAAAGTTGTTCTACCTGCTTTCTGGGCTGAGATGGGGAACCGCTGAATTTTGGACTCGGCTGGTGACAAAATGTTCCAAACACACCCCATGCTCAACTCCACCGGGGAAGGTGCCAGACAGGAGTTCTCCTGGTAGTTTTTACATTGCTCCGGTAGGCATCTGAAAGACACCACAAAAGTTGTTCTACCTGCTTTCTGGGCTGAGATGGGGAAACGCTGAATTTTGGACTCGGCCGGTGACAAAATGTTCCAAACACACCCCATGCACAACTCCACCGGGGAAGGTGCCAGACAGGAGTTCTCCTGGTAGTTTTTACACTACCTTGGTAGGCAGCTGAAAGACACCACAGAAGTTGTTCTACCTGCTTTCTGGGCTGAGATGGGGAAACGCTGAATTTTGGACTCGGCTGGTGACAAAATGTTCCAAACACACCCCATGCACAACTCCACCGGGGAAGGTGCCAGACAGGAGTTCTCCTGGTAGTTTTTACACTACCTTGGTAGGCATCTGAAAGGCACAAGAAAAGTTGTTGTACCTGCTTTCTGGGCTGAGATGGGGAAACGCTGAATTTTGGAGTCGGCCGTTGACAAAATGTTCCAAACACACCCCATGCACAACTCCACCGGGGAAGGTGCCAGACAGGAGTTCTCCTGGTAGTTTTTACACTACCTTGGTAGGCATCTGAAAGACACCACAAAAGTTGTTCTACCTGCTTTCTGGGCTGAGATGGGGAACCGCTGAATTTTGGAGTCGGCCGGTGACAAAATGTTCCAAACACACCCCATGCACAACTCCACCGGGGAAGGTGCCAGGAACGAATTCTGTTGGTAGTTTTTACACTACCTTGGTAGGCATCTAAAAGACAGCACAAAAGTTGTTCTACCTGCTTTCTGGGCTGAGATGGGGAACCGCTGAATTTTGGAGTCGGCTGGTGACAAAATGTTCCAAAAACACCCCATGCACAACTCCACCGGGGAAGGTGCCAGACAGGAGTTCTCCTGGTAGTTTTTACATTGCTCCGGTAGGCATCTGAAAGACACCACAAAAGTTGTTCTTCCTGCTTTCTGGGCTGACATGGGGAACCGCTGAATTTTGGAGTCGGCCGGTGACAAAATGTTCCAAACACACCCCATGCACAACTCCACCGGGGAAGGTGCCAGACAGGAGTTCTCCTGGTAGTTTTTACACTACCTTGGTAGGCATTTGAAAGACACCACAAAACTTGTTCTACCTGCTTTCTGGGCTGAGATGGGGAACCGCTGAATTTTGGACTCGGCCGGTGACAAAATGTTCCAAACACACCCCATGCACAACTCCACCGGGGAAGGTGCCAGGAACGAATTCTTTTGGTAGTTTCTACACTACCTTGGTAGGCAGCTGAAAGGCACAAGAAAAGTTGTTGTACCTGCTTTCTGGGCTGAGATGGGGAACCGCTGAATTTTGGATTCGGCCGGTGACAAAATGTTCCAAACACACCCCATGCACAACTCCACCGGGGAAGGTGCCAGACAAGAGTTCTCCTGGTAGTTTTTACATTGCTCCGGTAGGCATCTGAAAGACACCACAAAAGTTGTTCTACCTGCTTTCTGGGCTGAGATGGGGAACCGCTGAATTTTGGACTCGGCCGGTGACAAAATGTTCCAAACACACCCCCTGCACAACTCCACCGGGGAAGGTGCCAGACAGGAGTTCTCCTGGTAGTTTTTACACTACCTTGGTAGGCATCTGAAAGACACCACAAAAGTTGTTCTTCCTGCTTTCTGGGCTGACATGGGGAACCGCTGAATTTTGGAGTCGGCTGGTGACAAAATGTTCCAAACACACCCCATGCACAACTCCACCGGGGAAGGTGCCAGGCAGGAGTTCTCCTGGTAGTTTTTACACTACCTTGGTAGGCATTTGAAAGACACCACAAAACTTGTTCTACCTGCTTTCTGGGCTGAGATGGGGAACCGCTGAATTTTGGACTCGGCCGGTGACAAAATGTTCCAAACACACCCCATGCACAACTCCACCGGGGAAGGTGCCAGGAACGAATTCTTTTGGTAGTTTTTACACTACCTTGGTAGGCAGCTGAAAGGCACAAGAAAAGTTGTTGTACCTGCTTTCTGGGCTGAGATGGGGAACGGCTGAATTTTGGAGTCGGCCGGTGACAAAATGTTCCAAACACACCCCCTGCACAACTCCACCGGGGAAGGTGCCAGACAGGAGTTCTCCTGGTAGTTTTTACACTACCTTGGTAGGCATCTGAAAGACACCACAAAAGTTGTTCTTCCTGCTTTCTGGGCTGACATGGGGAACCGCTGAATTTTGGAGTCGGCCGGTGACAAAATGTTCCAAACACACCCCATGCACAACTCCACCGGGGAAGGTGCCAGACAGGAGTTCTCTTGGTAGTTTTTACACTACCTTGGTAGGCAGCTGAAAGGCACCACAAAAGTTGTTCTACCTGCTTTGTGGGCTGAGATGGGGAACCGCTGAATTTTGGAGTCGGCTGGTGACAAAATGTTCCAAACACACCCCATGCACAACTCCACCACGGAAGGTGCCAGACAGGAGTTCTCCTGGTAGTTTTTACACTACCTTGGTAGGCAGCTGAAAGACACCAGAAAAGTTGTTCTACCTGCTTTCTGGGCTGAGATGGGGAATCGCTGAATTTTGGACTCGGCTGGTGACAAAATGTTCCAAACACACCCCATGCACAACTCCACCGGGGAAGGTGCCAGACAGGAGTTCTCCTGGTAGTTTTTACATTGCTCCGGTAGGCATCTGAAAGACACCACAAAAGTTGTTCTACCTGCTTTCTGGGCTGAGATGGGGAAACGCTGAATTTTGGACTCGGCCGGTGACAAAATGTTCCAAACACACCCCATGCACAACTCCACCGGGGAAGGTGCCAGGAACGAATTTTTTTGGTAGTTTTTACACTACCTTGGTAGGCAGCTGAAAGGCACCACAAAAGTTGTTCTTCCTGCTTTCTGGGCTGAGATGGGGAACCGCTGAATTTTGGACTCGGCCGGTGACAAATTGTTCCAAACACACCCCATGCACAACTCCACCGGGGAAGGTGCCAGACAGGAGTTCTCTTAGTAGTTTTTACACTACCTTGGTAGGCATCTAAAAGACACCACAAAAGTTGTTCTACCTGCTTTCTGGGCTGAGATGGGGAACCGCTGAATTTTGGACTCGGCTGGTGACAAAATGTTCCAAACACACCCCATGCTCAACTCCACCGGGGAAGGTGCCAGACAGGAGTTCTCCTGGTAGTTTTTACATTGCTCCGGTAGGCATCTGAAAGACACCACAAAAGTTGTTCTACCTGCTTTCTGGGCTGAGATGGGGAAACGCTGAATTTTGGACTCGGCCGGTGACAAAATGTTCCAAACACACCCCATGCACAACTCCACCGGGGAAGGTGCCAGACAGGAGTTCTCCTGGTAGTTTTTACACTACCTTGGTAGGCAGCTGAAAGACACCACAGAAGTTGTTCTACCTGCTTTCTGGGCTGAGATGGGGAAACGCTGAATTTTGGACTCGGCTGGTGACAAAATGTTCCAAACACACCCCATGCACAACTCCACCGGGGAAGGTGCCAGACAGGAGTTCTCCTGGTAGTTTTTACACTACCTTGGTAGGCATCTGAAAGGCACAAGAAAAGTTGTTGTACCTGCTTTCTGGGCTGAGATGGGGAAACGCTGAATTTTGGAGTCGGCCGTTGACAAAATGTTCCAAACACACCCCATGCACAACTCCACCGGGGAAGGTGCCAGACAGGAGTTCTCCTGGTAGTTTTTACACTACCTTGGTAGGCATCTGAAAGACACCACAAAAGTTGTTCTACCTGCTTTCTGGGCTGAGATGGGGAACCGCTGAATTTTGGAGTCGGCCGGTGACAAAATGTTCCAAACACACCCCATGCACAACTCCACCGGGGAAGGTGCCAGGAACGAATTCTGTTGGTAGTTTTTACACTACCTTGGTAGGCATCTAAAAGACAGCACAAAAGTTGTTCTACCTGCTTTCTGGGCTGAGATGGGGAACCGCTGAATTTTGGAGTCGGCTGGTGACAAAATGTTCCAAAAACACCCCATGCACAACTCCACCGGGGAAGGTGCCAGACAGGAGTTCTCCTGGTAGTTTTTACATTGCTCCGGTAGGCATCTGAAAGACACCACAAAAGTTGTTCTTCCTGCTTTCTGGGCTGACATGGGGAACCGCTGAATTTTGGAGTCGGCCGGTGACAAAATGTTCCAAACACACCCCATGCACAACTCCACCGGGGAAGGTGCCAGACAGGAGTTCTCCTGGTAGTTTTTACACTACCTTGGTAGGCATTTGAAAGACACCACAAAACTTGTTCTACCTGCTTTCTGGGCTGAGATGGGGAACCGCTGAATTTTGGACTCGGCCGGTGACAAAATGTTCCAAACACACCCCATGCACAACTCCACCGGGGAAGGTGCCAGGAACGAATTCTTTTGGTAGTTTCTACACTACCTTGGTAGGCAGCTGAAAGGCACAAGAAAAGTTGTTGTACCTGCTTTCTGGGCTGAGATGGGGAACCGCTGAATTTTGGATTCGGCCGGTGACAAAATGTTCCAAACACACCCCATGCACAACTCCACCGGGGAAGGTGCCAGACAAGAGTTCTCCTGGTAGTTTTTACATTGCTCCGGTAGGCATCTGAAAGACACCACAAAAGTTGTTCTACCTGCTTTCTGGGCTGAGATGGGGAACCGCTGAATTTTGGACTCGGCCGGTGACAAAATGTTCCAAACACACCCCCTGCACAACTCCACCGGGGAAGGTGCCAGACAGGAGTTCTCCTGGTAGTTTTTACACTACCTTGGTAGGCATCTGAAAGACACCACAAAAGTTGTTCTTCCTGCTTTCTGGGCTGACATGGGGAACCGCTGAATTTTGGAGTCGGCTGGTGACAAAATGTTCCAAACACACCCCATGCACAACTCCACCGGGGAAGGTGCCAGGCAGGAGTTCTCCTGGTAGTTTTTACACTACCTTGGTAGGCATTTGAAAGACACCACAAAACTTGTTCTACCTGCTTTCTGGGCTGAGATGGGGAACCGCTGAATTTTGGACTCGGCCGGTGACAAAATGTTCCAAACACACCCCATGCACAACTCCACCGGGGAAGGTGCCAGGAACGAATTCTTTTGGTAGTTTTTACACTACCTTGGTAGGCAGCTGAAAGGCACAAGAAAAGTTGTTGTACCTGCTTTCTGGGCTGAGATGGGGAACGGCTGAATTTTGGAGTCGGCCGGTGACAAAATGTTCCAAACACACCCCCTGCACAACTCCACCGGGGAAGGTGCCAGACAGGAGTTCTCCTGGTAGTTTTTACACTACCTTGGTAGGCATCTGAAAGACACCACAAAAGTTGTTCTTCCTGCTTTCTGGGCTGACATGGGGAACCGCTGAATTTTGGAGTCGGCCGGTGACAAAATGTTCCAAACACACCCCATGCACAACTCCACCGGGGAAGGTGCCAGGCAGGAGTTCTCCTGGTAGTTTTTACACTACCTTGGTAGGCATTTGAAAGACACCACAAAACTTGTTCTACCTGCTTTCTGGGCTGAGATGGGGAACCGCTGAATTTTGGACTCGGCCGGTGACAAAATGTTCCAAACACACCCCATGCACAACTCCACCGGGGAAGGTGCCAGGAACGAATTCTTTTGGTAGTTTTTACACTACCTTGGTAGGCAGCTGAAAGGCACAAGAAAAGTTGTTGTACCTGCTTTCTGGGCTGAGATGGGGAACGGCTGAATTTTGGAGTCGGCCGGTGACAAAATGTTCCAAACACACCCCATGCACAACTCCACCGGGGAAGGTGCCAGACAAGAGTTCTCCTGGTAGTTTTTACATTGCTCCGGTAGGCATCTGAAAGACACCACAAAAGTTGTTCTACCTGCTTTCTGGGCTGAGATGGGGAACCGCTGAATTTTGGACTCGGCCGGTGACAAAATGTTCCAAACACACCCCCTGCACAACTCCACCGGGGAAGGTGCCAGACAAGAGTTCTCCTGGTAGTTTTTACATTGCTCCGGTAGGCATCTGAAAGACACCAGAAAAGTTGTTCTACCTGCTTTCTGGGCTGAGATGGGGAACCGCTGAATTTTGGAGTTGGCCGGTGACAAAATGTTCCAAACACACCCCATGCACAACTCCACCACAGAAGGTGCCAGACAGGAGTTCTCTTGGTAGTTTTTACACTACCTTGGTAGGCATCTGAAAGGCACCATAAAAGTTGTTCTACCTGCTTTGTGGGCTGAGATGGGGAACCGCTGAATTTTGGAGTCGGCTGGTGACAAAATGTTCCAAACACACCCCATGCACAACTCCACCACGGAAGGTGCCAGACAGGAGTTCTCCTGGTAGTTTTTACACTACCTTGGTAGGCATCTGAAAGACACCACAAAAGTTGTTCTACCTGCTTTCTGGGCTGAGATGGGGAATCGCTGAATTTTGGACTCGGCCGGTGACAAAATGTTCCAAACACACCCCATGCACAACTCCACCGGGGAAGGTGCCAGGAACGAATTCTGTTGGTAGTTTTTACACTACCTTGGTAGGCAGCTGAAAGGCACCACAAAAGTTGTTCTACCTGCTTTCTGGGCTGAGATGGGGAACCGCTGAATTTTGGAGTCGGCTGGTGACAAAATGTTCCAAACACACCCCATGCACAACTCCACCACGGAAGGTGCCAGACAGGAGTTCTCCTGGTAGTTTTTACACTACCTTGGTAGGCATCTGAAAGACACCAGAAAAGTTGTTCTACCTGCTTTCTGGGCTGAGATGGGGAATCGCTGAATTTTGGACTCGGCCGGTGACAAAATGTTCCAAACACACCCCATGCTCAACTCCACCACGGAAGGTGCCAGACAGGAGTTCTCCTGGTAGTTTTTACATTGCTCCGGTAGGCATCTGAAAGACACCACAAAAGTTGTTCTACCTGCTTTCTGGGCTGAGATGGGGAAACGCTGAATTTTGGACTCGGCCGGTGACAAAATGTTCCAAACACACCCCATGCACAACTCCACCGGGGAAGGCGCCAGGAACGAATTCTTTTGGTAGTTTTTACACTACCTTGGTAGGCATCTGAAAGACACCACAAAAGTTGTTCTACCTGCTTTCTGGGCTGAGATGGGGAACCGCTGAATTTTGGACTCGGCTGGTGACAAAATGTTCCAAACACACCCCATGCACAACTCCACCACGGAAGGTGCCAGACAGGAGTTCTCTTGGTAGTTTTTACACTACCTTGGTAGGCAGCTGAAAGGCACCACAAAAGTTGTTCTACCTGCTTTGTGGGCTGAGATGGGGAACCGCTGAATTTTGGAGTCGGCTGGTGACAAAATGTTCCAAACACACCCCATGCACAACTCCACCGGGGAAGGTGCCAGACAGGAGTTCTCCTGGTAGTTTTTACACTACCTTGGTAGGCAGCTGAAAGACACCAGAAAAGTTGTTCTACCTGCTTTCTGGGCTGAGATGGGGAATCGCTGAATTTTGGACTCGGCTGGTGACAAAATGTTCCAAACACACCCCATGCACAACTCCACCGGGGAAGGTGCCAGACAGGAGTTCTCCTGGTAGTTTTTACATTGCTCCGGTAGGCATCTGAAAGACACCACAAAAGTTGTTCTACCTGCTTTCTGGGCTGAGATGGGGAACCGCTGAATTTTGGACTCGGCCGGTGACAAAATGTTCCACAGACACCCCATGCACAACTCCACCGGGGAAGGAGCCAGGAACGAATTCTGTTGGTAATTTTTACACTACCTTGATAGGCAGCTGAAAGGCACAAGAAAAGTTGTTGTACCTGCTTTCTGGGCTGAGATGGGGAACCGCTGAATTTTGGAGTCGGCCGTTGACAAAATGTTCCAAACACACCCCATGCACAACTCCACCGGGGAAGGTGCCAGACAGGAGTTCTCCTGGTAGTTTTTACACTACCTTGGTAGGCATCTGAAAGACACCACAAAAGTTGTTCTACCTGCTTTCTGGGCTGAGATGGGGAAACGCTGAATTTTGGAGTCGGCTGGTGACAAAATGTTCCAAACACACCCCATGCACAACTCCACCGGGGAAGGTGCCAGACAGGAGTTCTCCTGGTAGTTTTTACACTACCTTGGTAGGCATCTGAAAGACACCACAAAAGTTGTTCTACCTGCTTTCTGGGCTGAGATGGGGAACCGCTGAATTTTGGACTCGGCTGGTGACAAAATGTTCCAAACACACCCCATGCACAACTCCACCGGGGAAGGTGCCAGACAGGAGTTCTCCTGTTAGTTTTTACATTGCTCCGGTAGGCATCTGAAAGACACCACAAAAGTTGTTCTACCTGCTTTCTGGGCTGAGATGGGGAACCGCTGAATTTTGGAGTCGGCCGGTGACAAAATGTTCCAAACACACCCCATGCACAACTCCACCGGGGAAGGTGCCAGGAACGAATTTTTTTGGTAGTTTTTACACTACCTTGGTAGGCAGCTGAAAGGCACCACAAAAGTTGTTCTTCCTGCTTTCTGGGCTGAGATGGGGAAACGCTGAATTTTGGAGTCGGCCGGTGACAAAATGTTCCAAAAACACCCCATGCACAACTCCACCGGGGAAGGTGCCAGACAGGAGTTCTCTTAGTAGTTTTTACACTACCTTGGTAGGCATCTAAAAGACACCACAAAAGTTGTTCTACCTGCTTTCTGGGCTGAGATGGGGAACCGCTGAATTTTGGACTCGGCTGGTGACAAAATGTTCCAAACACACCCCATGCTCAACTCCACCACGGAAGGTGCCAGACAGGAGTTCTCCTGGTAGTTTTTACATTGCTCCGGTAGGCATCTGAAAGACACCACAAAAGTTGTTCTACCTGCTTTCTGGGCTGAGATGGGGAACCGCTGAATTTTGGACTCGGCTGGTGACAAAATGTTCCAAACACACCCCATGCACAACTCCACCGGGGAAGGTGCCAGACAGGAGTTCTCCTGGTAGTTTTTACACTACCTTGGTAGGCAGCTGAAAGACACCACAAAAGTTGTTCTACCTGCTTTCTGGGCTGAGATGGGGAAACGCTGAATTTTGGACTCGGCTGGTGACAAAATGTTCCAAACACACCCCATGTACAACTCCACCGGGGAAGGTGCCAGGAACGAATTCTGTTGGTAGTTTTTACACTACCTTGGTAGGCAGCTGAAAGGCACCACAAAACTTGTTCTACCTGCTTTCTGGGCTGAGATGGGGAAACGCTGAATTTTGGACTCGGCTGGTGACAAAATGTTCCAAACACACCCCATGCACAACTCCACCACGGAAGGTGCCAGACAGGAGTTCTCCTGGTAGTTTTTACACTACCTTGGTAGGCATCTGAAAGACACCAGAAAAGTTGTTCTACCTGCTTTCTGGGCTGAGATGGGGAATCGCTGAATTTTGGACTCGGCCGGTGACAAAATGTTCCAAACACACCCCATGCACAACTCCACCGGGGAAGGTGCCAGACAGGAGTTCTCCTGGTAGTTTTTACATTGCTCCGGTAGGCATCAGAAAGACACCACAAAAGTTGTTGTACCTGCTTTCTGGGCTGAGATGGGGAACCGGTGAATTTTGGACTCGGCCGGTGACAAAATGTTCCTCAGACAGCCCATGCACAACTCCACCGGGGAAGGAGCCAGGAACGAATTCTGTTGGTAATTTTTACACTACCTTGATAGGCAGCTGAAAGGCACAAGAGAAGTTGTTGTACCTGCTTTCTGGGCTGAGATGGGGAACCGCTGAATTTTGGAGTCGGCCGTTGACAAAATGTTCCAAACACACCCCATGCACAACTCCACCGGGGAAGGTGCCAGACAGGAGTTCTCTTGGTAGTTTTTACACTACCTTGGTAGGCATTTGAAAGACACCACAAAACTTGTTCTACCTGCTTTCTGGGCTGAGATGGGGAAACGCTGAATTTTGGACTCGGCTGGTGACAAAATGTTCCAAACACACCCCATGCACAACTCCACCGGGGAAGGTGCCAGACAGGAGTTCTCCTGGTAGTTTTTACATTGCTCCGGTAGGCATCTGAAAGACACCACAAAAGTTGTTGTACCTGCTTTCTGGGCTGAGATGGGGAACCGCTGAATTTTGGAGTCGGCCGGTGACAAAATGTTTCACAGACACCCCATGCACAACTCCACCGGGGAAGGTGCCAGGAACGAATTCTGTTGGTAGTTTTTACACTACCTTGGTAGGCATCTAAAAGACAGCACAAAAGTTGTTCTACCTGCTTTCTGGGCTGAGATGGGGAAACGCTGAATTTTGGACTCGGCTGGTGACAAAATGTTCCAAAAACACCCCATGCACAACTCCACCGGGGAAGGTGATAGACAGGAGTTCTCCTGGTAGTTTTTACACTACCTTGGTAGGCATTTGAAAGGCACCACAAAAGTTGTTCTTCCTGCTTTCTGGGCTGACATGGGGAACCGCTGAATTTTGGAGTCGGCCGGTGACAAAATGTTCCAAACACACCCCATGCACAACTCCACCGGGGAAGGTGCCAGACAGGAGTTCTCCTGGTAGTTTTTACACTACCTTGGTAGGCATCTGAAAGGCACCACAAAACTTGTTCTACCTGCTTTCTGGGCTGAGATGGGGAACCGCTGAATTTTGGACTCGGCCGGTGACAAAATGTTCCAAACACACCCCCTGCACAACTCCACCGGGGAAGGTGCCAGACAAGAGTTCTCCTGGTAGTTTTTACATTGCTCCGGTAGGCATCTGAAAGACACCACAAAAGTTGTTCTACCTGCTTTCTGGGCTGAGATGGGGAACCGCTGAATTTTGGAGTCGGCCGGTGACAAAATGTTCCAAACACACCCCATGCTCAACTCCACCACGGAAGGTGCCAGACAGGAGTTCTCTTGGTAGTTTTTACACTACCTTGGTAGGCAGCTGAAAGGCACCACAAAAGTTGTTCTACCTGCTTTGTGGGCTGAGATAGGGAACCGCTGAATTTTGGAGTCGGCTGGTGACAAAATGTTCCAAACACACCCCATGCACAACTCCACCACGGAAGGTGCCAGACAGGAGTTCTCCTGGTAGTTTTTACACTACCTTGGTAGGCATCTGAAAGACACCAGAAAAGTTGTTCTACCTGCTTTCTGGGCTGAGATGGGGAATCGCTGAATTTTGGACTTGGCCGGTGACAAAATGTTCCAAACACACCCCCTGCACAACTCCACCGGGGAAGGTGCCAGGCAGGAGTTCTCCTGGTAGTTTTTACACTACCTTGGTAGGCAGCTGAAAGGCACCACAAAAGTTGTTCTACCTGCTTTGTGGGCTGAGATGGGGAAACGCTGAATTTTGGAGTCGGCTGGTGACAAAATGTTCCAAACACACCCCATGCACAACTCCACCGGGGAAGGTGCCAGACAGGAGTTCTCCTGGTAGTTTTTACACTACCTTGGTAGGCATCTGAAAGACACCAGAAAAGTTGTTCTACCTGCTTTCTGGGCTGAGATGGGGAATCGCTGAATTTTGGACTCGGCCGGTGACAAAATGTTCCAAACACACCCCATGCACAACTCCACCGGGGAAGGTGCCAGACAGGAGTTCTCCTGGTAGTTTTTACATTGCTCCGGTAGGCATCTGAAAGACACGACAAAAGTTGTTCTACCTGCTTTCTGGGCTGAGATGGGGAACCGCTGAATTTTGGACTCGGCCGGTGACAAAATGTTCCACAGACACCCCATGCACAACTCCACCGGGGAAGGAGCCAGGAACGAATTCTGTTGGTAATTTTTACACTACCTTGATAGGCAGCTGAAAGGCACAAGAAAAGTTGTTGTACCTGCTTTCTGGGCTGAGATGGGGAACCGCTGAATTTTGGAGTCGGCCGTTGACAAAATGTTCCAAACACACCCCATGCACAACTCCACCGGGGAAGGTGCCAGACAGGAGTTCTCCTGGTAGTTTTTACACTACCTTGGTAGGCATCTGAAAGACACCACAAAAGTTGTTCTACCTGCTTTCTGGGCTGAGATGGGGAAACGCTGAATTTTGGAGTCGGCTGGTGACAAAATGTTCCAAACACACCCCATGCACAACTTCACCGGGGAAGGTGCCAGACAGGAGTTCTCCTGGTAGTTTTTACACTACCTTGGTAGGCATCTGAAAGACACCACAAAAGTTGTTGTACCTGCTTTCTGGGCTGAGATGGGGAACCGCTGAATTTTGGACTCGGCCGGTGACAAAATGTTCCAAACACACCCCATGCTCAACTCCACCACGGAAGGTGCCAGACAGGAGTTCTCCTGGTAGTTTTTACATTGCTCCGGTAGGCATCTGAAAGACACCACAAAAGTTGTTCTACCTGCTTTCTGGGCTGAGATGGGGAAACGCTGAATTTTGGACTCGGCCGGTGACAAAATGTTCCAAACACACCCCATGCACAACTCCACCGGGGAAGGTGCCAGGAACGAATTCTTTTGGTAGTTTTTACACTACCTTGGTAGGCATTTGAAAGGCACCACAAAAATTGTTCTTCCTGCTTTCTGGGCTGAGATGGGGAAACGCTGAATTTTGGAGTCGGCCGGTGACAAAATGTTCCAAACACACCCCATGCACAACTCCACCGGGGAAGGTGCCAGACAGGAGTTCTCTTAGTAGTTTTTACACTACCTTGGTAGGCATCTAAAAGACACCACAAAAGTTGTTCTACCTGCTTTCTGGGCTGAGATGGGGAACCGCTGAATTTTGGACTCGGCTGGTGACAAAATGTTCCAAACACACCCCATGCTCAACTCCACCACGGAAGGTGCCAGACAGGAGTTCTCCTGGTAGTTTTTACATTGCTCCGGTAGGCATCTGAAAGACACCACAAAAGTTGTTCTACCTGCTTTCTGGGCTGAGATGGGGAAACGCTGAATTTTGGACTCGGCCGGTGACAAAATGTTCCAAACACACCCCATGCACAACTCCACCGGGGAAGGTGCCAGACAGGAGTTCTCCTGGTAGTTTTTACACTACCTTGGTAGGCATCTGAAAGGCACCACAAAAGTTGTTCTACCTGCTTTCTGTGCTGAGATGGGGAAACGCTGAATTTTGGAGTCGGCTGGTGACAAAATGTTCCAAACACACCCCATGTACAACTCCACCGGGGAAGGTGCCAGGAACGAATTCTGTTGGTAGTTTTTACACTACCTTGGTAGGCAGCTGAAAGGCACAAGAAAAGAAGTTGTACCAGCTTTGTGGGCTGAGATGGGGAACCGCTGAATTTTGGAGTCGGCCGTTGACAAAATGTTCCAAACACACCCCATGCACAACTCCACCGGGGAAGGTGCCAGACAGGAGTTCTCTTGGTAGTTTTTACACTACCTTGGTAGGCAGCTGAAAGGCACCACAAAACTTGTTCTACCTGCTTTCTGGGCTGAGATGGGGAAACGCTGAATTTTGGACTCGGCTGGTGACAAAATGTTCCAAACACACCCCATGCACAACTCCACCGGGGAAGGTGCCAGACAGGAGTTCTCTTGGTAGTTTTTACAGTACCTTGGTAGGCATCTGAAAGACACCACAAAAGTTGTTCTACCTGCTTTCTGGGCTGAGATGGGGAACCACTGAATTTTGGACTCGGCTGGTGACAAAATGTTCCAAACACACCCCATGCACAACTCCACCACGGAAGGTGCCAGACAGGAGTTCTCTTGGTAGTTTTTACACTACCTTGGTAGGCAGCTGAAAGGCAAAAGAAAAGTTGTTGTACCTGCTTTGTGGGCTGAGATGGGGAACCGCTGAATTTTGGATTCGGCCGGTGACAAAATGTTCCAAACACACCCCATGCACAACTCCACCACGGAAGGTGCCAGACAGGAGTTCTCTTGGTAGTTTTTACACTACCTTGGTAGGCATCTGAAAGGCACCACAAAAGTTGTTCTACCTGCTTTGTGGGCTGAGATGGGGAACCGCTGAATTTTGGACTCGGCTGGTGACAAAATGTTCCAAACACACCCCATGCACAACTCCACCACGGAAGGTGCCAGACAGGAGTTCTCCTGGTAGTTTTTACACTACCTTGGTAGGCATCTGAAAGACACCACAAAAGTTGTTCTACCTGCTTTCTGGGCTGACATGGGGAATCGCTGAATTTTGGACTCGGCCGGTGACAAAATGTTCCAAACACACCCCATGCACAACTCCACCGGGGAAGGTGCCAGGCAGGAGTTCTCCTGGTAGTTTTTACACTACCTTGGTAGGCATCTGAAAGACACCAGAAAAGTTGTTGTACCTGCTTTGTGGGCTGAGATGGGGAATCGCTGAATTTTGGAGTCGGCTGGTGACAAAATGTTCCAAACACACCCCATGCACAACTCCACCGGGGAAGGTGCCAGACAGGAGTTCTCCTGGTAGTTTTTACATTGCTCCGGTAGGCATCTGAAAGACACCACAAAAGTTGTTCTACCTGCTTTCTGGGCTGAGATGGGGAACCGCTGAATTTTGGACTCGGCCGGTGACAAAATGTTCCAAACACACCCCATGTACAACTCCACCGGGGAAGGTGCCAGGAACGAATTCTGTTGGTAGTTTTTACACTACCTTGGTAGGCAGCTGAAAGGCACAAGAAAAGTTGTTGTACCTGCTTTCTGGGCTGAGATGGGGAAACGCTGAATTTTGGACTCGGCCGGTGACAAAATGTTCCAAACACACCCCATGCACAACTCCACCACGGAAGGTGCCAGACAGGAGTTCTCCTGGTAGTTTTTACACTACCTTGGTAGGCATCTGAAAGGCACCACAAAAGTTGTTCTTCCTGCTTTCTGGGCTGAGATGGGGAACCGCTGAGTTTTGGACTCGGCTGGTGACAAAATGTTCCAAACACACCCCATGCACAACTCCACCGGGGAAGGTGCCAGGAACGAATTCTTTTGGTAGTTTTTACACTACCTTGGTAGGCATTTGAAAGGCACCACAAAAATTGTTCTTCCTGCTTTCTGGGCTGAGATGGGGAAACGCTGAATTTTGGAGTCGGCCGGTGACAAAATGTTCCAAACACACCCCATGCACAACTCCACCGGGGAAGGTGCCAGACAGGAGTTCTCTTAGTAGTTTTTACACTACCTTGGTAGGCATCTAAAAGACACCACAAAAGTTGTTCTACCTGCTTTCTGGGCTGAGATGGGGAACCGCTGAATTTTGGACTCGGCTGGTGACAAAATGTTCCAAACACACCCCATGCTCAACTCCACCACGGAAGGTGCCAGACAGGAGTTCTCCTGGTAGTTTTTACATTGCTCCGGTAGGCATCTGAAAGACACCACAAAAGTTGTTCTACCTGCTTTCTGGGCTGAGATGGGGAACCGCTGAATTTTGGACTCGGCCGGTGACAAAATGTTCCAAACACACCCCATGCACAACTCCACCGGGGAAGGTGCCAGACAGGAGTTCTCCTGGTAGTTTTTACACTACCTTGGTAGGCATCTGAAAGGCACCACAAAAGTTGTTCTACCTGCTTTCTGGGCTGAGATGGGGAAACGCTGAATTTTGGAGTCGGCTGGTGACAAAATGTTCCAAACACACCCCATGTACAACTCCACCGGGGAAGGTGCCAGGAACGAATTCTGTTGGTAGTTTTTACACTACCTTGGTAGGCAGCTGAAAGGCACAAGAAAAGAAGTTGTACCAGCTTTGTGGGCTGAGATGGGGAACCGCTGAATTTTGGAGTCGGCCGTTGACAAAATGTTCCAAACACACCCCATGCACAACTCCACCGGGGAAGGTGCCAGACAGGAGTTCTCTTGGTAGTTTTTACACTACCTTGGTAGGCAGCTGAAAGGCACCACAAAACTTGTTCTACCTGCTTTGTGGGCTGAGATGGGGAACCGCTGAATTTTGGAGTCGGCTGGTGACAAAATGTTCCAAACACACCCCATGCACAACTCCACCGGGGAAGGTGCCAGACAGGAGTTCTCTTGGTAGTTTTTACAGTACCTTGGTAGGCATCTGAAAGACACCACAAAAGTTGTTCTACCTGCTTTCTGGGCTGAGATGGGGAACCGCTGAATTTTGGACTCGGCTGGTGACAAAATGTTCCAAACACACCCCATGCACAACTCCACCACGGAAGGTGCCAGACAGGAGTTCTCTTGGTAGTTTTTACACTACCTTGGTAGGCAGCTGAAAGGCAAAAGAAAAGTTGTTGTACCTGCTTTGTGGGCTGAGATGGGGAACCGCTGAATTTTGGACTCGGCCTGTGACAAAATGTTCCAAACACACCCCATGCACAACTCCACCACGGAAGGTGCCAGACAGGAGTTCTCTTGGTAGTTTTTACACTACCTTGGTAGGCAGCTGAAAGGCACCACAAAAGTTGTTCTACCTGCTTTGTGGGCTGAGATGGGGAACCGCTGAATTTTGGACTCGGCTGGTGACAAAATGTTCCAAACACACCCCATGCACAACTCCACCACGGAAGGTGCCAGACAGGAGTTCTCCTGGTAGTTTTTACACTACCTTGGTAGGCATCTGAAAGACACCAGAAAAGTTGTTCTACCTGCTTTCTGGGCTGACATGGGGAATCGCTGAATTTTGGACTCGGCCGGTGACAAAATGTTCCAAACACACCCCATGCACAACTCCACCGGGGAAGGTGCCAGGCAGGAGTTCTCCTGGTAGTTTTTACACTACCTTGGTAGGCATCTGAAAGACACCAGAAAAGTTGTTGTACCTGCTTTGTGGGCTGAGATGGGGAATCGCTGAATTTTGGAGTCGGCTGGTGACAAAATGTTCCAAACACACCCCATGCACAACTCCACCGGGGAAGGTGCCAGACAGGAGTTCTCCTGGTAGTTTTTACATTGCTCCGGTAGGCATCTGAAAGACACCACAAAAGTTGTTCTACCTGCTTTCTGGGCTGAGATGGGGAACCGCTGAATTTTGGACTCGGCCGGTGACAAAATGTTCCACAGACACCCCATGCACAACTCCACCGAGGAAGGTGCCAGGAACGAATTCTGTTGGTAGTTTTTACACTACCTTGGTAGGCAGCTGAAAGGCACAAGAAAAGTTGTTGTACCTGCTTTGTGGGCTGAGATGGGGAACCGCTGAATTTTGGACTCGGCTGGTGACAAAATGTTCCAAACACACCCCATGTACAACTCCACCGGGGAAGGAGCCAGACAGGAGTTCTCCTGGTAGTTTTTACATTGCTACCTTGGTAGGCATCTGAAAGACACCACAAAAGTTGTTGTACCTGCTTTCTGGGCTGAGATGGGGAAACGCTGAATTTTGGAGTCGGCCGGTGACAAAATGTTCCAAACACACCCCATGCACAACTCCACCGGGGAAGGTGCCAGACAGGAGTTCTCCTGGTAGTTTTTACACTACCTTGGTAGGCATCTGAAAGGCACCACAAAAGTTGTTCTACCTGCTTTCTGGGCTGAGATGGGGAACCGCTGAATTTTGGAGTCGGCTGGTGACAAAATGTTCCAAACACACCCCATGCTCAACTCCACCACGGAAGGTGCCAGACAGGAGTTCTCCTGGTAGTTTTTACATTGCTCCGGTAGGCATCTGAAAGACACCACAAAAGTTGTTCTACCTGCTTTCTGGGCTGAGATGGGGAAACGCTGAATTTTGGACTCGGCCGGTGACAAAATGTTCCAAACACACCCCATGCACAACTCCACCGGGGAAGGTGCCAGACAGGAGTTCTCCTGGTAGTTTTTACACTACCTTGGTAGGCAGCTGAAAGACACCACAAAAGTTGTTCTACCTGCTTTCTGGGCTGAGATGGGGAATCGCTGAATTTTGGACTCGGCTGGTGACAAAATGTTCCAAACACACCCCATGCACAACTCCACCGGGGAAGGTGCCAGACAGGAGTTCTCCTGGTAGTTTTTACACTACCTTGGTAGGCATCTGAAAGACACCAGAAAAGTTGTTCTACCTGCTTTCTGGGCTGAGATGGGGAAACGCTGAATTTTGGAGTCGGCTGGTGACAAAATGTTCCAAACACACCCCATGTACAACTCCACCGGGGAAGGTGCCAGGAACGAATTCTGTTGGTAGTTTTTACACTACCTTGGTAGGCAGCTGAAAGGCACAAGAAAAGAAGTTGTACCAGCTTTGTGGGCTGAGATGGGGAACCGCAGAATTTTGGAGTCGGCCGGTGACAAAATGTTCCAAACACACCCCATGCACAACTCCACCGGGGAAGGTGCCAGGAACGAATTCTGTTGGTAGTTTTTACACTACCTTGGTAGGCAGCTGAAAGGCACAAGAAAAGAAGTTGTACCAGCTTTGTGGGCTGAGATGGGGAACCGCAGAATTTTGGACTCGGCTGGTGACAAAATGTTCCAAACACACCCCATGCACAACTCCACCACGGAAGGTGCCAGACAGGAGTTCTCCTGGTAGTTTTTACACTACCTTGGTAGGCATCTGAAAGACACCAGAAAAGTTGTTCTACCTGCTTTCTGGGCTGACATGGGGAATCGCTGAATTTTGGACTCGGCCGGTGACAAAATGTTCCAAACACACCCCATGCACAACTCCACCGGGGAAGGTGCCAGGCAGGAGTTCTCCTGGTAGTTTTTACACTACCTTGGTAGGCATCTGAAAGACACCAGAAAAGTTGTTGTACCTGCTTTGTGGGCTGAGATGGGGAATCGCTGAATTTTGGAGTCGGCTGGTGACAAAATGTTCCAAACACACCCCATGCACAACTCCACCGGGGAAGGTGCCAGACAGGAGTTCTCCTGGTAGTTTTTACATTGCTCCGGTAGGCATCTGAAAGACACCACAAAAGTTGTTCTACCTGCTTTCTGGGCTGAGATGGGGAACCGCTGAATTTTGGAGTCGGCTGGTGACAAAATGTTCCAAACACACCCCATGCTCAACTCCACCACGGAAGGTGCCAGACAGGAGTTCTCCTGGTAGTTTTTACATTGCTCCGGTAGGCATCTAAAAGACACCACAAAAGTTGTTCTACCTGCTTTCTGGGCTGAGATGGGGAAACGCTGAATTTTGGACTCGGCCGGTGACAAAATGTTCCAAACACACCCCATGCACAACTCCACCGGGGAAGGTGCCAGACAGGAGTTCTCCTGGTAGTTTTTACACTACCTTGGTAGGCAGCTGAAAGACACCACAAAAGTTGTTCTACCTGCTTTCTGGGCTGAGATGGGGAAACGCTGAATTTTGGACTCGGCTGGTGACAAAATGTTCCAAACACACCCCATGCACAACTCCACCGGGGAAGGTGCCAGACAGGAGTTCTCCTGGTAGTTTTTACACTACCTTGGTAGGCATCTGAAAGACACCACAAAAGTTGTTCTACCTGCTTTCTGGGCTGAGATGGGGAAACGCTGAATTTTGGAGTCGGCTGGTGACAAAATGTTCCAAACACACCCCATGTACAACTCCACCGGGGAAGGTGCCAGGAACGAATTCTGTTGGTAGTTTTTACACTACCTTGGTAGGCAGCTGAAAGGCACAAGAAAAGAAGTTGTACCAGCTTTGTGGGCTGAGATGGGGAACCGCTGAATTTTGGAGTCGGCTGGTGACAAAATGTTCCAAACACACCCCATGCACAACTCCACCGGGGAAGGTGCCAGACAGGAGTTCTCTTGGTAGTTTTTACACTACCTTGGTAGGCAGCTGAAAGGCACCACAAAACTTGTTCTACCTGCTTTCTGGGCTGAGATGGGGAAACGCTGAATTTTGGACTCGGCTGGTGACAAAATGTTCCAAACACACCCCATGCACAACTCCACCGGGGAAGGTGCCAGACAGGAGTTCTCCTGGTAGTTTTTACACTACCTTGGTAGGCAGCTGAAAGACACCACAAAAGTTGTTCTACCTGCTTTCTGGGCTGAGATGGGGAAACGCTGAATTTTGGACTCGGCTGGTGACAAAATGTTCCAAACACACCCCATGCACAACTCCACCGGGGAAGGTGCCAGACAGGAGTTCTCCTGGTAGTTTTTACACTACCTTGGTAGGCATCTGAAAGACACCACAAAAGTTGTTCTACCTGCTTTCTGGGCTGAGATGGGGAAACGCTGAATTTTGGAGTCGGCCGGTGACAAAATGTTCCAAACACACCCCATGCACAACTCCACCGGGGAAGGTGCCAGACAGGAGTTCTCCTGGTAGTTTTTACACTACCTTGGTAGGCATCTGAAAGGCACCACAAAAGTTGTTCTACCTGCTTTCTGGGCTGAGATGGGGAACCGCTGAATTTTGGACTCGGCCGGTGACAAAATGTTCCAAACACACCCCATGCACAACTCCACCGGGGAAGGTGCCAGACAGGAGTTCTCCTGGTAGTTTTTACACTACCTTGGTAGGCATCTGAAAGACACCAGAAAAGTTGTTCTACCTGCTTTCTGGGCTGAGATGGGGAACCGCTGAATTTTGGACTCGGCCGGTGACAAAATGTTCCAAACACACCCCATGCACAACTCCACCACGGAAGGTGCCAGACAGGAGTTCTCCTGGTAGTTTTTACACTACCTTGGTAGGCATCTGAAAGACACCACAAAAGTTGTTCTACCTGCTTTCTGGGCTGAGATGGGGAATCGCTGAATTTTGGACTCGGCCGGTGACAAAATGTTCCAAACACACCCCATGCACAACTCCACCGGGGAAGGTGCCAGGCAGGAGTTCTCCTGGTAGTTTTTACACTACCTTGGTAGGCATCTAAAAGGCACCACAAAAGTTGTTCTACCTGCTTTGTGGGCTGAGATGGGGAAACGCTGAATTTTGGAGTCGGCTGGTGACAAAATGTTCCAAACACACCCCATGCACAACTCCACCGGGGAAGGTGCCAGACAGGAGTTCTCCTGGTAGTTTTTACACTACCTTGGTAGGCATTTGAAAGACACCACAAAACTTGTTCTACCTGCTTTCTGGGCTGAGATGGGGAACCGCTGAATTTTGGACTCGGCCGGTGACAAAATGTTCCAAACACACCCCATGCACAACTCCACCGGGGAAGGTGCCAGGAACGAATTCTTTTGGTAGTTTTTACACTACCTTGGTAGGCATTTGAAAGGCACCACAAAAGTTGTTGTACCTGCTTTCTGGGCTGAGATGGGGAACCGCTGAATTTTGGAGTCGGCCGGTGACAAAATGTTCCAAACACACCCCATGCACAACTCCACCGGGGAAGGTGCCAGACAGGAGTTCTCTTGGTAGTTTTTACACTACCTTGGTAGGCATCTGAAAGGCACAAGAAAAGTTGTTGTACCTGCTTTCTGGGCTGAGATGGGGAACCGCTGAATTTTGGACTTGGCTGGTGACAAAATGTTCCAAACACACCCCATGCACAACTCCACCACGGAAGGTGCCAGACAGGAGTTCTCCTGGTAGTTTTTACACTACCTTGGTAGGCATCTGAAAGGCACCACAAAAGTTGTTCTACCTGCTTTCTGGGCTGAGATGGGGAAACGCTGAATTTTGGAGTCGGCCGGTGACAAAATGTTCCAAACACACCCCATGCACAACTCCACCGGGGAAGGTGCCAGACAGGAGTTCTCCTGGTAGTTTTTACACTACCTTGGTAGGCATCTGAAAGACACCACAAAAGTTGTTCTTCCTGCTTTCTGGGCTGAGATGGGGAAACGCTGAATTTTGGAGTCGGCTGGTGACAAAATGTTCCAAACACACCCCATGCACAACTCCACCGGGGAAGGTGCCAGACAGGAGTTCTCCTGGTAGTTTTTACATTGCTACCTTGGTAGGCATCTGAAAGACACCACAAAAGTTGTTGTACCAGCTTTCTGGGCTGAGATGGGGAAACGCTGAATTTTGGAGTCGGCCGGTGACAAAATGTTCCAAACACACCCCATGCACAACTCCACCACGGAAGGTGCCAGACAGGAGTTCTCCTGGTAGTTTTTACACTACCTTGGTAGGCATCTGAAAGGCACCACAAAAGTTGTTCTACCTGCTTTCTGGGCTGAGATGGGGAACCGCTGAATTTTGGACTCGGCTGGTGACAAAATGTTCCAAACACACCCCATGCTCAACTCCACCACGGAAGGTGCCAGACAGGAGTTCTCCTGGTAGTTTTTACATTGCTCCGGTAGGCATCTGAAAGACACCACAAAAGTTGTTCTACCTGCTTTCTGGGCTGAGATGGGGAACCGCTGAATTTTGGACTCGGCCGGTGACAAAATGTTCCAAACACACCCCATGCACAACTCCACCGGGGAAGGTGCCAGACAGGAGTTCTCCTGGTAGTTTTTACACTACCTTGGTAGGCATCTGAAAGACACCACAAAAGTTGTTCTACCTGCTTTCTGGGCTGAGATGGGGAAACGCTGAATTTTGGACTCGGCTGGTGACAAAATGTTCCAAACACACCCCATGCACAACTCCACCGGGGAAGGTGCCAGACAGGAGTATTCCTGGTAGTTTTTACACTACCTTGGTAGGCATCTGAAAGACACCAGAAAAGTTGTTCTACCTGCTTTCTGGGCTGAGATGGGGAAACGCTGAATTTTGGAGTCGGCTGGTGACAAAATGTTCTAAACACACCCCATGCACAACTCCACCGGGGAAGGTGCCAGACAGGAGTTCTCCTGGTAGTTTTTACACTACCTTGGTAGGCATTTGAAAGGCACCACAAAAGTTGTTCTACCTGCTTTCTGGGCTGAGATGGGGAACCGCTGAATTTTGGACTCGGCTGGTGACAAAATGTTCCAAACACACCCCATGCACAACTCCACCGGGGAAGGTGCCAGACAGGAGTTCTCCTGGTAGTTTTTACACTACCTTGGTAGGCATTTGAAAGACACCACAAAAGTTGTTCTACCTGCTTTCTGGGCTGAGATGGGGAACCACTGAATTTTGGACTCGGCTGGTGACAAAATGTTCCAAACACACCCCATGCACAACTCCACCGGGGAAGGTGCCAGGAACGAATTCTTTTGGTAGTTTTTACTCTACCTTGGTAGGCAGCTGAAAGGCACAAGAAAAGTTGTTGTACCTGCTTTCTGGGCTGAGATGGGGAACCGCTGAATTTTGGACTCGGCCGGTGACAAAATGTTCCAAACACACCCCATGCACAACTCCACCGGGGAAGGTGCCAGAAAGGAGTTCTCTTGGTAGTTTTTACACTACCTTGGTAGGCAGCTGAAAGGCACCACAAAAGTTGTTCTACCTGCTTTCTGGGCTGAGATGGGGAAACGCTGAATTTTGGACTCGGCTGGTGACAAAATGTTCCAAACACACCCCATGCACAACTCCACCACGGAAGGTGCCAGACAGGAGTTCTCCTGGTAGTTTTTACACTACCTTGGTAGGCATCTGAAAGACACCACAAAAGTTGTTCTACCTGCTTTCTGGGCTGAGATGGGGAAACGCTGAATTTTGGAGTCGGCTGGTGACAAAATGTTCCAAACACACCCCATGCACAACTCCACCGGGGAAGGTGCCAGACAGGAGTTCTCCTGGTAGTTTTTACACTACCTTGGTAGGCAGCTGAAAGGCACAAGAAAAGTTGTTGTACCTGCTTTGTGGGCTGAGATGGGGAAACGCTGAATTTTGGAGTCGGCCGGTGACAAAATGTTCCAAACACACCCCATGCACAACTCCACCGGGGAAGGTGCCAGACAGGAGTTCTCTTGGTAGTTTTTACACTACCTTGCTAGGCAGCTGAAAGGCACCACAAAAGTTGTTCTACCTGCTTTGTGGGCTGAGATGGGGAACCGCTGAATTTTGGAGTCGGCTGGTGACAAAATGTTCCAAACACACCCCATGCACAACTCCACCACGGAAGGTGCCAGACAGGAGTTCTCCTGGTAGTTTTTACACTACCTTGGTAGGCATCTGAAAGACACCACAAAAGTTGTTCTGCCTGCTTTCTGGGCTGAGATGGGGAACAGCTGAATTTTGGACTCGGCCGGTGACAAAATGTTCCAAACACACCCCATGCACAACTCCACCGGGGAAGGTGCCAGACAGGAGTTCTCCTGGTAGTTTTTACATTGCTCCGGTAGGCATCTGAAAGACACCACAAAAGTTGTTCTACCTGCTTTCTGGGCTGAGATGGGGAACCGCTGAATTTTGGACTCGGCCGGTGACAAAATGTACCACAGACACCCCATGCACAACTCCACCGGGGAAGGAGCCAGGAACGAATTCTGTTGGTAATTTTTACACTACCTTGATAGGCAGCTGAAAGGCACAAGAAAAGTTGTTGTACCTGCTTTGTGGGCTGAGATGGGGAACCGCTGAATTTTGGAGTCGGCCGTTGACAAAATGTTCCAAACACACCCCATGCACAACTCCACCGGGGAAGGTGCCAGACAGGAGTTCTCTCGGTAGTTTTTACACTACCTTGGTAGGCATTTGAAAGACACCACAAAACTTGTTCTACCTGCTTTCTGGGCTGAGATGGGGAAACGCTGAATTTTGGACTCGGCCGGTGACAAAATGTTCCAAACACACCCCATGCACAACTCCACCGGGGAAGGTGCCAGACAGGAGTTCTCCTGGTAGTTTTTACATTGCTCCGGTAGGCATCTGAAAGACACCACAAAAGTTGTTGTACCTGCTTTCTGGGCTGAGATGGGGAACCGCTGAATTTTGGAGTCGGCCGGTGACAAAATGTTTCACAGACACCCCATGCACAACTCCACCGGGGAAGGTGCCAGGAACGAATTCTGTTGGTAGTTTTTACACTACCTTGGTAGGCATCTAAAAGACAGCACAAAAGTTGTTCTACCTGCTTTCTGGGCTGAGATGGGGAACAGCTGAATTTTGGAGTCGGCCGTTGACAAAATGTTCCAAACACACCCCATGCACAACTCCACCGGGGAAGGTGCCAGACAGGAGTTCTCCTGGTAGTTTTTACACTACCTTGGTAGGCATTTGAAAGACACCACAAAAGTTGTTCTACCTGCTTTCTGGGCTGAGATGGGGAACCGCTGAATTTTGGAGTCGGCCGGTGACAAAATGTTCCAAACACACCCCATGCACAACTCCACCGGGGAAGGTGCCAGGAACGAATTCTTTTGGTAGTTTTTACACTACCTTGGTAGGCAGCTGAAAGGCACAAGAAAAGTTGTTGTACCTGCTTTGTGGGCTGAGATGGGGAAACGCTGAATTTTGGAGTCGGCCGGTGACAAAATGTTCCAAACACACCCCATGCACAACTCCACCACGGAAGGTGCCAGACAGGAGTTCTCTTGGTAGTTTTTACACTACCTTGGTAGGCATCTGAAAGGCACCACAAAAGTTGTTCTACCTGCTTTCTGGGCTGAGATGGGGAACGGCTGAATTTTGGACTCGGCTGGTGACAAAATGTTCCAAACACACCCCATGCACAACTCCACCGGGGAAGGTGCCAGACAGGAGTTCTCTTGGTAGTTTTTACACTACCTTGGTAGGCAGCTGAAAGGCACCACAAAAGTTGTTCTACCTGCTTTCTGGGCTGAGATGGGGAAACGCTGAATTTTGGACTCGGCTGGTGACAAAATGTTCCAAACACACCCTATGCACAACTCCACCACGGAAGGTGCCAGACAGGAGTTCTCCTGGTAGTTTTTACACTACCTTGGTAGGCATCTGAAAGACACCAGAAAAGTTGTTCTACCTGCTTTCTGGGCTGAGATGGGGAATCGCTGAATTTTGGACTCGGCCGGTGACAAAATGTTCCAAACACACCCCATGCACAACTCCACCGGGGAAGGTGCCAGACAGGAGTTCTCCTGGTAGTTTTTACACTACCTTGGTAGGCATCTAAAAGGCACCACAAAAGTTGTTCTACCTGCTTTCTGGGCTGAGATGGGGAAACGCTGAATTTTGGACTCGGCCGGTGACAAAATGTTCCACAGACACCCCATGCACAACTCCACCGGGGAAGGAGCCAGGAACGAATTCTTTTGGTAATTTTTACACTACCTTGATAGGCAGCTGAAAGGCACAAGAAAAGTTGTTGTACCTGCTTTCTGGGCTGAGATGGGGAACCGCTGAATTTTGGAGTCGGCCGTTGACAAAATGTTCCAAACACACCCCATGCACAACTCCACCGGGGAAGGTGCCAGACAGGAGTTCTCTCGGTAGTTTTTACACTACCTTGGTAGGCATTTGAAAGACACCACAAAAGTTGTTCTACCTGCTTTCTGGGCTGAGATGGGGAAACGCTGAATTTTGGACTCGGCCGGTGACAAAATGTTCCAAACACACCCCATGCACAACTCCACCGGGGAAGGTGCCAGACAGGAGTTCTCCTGGTAGTTTTTACATTGCTCCGGTAGGCATCTGAAAGACACCACAAAAGTTGTTGTACCTGCTTTCTGGGCTGAGATGGGGAACCGCTGAATTTTGGAGTCGGCCGGTGACAAAATGTTTCACAGACACCCCATGCACAACTCCACCGGGGAAGGTGCCAGGAACGAATTCTGTTGGTAGTTTTTACACTACCTTGGTAGGCATCTAAAAGACAGCACAAAAGTTGTTCTACCTGCTTTCTGGGCTGAGATGGGGAACCGCTGAATTTTGGACTCGGCTGGTGACAAAATGTTCCAAAAACACCCCATGCACAACTCCACCGGGGAAGGTGCCAGACAGGAGTTCTCCTGGTAGTTTTTACACTACCTTGGTAGGCATTTGAAAGGCACCACAAAAGTTGTTCTTCCTGCTTTCTGGGCTGACATGGGGAATCGCTGAATTTTGGACTCGGCCGGTGACAAAATGTTCCAAACACACCCCCTGCACAACTCCACCGGGGAAGGTGCCAGACAGGAGTTCTCCTGGTAGTTTTTACATTGCTCCGGTAGGCATCTGAAAGACACCACAAAAGTTGTTCTACCTGCTTTCTGGGCTGAGATGGGGAAACGCTGAATTTTGGACTCGGCCGGTGACAAAATGTTCCAAACACACCCCATGCACAACTCCACCGGGGAAGGTGCCAGGAACGAATTCTTTTGGTAGTTTTTACACTACCTTGGTAGGCAGCTGAAAGGCACAAGAAAAGTTGTTGTACCTGCTTTCTGGGCTGAGATGGGGAACCGCTGAATTTTGGACTCGGCCGGTGACAAAATGTTCCAAACACACCCCATGCACAACTCCACCACGGAAGGTGCCAGACAGGAGTTCTCTTGGTAGTTTTTACACTACCTTGGTAGGCATCTGAAAGGCACCACAAAAGTTGTTCTACCTGCTTTCTGGGCTGAGATGGGGAACCGCTGAATTTTGGAGTCGGCCGGTGACAAAATGTTCCAAACACACCCCCTGCACAACTCCACCGGGGAAGGTGCCAGACAGGAGTTCTCCTGGTAGTTTTTACACTACCTTGGTAGGCATCTGAAAGACACCACAAAAGTTGTTCTACCTGCTTTGTGGGCTGAGATGGGGAACCGCTGAATTTTGGAGTCGGCCGGTGACAAAATGTTTCACAGACACCCCATGCACAACTCCACCGGGGAAGGTGCCAGGAACGAATTCTGTTGGTAGTTTTTACACTACCTTGGTAGGCATCTAAAAGACAGCACAAAAGTTGTTCTACCTGCTTTCTGGGCTGAGATGGGGAAACGCTGAATTTTGGACTCGGCTGGTGACAAAATGTTCCAAAAACACCCCATGCACAACTCCACCGGGGAAGGTGCCAGACAGGAGTTCTCCTGGTAGTTTTTACACTACCTTGGTAGGCATTTGAAAGGCACCACAAAAGTTGTTCTTCCTGCTTTCTGGGCTGACATGGGGAACCGCTGAATTTTGGAGTCGGCCGGTGACAAAATGTTCCAAACACACCCCATGCACAACTCCACCGGGGAAGGTGCCAGGCAGGAGTTCTCCTGGTAGATTTTACACTACCTTGGTAGGCATTTGAAAGACACCACAAAACTTGTTCTTCCTGCTTTCTGGGCTGAGATGGGGAAACGCTGAATTTTGGAGTCGGCCGGTGACAAAATGTTCCAAACACACCCCATGCACAACTCCACCGGGGAAGGTGCCAGGAACGAATTCTTTTGGTAGTTTTTACTCTACCTTGGTAGGCAGCTGAAAGGCACAAGAAAAGTTGTTCTTCCTGCTTTGTGGGCTGAGATGGGGAAACGCTGAATTTTGGAGTCGGCCGGTGACAAAATGTTCCAAACACACCCCATGCACAACTCCACCACGGAAGGTGCCAGACAGGAGTTCTCTTGGTAGTTTCTACACTACCTTGGTAGGCATCTGAAAGACACCACAAAAGTTGTTCTACCTGCTTTCTGGGCTGAGATGGGGAACCGCTGAATTTTGGAGTCGGCTGGTGACAAAATGTTCCAAACACACCCCCTGCACAACTCCACCGGGGAAGGTGCCAGACAGGAGTTCTCTTGGTAGTTTCTACACTACCTTGGTAGGCATTTGAAAGGCACCACAAAAGTTGTTCTTCCTGCTTTCTGGGCTGAGATGGGGAAACGCTGAATTTTGGACTCGGCCGGTGACAAAATGTTCCAAACACACCCCATGCACAACTCCACCGGGGAAGGTGCCAGACAGGAGTTCTCCTGGTAGTTTTTACACTACCTTGGTAGGCATCTGAAAGACACCACAAAAGTTGTTCTACCTGCTTTCTGGGCTGAGATGGGGAAACGCTGAATTTTGGAGTCGGCTGGTGACAAAATGTTCCAAACACACCCCATGCACAACTCCACCGGGGAAGGTGCCAGACAGGAGTTCTCCTGGTAGTTTTTACACTACCTTGGTAGGCATTTGAAAGGCACCACAAAAGTTGTTCTACCTGCTTTCTGGGCTGACATGGGGAACCGCTGAATTTTGGACTCGGCTGGTGACAAAATGTTCCAAACACACCCCATGCACAACTCCACCGGGGAAGGTGCCAGACAGGAGTTCTCCTGGTAGTTTTTACACTACCTTGGTAGGCATTTGAAAGACACCACAAAACTTGTTCTACCTGCTTTCTGGGCTGAGATGGGGAACCGCTGAATTTTGGACTCGGCCGGTGACAAAATGTTCCAAACACACCCCATGCACAACTCCACCGGGGAAGGTGCCAGACAGGAGTTCTCCTGGTAGTTTTTACACTACCTTGGTAGGCAGCTGAAAGGCACAAGAAAAGTTGTTGTACCTGCTTTCTGGGCTGAGATGGGGAAACGCTGAATTTTGGAGTCGGCCGGTGACAAAATGTTCCAAACACACCCCATGCACAACTCCACCACGGAAGGTGCCAGACAGGAGTTCTCTTGGTAGTTTTTACACTACCTTGGTAGGCATCTGAAAGGCACCACAAAAGTTGTTCTACCTGCTTTCTGGGCTGAGATGGGGAACCGCTGAATTTTGGACTCGGCCGGTGACAAAATGTTCCAAACACACCCCATGCACAACTCCACCGGGGAAGGTGCCAGACAGGAGTTCTCCTGGTAGTTTTTACACTACCTTGGTAGGCATCTGAAAGACACCACAAAAGTTGTTCTACCTGCTTTCTGGGCTGAGATGGGGAACCGCTGAATTTTGGACTCGGCCGGTGACAAAATGTTCCAAACACACCCCATGCACAACTCCACCGGGGAAGGTACCAGACAGTAGTTCTCCTGGTAGTTTTTACATTGCTCCGGTAGGCATCTGAAAGACACCACAAAAGTTGTTCTACCTGCTTTCTGGGCTGAGATGGGGAAACGCTGAATTTTGGACTCGGCCGGTGACAAAATGTTCCAAACACACCCCATGCACAACTCCACCGGGGAAGGTGCCAGACAGGAGTTCTCCTGGTAGTTTTTACACTACCTTGGTAGGCATCTAAAAGGCACCACAAAAGTTTTTCTTCCTGCTTTCTGGGCTGAGATGGGGAAACGCTGAATTTTGGAGTCGGCCGGTGACAAAATGTTCCAAACACACCCCATGCACAACTCCACCGGGGAAGGTGCCAGACAGGAGTTCTCTTAGTAGTTTTTACACTACCTTGGTAGGCATCTGAAAGACACCACAAAAGTTGTTCTACCTGCTTTCTGGGCTGAGATGGGGAACCGCTGAATTTTGGACTCGGCTGGTGACAAAATGTTCCAAACACACCCCATGCACAACTCCACCGGGGAAGGTGCCAGACAGGAGTTCTCCTGGTAGTTTTTACACTACCTTGGTAGGCAGCTGAAAGGCACCACAAAAGTTGTTGTACCTGCTTTGTGGGCTGAGATGGGGAACCGCTGAATTTTGGAGTCGGCTGGTGACAAAATGTTCCAAACACACCCCATGCAGAACTCCACCGGGGAAGGTGCCAGACAGGAGTTCTCCTGGTAGTTTTTACACTACCTTGGTAGGCATCTGAAAGGCACCACAAAAGTTGTTCTACCTGCTTTCTGGGTTGAGATGGGGAAACGCTGAATTTTGGAGTCGGCTGGTGACAAAATGTTCCAAACACACCCCATGTACAACTCCACCGGGGAAGGTGCCAGGAACGAATTCTGTTGGTAGTTTTTACACTACCTTGGTAGGCAGCTGAAAGGCACAAGAAAAGAAATTGTACCAGCTTTGTGGGCTGAGATGGGGAACCGCTGAATTTTGGACTCGGCCGGTGACAAAATGTTCCAAACACACCCCATGCACAACTCCACCGGGGAAGGTGCCAGACAGGAGTTCTCTTGGTAGTTTTTACACTACCTTGGTAGGCAGCTGAAAGGCACCACAAAACTTGTTCTACCTGCTTTCTGGGCTGAGATGGGGAAACGCTGAATTTTGGACTCGGCTGGTGACAAAATGTTCCAAACACACCCCATGCACAACTCCACCGGGGAAGGTGCCAGACAGGAGTTCTCTTGGTAGTTTTTACACTACCTTGGTAGGCATCTGAAAGACACCACAAAAGTTGTTCTTCCTGCTTTCTGGGCTGACATGGGGAACCGCTGAATTTTGGAGTCGGCTGGTGACAAAATGTTCCAAACACACCCCATGCACAACTCCACCGGGGAAGGTGCCAGACAGGAGTTCTCCTGGTAGTTTTTACACTACCTTGGTAGGCATCTGAAAGACACCAGAAAAGTTGTTCTACCTGCTTTCTGGGCTGAGATGGGGAATCGCTGAATTTTGGACTCGGCCGGTGACAAAATGTTCCAAACACACCCCATGCACAACTCCACCGGGGAAGGTGCCAGACAGGAGTTCTCCTGGTAGTTTTTACATTGCTCCGGTAGGCATCTGAAAGACACCACAAAAGTTGTTCTACCTGCTTTCTGGGCTGAGATGGGGAAACGCTGAATTTTGGACTCGGCCGGTGACAAAATGTTCCACAGACACCCCATGCACAACTCCACCGGCGAAGGAGCCAGGAACGAATTCTGTTGGTAATTTTTACACTACCTTGATAGGCAGCTGAAAGGCACAAGAAAAGTTGTTGTACCTGCTTTGTGGGCTGAGATGGGGAACCGCTGAATTTTGGAGTCGGCCGTTGACAAAATGTTCCAAACACACCCCATGCACAACTCCACCGGGGAAGGTGCCAGACAGGAGTTCTCTTGGTAGTTTTTACACTACCTTGGTAGGCATTTGAAAGACACCACAAAACTTGTTCTACCTGCTTTCTGGGCTGAGATGGGGAAACGCTGAATTTTGGAGTCGGCCGGTGACAAAATGTTCCAAACACACCCCATGCACAACTCCACCGGGGAAGGTGCCAGACAGGAGTTCTCCTGGTAGTTTTTACATTGCTCCGGTAGGCATCTGAAAGACACCACAAAAGTTGTTGTACCTGCTTTGTGGGCTGAGATGGGGAAACGCTGAATTTTGGAGTCGGCCGGTGAAAAAATGTTCCAAACACACCCCATGCACAACTCCACCACGGAAGGTGCCAGACAGGAGTTCTCTTGGTAGTTTTTACACTACCTTGGTAGGCATCTGAAAGGCACCACAAAAGTTGTTCTACCTGCTTTCTGGGCTGAGATGGGGAACGGCTGAATTTTGGACTCGGCTGGTGACAAAATGTTCCAAACACACCCCATGCACAACTCCACCGGGGAAGGTGCCAGACAGGAGTTCTCTTGGTAGTTTTTACACTACCTTGGTAGGCAGCTGAAAGGCACCACAAAAGTTGTTCTACCTGCTTTCTGGGCTGAGATGGGGAAACGCTGAATTTTGGACTCGGCTGGTGACAAAATGTTCCAAACACACCCCATGCACAACTCCACCACGGAAGGTGCCAGACAGGAGTTCTCCTGGTAGTTTTTACACTACCTTGGTAGGCATCTGAAAGACACCAGAAAAGTTGTTCTACCTGCTTTCTGGGCTGAGATGGGGAATCGCTGAATTTTGGACTCGGCCGGTGACAAAATGTTCCAAACACACCCCATGCACAACTCCACCGGGGAAGGTGCCAGACAGGAGTTCTCCTGGTAGTTTTTACACTACCTTGGTAGGCATCTAAAAGGCACCACAAAAGTTGTTCTACCTGCTTTCTGGGCTGAGATGGGGAACCGCTGAATTTTGGACTCGGCCGGTGACAAAATGTTCCACAGACACCCCATGCACAACTCCACCGGGGAAGGAGCCAGGAACGAATTCTTTTGGTAATTTTTACACTACCTTGATAGGCAGCTGAAAGGCACAAGAAAAGTTGTTGTACCTGCTTTCTGGGCTGAGATGGGGAACCGCTGAATTTTGGAGTCGGCCGTTGACAAAATGTTCCAAACACACCCCATGCACAACTCCACCGGGGAAGGTGCCAGACAGGAGTTCTCTCGGTAGTTTTTACACTACCTTGGTAGGCATTTGAAAGACACCACAGAAGTTGTTCTACCTGCTTTCTGGGCTGAGATGGGGAAACGCTGAATTTTGGACTCGGCCGGTGACAAAATGTTCCAAACACACCCCATGCACAACTCCACCGGGGAAGGTGCCAGACAGGAGTTCTCCTGGTAGTTTTTACATTGCTCCGGTAGGCATCTGAAAGACACCACAAAAGTTGTTCTACCTGCTTTCTGGGCTGAGATGGGGAACCGCTGAATTTTGGAGTCGGCCGGTGACAAAATGTTTCACAGACACCCCATGCACAACTCCACCGGGGAAGGTGCCAGGAACGAATTCTGTTGGTAGTTTTTACACTACCTTGGTAGGCATCTAAAAGACAGCACAAAAGTTGTTCTACCTGCTTTCTGGGCTGAGATGGGGAACCGCTGAATTTTGGACTCGGCTGGTGACAAAATGTTCCAAAAACACCCCATGCACAACTCCACCGGGGAAGGTGCCAGACAGGAGTTCTCCTGGTAGTTTTTACACTACCTTGGTAGGCATTTGAAAGGCACCACAAAAGTTGTTCTTCCTGCTTTCTGGGCTGACATGGGGAACCGCTGAATTTTGGAGTCGGCCGGTGACAAAATGTTCCAAACACACCCCCTGCACAACTCCACCGGGGAAGGTGCCAGACAGGAGTTCTCCTGGTAGTTTTTACACTACCTTGGTAGGCATTTGAAAGACACCACAAAAGTTGTTCTACCTGCTTTCTGGGCTGAGATGGGGAAACGCTGAATTTTGGAGTCGGCCGGTGACAAAATGTTCCAAACACACCCCATGCACAACTCCACCGGGGAAGGTGCCAGGAACGAATTCTTTTGGTAGTTTTTACACTACCTTGGTAGGCAGCTGAAAGGCACAAGAAAAGTTGTTGTACCTGCTTTGTGGGCTGAGATGGGGAAACGCTGAATTTTGGAGTCGGCCGGTGACAAAATGTTCCAAACACACCCCATGCACAACTCCACCACGGAAGGTGCCAGACAGGAGTTCTCTTGGTAGTTTCTACACTACCTTGGTAGGCATTTGAAAGGCACCACAAAAGTTGTTCTACCTGCTTTCTGGGCTGAGATGGGGAACCGCTGAATTTTGGAGTCGGCTGGTGACAAAATGTTCCAAACACACCCCCTGCACAACTCCACCGGGGAAGGTGCCAGACAGGAGTTCTCCTGGTAGTTTTTACACTACCTTGGTAGGCATTTGAAAGACACCACAAAACTTGTTCTACCTGCTTTCTGGGCTGAGATGGGGAACCGCTGAATTTTGGACTCGGCCGGTGACAAAATGTTCCAAACACACCCCATGCACAACTCCACCGGGGAAGGTGCCAGACAGGAGTTCTCCTGGTAGTTTTTACACTACCTTGGTAGGCAGCTGAAAGGCACAAGAAAAGTTGTTGTACCTGCTTTCTGGGCTGAGATGGGGAAACGCTGAATTTTGGAGTCGGCCGGTGACAAAATGTTCCAAACACACCCCATGCACAACTCCACCACGGAAGGTGCCAGACAGGAGTTCTCTTGGTAGTTTTTACACTACCTTGGTAGGCATCTGAAAGGCACCACAAAAGTTGTTCTACCTGCTTTCTGGGCTGAGATGGGGAACCGCTGAATTTTGGACTCGGCCGGTGACAAAATGTTCCAAACACACCCCATGCACAACTCCACCGGGGAAGGTGCCAGACAGGAGTTCTCCTGGTAGTTTTTACACTACCTTGGTAGGCATCTGAAAGACACCACAAAAGTTGTTCTACCTGCTTTCTGGGCTGAGATGGGGAACCGCTGAATTTTGGACTCGGCCGGTGACAAAATGTTCCAAACACACCCCATGCACAACTCCACCGGGGAAGGTGCCAGACAGGAGTTCTCCTGGTAGTTTTTACACTACCTTGGTAGGCATCTGAAAGACACCACAAAAGTTGTTCTACCTGCTTTCTGGGCTGAGATGGGGAAACGCTGAATTTTGGAGTCGGCCGGTGACAAAATGTTCCAAACACACCCCATGCACAACTCCACCGGGGAAGGTGCCAGACAGGAGTTCTCCTGGTAGTTTTTACACTACCTTGGTAGGCATCTAAAAGGCACCACAAAAGTTGTTCTACCTGCTTTCTGGGCTGAGATGGGGAACCGCTGAATTTTGGACTCGGCTGGTGACAAAATGTTCCAAACACACCCCATGCACAACTCCACCGGGGAAGGTGCCAGACAGGAGTTCTCCTGGTAGTTTTTACATTGCTCCGGTAGGCATCTGAAAGACACCACAAAAGTTGTTCTACCTGCTTTCTGGGCTGAGATGGGGAAACGCTGAATTTTGGACTCGGCCGGTGACAAAATGTTCCAAACACACCCCATGCACAACTCCACCGGGGAAGGTGCCAGACAGGAGTTCTCCTGGTAGTTTTTACACTACCTTGGTAGGCATCTAAAAGGCACCACAAAAGTTTTTCTTCCTGCTTTCTGGGCTGAGATGGGGAAACGCTGAATTTTGGAGTCGGCCGGTGACAAAATGTTCCAAACACACCCCATGCACAACTCCACCGGGGAAGGTGCCAGACAGGAGTTCTCTTAGTAGTTTTTACACTACCTTGGTAGGCATCTGAAAGACACCACAAAAGTTGTTCTACCTGCTTTCTGGGCTGAGATGGGGAACCGCTGAATTTTGGACTCGGCTGGTGACAAAATGTTCCAAACACACCCCATGCACAACTCCACCGGGGAAGGTGCCAGACAGGAGTTCTCCTGGTAGTTTTTACACTACCTTGGTAGGCAGCTGAAAGGCACCACAAAAGTTGTTGTACCTGCTTTGTGGGCTGAGATGGGGAACCGCTGAATTTTGGAGTCGGCTGGTGACAAAATGTTCCAAACACACCCCATGCAGAACTCCACCGGGGAAGGTGCCAGACAGGAGTTCTCCTGGTAGTTTTTACACTACCTTGGTAGGCATCTGAAAGGCACCACAAAAGTTGTTCTACCTGCTTTCTGGGTTGAGATGGGGAAACGCTGAATTTTGGAGTCGGCTGGTGACAAAATGTTCCAAACACACCCCATGTACAACTCCACCGGGGAAGGTGCCAGGAACGAATTCTGTTGGTAGTTTTTACACTACCTTGGTAGGCAGCTGAAAGGCACAAGAAAAGAAATTGTACCAGCTTTGTGGGCTGAGATGGGGAACCGCTGAATTTTGGACTCGGCCGGTGACAAAATGTTCCAAACACACCCCATGCACAACTCCACCGGGGAAGGTGCCAGACAGGAGTTCTCTTGGTAGTTTTTACACTACCTTGGTAGGCAGCTGAAAGGCACCACAAAACTTGTTCTACCTGCTTTCTGGGCTGAGATGGGGAAACGCTGAATTTTGGACTCGGCTGGTGACAAAATGTTCCAAACACACCCCATGCACAACTCCACCGGGGAAGGTGCCAGACAGGAGTTCTCTTGGTAGTTTTTACACTACCTTGGTAGGCATCTGAAAGACACCACAAAAGTTGTTCTTCCTGCTTTCTGGGCTGACATGGGGAACCGCTGAATTTTGGAGTCGGCTGGTGACAAAATGTTCCAAACACACCCCATGCACAACTCCACCGGGGAAGGTGCCAGACAGGAGTTCTCCTGGTAGTTTTTACACTACCTTGGTAGGCATCTGAAAGACACCAGAAAAGTTGTTCTACCTGCTTTCTGGGCTGAGATGGGGAATCGCTGAATTTTGGACTCGGCCGGTGACAAAATGTTCCAAACACACCCCATGCACAACTCCACCGGGGAAGGTGCCAGACAGGAGTTCTCCTGGTAGTTTTTACATTGCTCCGGTAGGCATCTGAAAGACACCACAAAAGTTGTTCTACCTGCTTTCTGGGCTGAGATGGGGAACCGCTGAATTTTGGACTCGGCCGGTGACAAAATGTTCCACAGACACCCCATGCACAACTCCACCGGCGAAGGAGCCAGGAACGAATTCTGTTGGTAATTTTTACACTACCTTGATAGGCAGCTGAAAGGCACAAGAAAAGTTGTTGTACCTGCTTTGTGGGCTGAGATGGGGAACCGCTGAATTTTGGAGTCGGCCGTTGACAAAATGTTCCAAACACACCCCATGCACAACTCCACCGGGGAAGGTGCCAGACAGGAGTTCTCTTGGTAGTTTTTACACTACCTTGGTAGGCATTTGAAAGACACCACAAAACTTGTTCTACCTGCTTTCTGGGCTGAGATGGGGAAACGCTGAATTTTGGAGTCGGCCGGTGACAAAATGTTCCAAACACACCCCATGCACAACTCCACCGGGGAAGGTGCCAGACAGGAGTTCTCCTGGTAGTTTTTACATTGCTCCGGTAGGCATCTGAAAGACACCACAAAAGTTGTTGTACCTGCTTTGTGGGCTGAGATGGGGAAACGCTGAATTTTGGAGTCGGCCGGTGACAAAATGTTCCAAACACACCCCATGCACAACTCCACCACGGAAGGTGCCAGACAGGAGTTCTCTTGGTAGTTTTTACACTACCTTGGTAGGCATCTGAAAGGCACCACAAAAGTTGTTCTACCTGCTTTCTGGGCTGAGATGGGGAACGGCTGAATTTTGGACTCGGCTGGTGACAAAATGTTCCAAACACACCCCATGCACAACTCCACCGGGGAAGGTGCCAGACAGGAGTTCTCTTGGTAGTTTTTACACTACCTTGGTAGGCAGCTGAAAGGCACCACAAAAGTTGTTCTACCTGCTTTCTGGGCTGAGATGGGGAAACGCTGAATTTTGGACTCGGCTGGTGACAAAATGTTCCAAACACACCCCATGCACAACTCCACCACGGAAGGTGCCAGACAGGAGTTCTCCTGGTAGTTTTTACACTACCTTGGTAGGCATCTGAAAGACACCAGAAAAGTTGTTCTACCTGCTTTCTGGGCTGAGATGGGGAATCGCTGAATTTTGGACTCGGCCGGTGACAAAATGTTCCAAACACACCCCATGCACAACTCCACCGGGGAAGGTGCCAGGCAGGAGTTCTCCTGGTAGTTTTTACACTACCTTGGTAGGCATCTAAAAGGCACCACAAAAGTTGTTCTACCTGCTTTCTGGGCTGAGATGGGGAACCGCTGAATTTTGGACTCGGCCGGTGACAAAATGTTCCACAGACACCCCATGCACAACTCCACCGGGGAAGGAGCCAGGAACGAATTCTTTTGGTAATTTTTACACTACCTTGATAGGCAGCTGAAAGGCACAAGAAAAGTTGTTGTACCTGCTTTCTGGGCTGAGATGGGGAACCGCTGAATTTTGGAGTCGGCCGTTGACAAAATGTTCCAAACACACCCCATGCACAACTCCACCGGGGAAGGTGCCAGACAAGAGTTCTCTCGGTAGTTTTTACACTACCTTGGTAGGCATTTGAAAGACACCACAAAAGTTGTTCTACCTGCTTTCTGGGCTGAGATGGGGAAACGCTGAATTTTGGACTCGGCCGGTGACAAAATGTTCCAAACACACCCCATGCACAACTCCACCGGGGAAGGTGCCAGACAGGAGTTCTCCTGGTAGTTTTTACATTGCTCCGGTAGGCATCTGAAAGACACCACAAAAGTTGTTCTACCTGCTTTCTGGGCTGAGATGGGGAACCGCTGAATTTTGGAGTCGGCCGGTGACAAAATGTTTCACAGACACCCCATGCACAACTCCACCGGGGAAGGTGCCAGGAACGAATTCTGTTGGTAGTTTTTACACTACCTTGGTAGGCATCTAAAAGACAGCACAAAAGTTGTTCTACCTGCTTTCTGGGCTGAGATGGGGAACCGCTGAATTTTGGACTCGGCTGGTGACAAAATGTTCCAAAAACACCCCATGCACAACTCCACCGGGGAAGGTGCCAGACAGGAGTTCTCCTGGTAGTTTTTACACTACCTTGGTAGGCATTTGAAAGGCACCACAAAAGTTGTTCTTCCTGCTTTCTGGGCTGACATGGGGAACCGCTGAATTTTGGAGTCGGCCGGTGACAAAATGTTCCAAACACACCCCCTGCACAACTCCACCGGGGAAGGTGCCAGACAGGAGTTCTCCTGGTAGTTTTTACACTACCTTGGTAGGCATTTGAAAGACACCACAAAAGTTGTTCTACCTGCTTTCTGGGCTGAGATGGGGAAACGCTGAATTTTGGAGTCGGCCGGTGACAAAATGTTCCAAACACACCCCATGCACAACTCCACCGGGGAAGGTGCCAGGAACGAATTCTTTTGGTAGTTTTTACTCTACCTTGGTAGGCAGCTGAAAGGCACAAGAAAAGTTGTTGTACCTGCTTTGTGGGCTGAGATGGGGAAACGCTGAATTTTGGAGTCGGCCGGTGACAAAATGTTCCAAACACACCCCATGCACAACTCCACCACGGAAGGTGCCAGACAGGAGTTCTCTTGGTAGTTTCTACACTACCTTGGTAGGCATTTGAAAGGCACCACAAAAGTTGTTCTACCTGCTTTCTGGGCTGAGATGGGGAACCGCTGAATTTTGGAGTCGGCTGGTGACAAAATGTTCCAAACACACCCCCTGCACAACTCCACCGGGGAAGGTGCCAGACAGGAGTTCTCTTGGTAGTTTCTACACTACCTTGGTAGGCATTTGAAAGGCACCACAAAAGTTGTTCTACCTGCTTTCTGGGCTGAGATGGGGAAACGCTGAATTTTGGACTCGGCCGGTGACAAAATGTTCCAAACACACCCCATGCACAACTCCACCGGGGAAGGTGCCAGGCAGGAGTTCTCCTGGTAGTTTTTACACTACCTTGGTAGGCATCTGAAAGACACCACAAAAGTTGTTCTACCTGCTTTCTGGGCTGAGATGGGGAAACGCTGAATTTTGGACTCGGCTGGTGACAAAATGTTCCAAACACACCCCATGCACAACTCCACCGGGGAAGGTGCCAGACAGGAGTTCTCCTGGTAGTTTTTACACTACCTTGGTAGGCATTTGAAAGGCACCACAAAAGTTGTTCTACCTGCTTTCTGGGCTGAGATGGGGAAATGCTGAATTTTGGACTCGGCTGCTGACAAAATGTTCCAAACACACCCCATGCACAACTCCACCGGGGAAGGTGCCAGACAGGAGTTCTCCTGGTAGTTTTTACATTGCTCCGGTAGGCATCTGAAAGACACCACAAAACTTGTTCTACCTGCTTTCTGGGCTGAGATGGGGAAACGCTGAATTTTGGAGTCGGCCGGTGACAAAATGTTCCAAACACACCCCATGCACAACTCCACCGGGGAAGGTGCCAGGAACGAATTCTTTTGGTAGTTTTTACACTACCTTGGTAGGCAGCTGAAAGGCACAAGAAAAGTTGTTGTACCTGCTTTCTGGGCTGAGATGGGGAACCGCTGAATTTTGGAGTCGGCCGGTGACAAAATGTTCCAAACACACCCCATGCACAACTCCACCACGGAAGGTGCCAGACAGGAGTTCTCTTGGTAGTTTTTACACTACCTTGGTAGGCATCTGAAAGGCACCACAAAAGTTGTTCTACCTGCTTTCTGGGCTGAGATGGGGAACCGCTGAATTTTGGACTCGGCCGGTGACAAAATGTTCCAAACACACCCCATGCACAACTCCACCGGGGAAGGTGCCAGACAGGAGTTCTCCTGGTAGTTTTTACACTACCTTGGTAGGCATCTGAAAGACACCACAAAAGTTGTTCTACCTGCTTTCTGGGCTGAGATGGGGAACCGCTGAATTTTGGAGTCGGCCGGTGACAAAATGTTTCACAGACACCCCATGCACAACTCCACCGGGGAAGGTGCCAGGAACGAATTCTGTTGGTAGTTTTTACACTACCTTGGTAGGCATCTAAAAGACAGCACAAAAGTTGTTCTACCTGCTTTCTGGGCTGAGATGGGGAAACGCTGAATTTTGGACTCGGCTGGTGACAAAATGTTCCAAAAACACCCCATGCACAACTCCACCGGGGAAGGTGCCAGACAGGAGTTCTCCTGGTAGTTTTTACACTACCTTGGTAGGCATTTGAAAGGCACCACAAAAGTTGTTCTTCCTGCTTTCTGGGCTGACATGGGGAACCGCTGAATTTTGGAGTCGGCCGGTGACAAAATGTTCCAAACACACCCCATGCACAACTCCCCCGGGGAAGGTGCCAGACAGGAGTTCTCCTGGTAGATTTTACACTACCTTGGTAGGCATTTGAAAGACACCACAAAACTTGTTCTACCTGCTTTCTGGGCTGAGATGGGGAAACGCTGAATTTTGGAGTCGGCCGGTGACAAAATGTTCCAAACACACCCCATGCACAACTCCACCGGGGAAGGTGCCAGGAACGAATTCTTTTGGTAGTTTTTACTCTACCTTGGTAGGCAGCTGAAAGGCACAAGAAAAGTTGTTCTTCCTGCTTTGTGGGCTGAGATGGGGAACCGCTGAATTTTGGAGTCGGCTGGTGACAAAATGTTCCAAACACACCCCCTGCACAACTCCACCGGGGAAGGTGCCAGACAGGAGTTCTCTTGGTAGTTTCTACACTACCTTGGTAGGCATTTGAAAGGCACCACAAAAGTTGTTCTTCCTGCTTTCTGGGCTGAGATGGGGAAACGCTGAATTTTGGACTCGGCCGGTGACAAAATGTTCCAAACACACCCCATGCACAACTCCACCGGGGAAGGTGCCAGACAGGAGTTCTCCTGGTAGTTTTTACACTACCTTGGTAGGCATCTGAAAGACACCACAAAAGTTGTTCTACCTGCTTTCTGGGCTGAGATGGGGAAACGCTGAATTTTGGAGTCGGCTGGTGACAAAATGTTCCAAACACACCCCATGCACAACTCCACCGGGGAAGGTGCCAGACAGGAGTTCTCCTGGTAGTTTTTACACTACCTTGGTAGGCATTTGAAAGGCACCACAAAAGTTGTTGTACCTGCTTTCTGGGCTGACATGGGGAACCGCTGAATTTTGGACTCGGCTGGTGACAAAATGTTCCAAACACACCCCATGCACAACTCCACCGGGGAAGGTGCCAGACAGGAGTTCTCCTGGTAGTTTTTACACTACCTTGGTAGGCATTTGAAAGACACCACAAAACTTGTTCTACCTGCTTTCTGGGCTGAGATGGGGAACCGCTGAATTTTGGACTCGGCCGGTGACAAAATGTTCCAAACACACCCCATGCACAACTCCACCGGGGAAGGTGCCAGGAACGAATTCTTTTGGTAGTTTTTACACTACCTTGGTAGGCAGCTGAAAGGCACAAGAAAAGTTGTTGTACCTGCTTTCTGGGCTGAGATGGGGAAACGCTGAATTTTGGAGTCGGCCGGTGACAAAATGTTCCAAACACACCCCATGCACAACTCCACCACGGAAGGTGCCAGACAGGAGTTCTCTTGGTAGTTTTTACACTACCTTGGTAGGCATCTGAAAGGCACCACAAAAGTTGTTCTACCTGCTTTCTGGGCTGAGATGGGGAACCGCTGAATTTTGGACTCGGCCGGTGACAAAATGTTCCAAACACACCCCATGCACAACTCCACCGGGGAAGGTGCCAGACAGGAGTTCTCCTGGTAGTTTTTACACTACCTTGGTAGGCATCTGAAAGACACCACAAAAGTTGTTCTACCTGCTTTCTGGGCTGAGATGGGGAAACGCTGAATTTTGGAGTCGGCTGGTGACAAAATGTTCCAAACACACCCCATGCACAACTCCACCGGGGAAGGTGCCAGACAGGAGTTCTCCTGGTAGTTTTTACACTACCTTGGTAGGCATCTAAAAGGCACCACAAAAGTTGTTCTACCTGCTTTCTGGGCTGAGATGGGGAACCGCTGAATTTTGGACTCGGCTGGTGACAAAATGTTCCAAACACACCCCATGCACAACTCCACCACGGAAGGTGCCAGACAGGAGTTCTCCTGGTAGTTTTTACATTGCTCCGGTAGGCATCTGAAAGACACCACAAAAGTTGTTCTACCTGCTTTCTGGGCTGAGATGGGGAACCGCTGAATTTTGGACTCGGCCGGTGACAAAATGTTCCAAACACACCCCATGCACAACTCCACCGGGGAAGGTGCCAGACAGGAGTTCTCCTGGTAGTTTTTACACTACCTTGGTAGGCATCTAAAAGGCACCACAAAAGTTTTTCTTCCTGCTTTCTGGGCTGAGATGGGGAAACGCTGAATTTTGGAGTCGGCCGGTGACAAAATGTTCCAAACACACCCCATGCACAACTCCACCGGGGAAGGTGCCAGACAGGAGTTCTCTTAGTAGTTTTTACACTACCTTGGTAGGCATCTGAAAGACACCACAAAAGTTGTTCTACCTGCTTTCTGGGCTGAGATGGGGAACCGCTGAATTTTGGACTCGGCTGGTGACAAAATGTTCCAAAAACACCCCATGCTCAACTCCACCACGGAAGGTGCCAGACAGGAGTTCTCCTGGTAGTTTTTACACTACCTTGGTAGGCATTTGAAAGGCACCACAAAAGTTGTTCTTCCTGCTTTCTGGGCTGAGATGGGGAACCGCTGAATTTTGGAGTCGGCCGGTGACAAAATGTTCCAAACACACCCCATGCAGAACTCCACCGGGGAAGGTGCCAGACAGGAGTTCTCCTGGTAGTTTTTACACTACCTTGGTAGGCATCTGAAAGGCACCACAAAAGTTGTTCTACCTGCTTTCTGGGTTGAGATGGGGAAACGCTGAATTTTGGAGTCGGCTGGTGACAAAATGTTCCAAACACACCCCATGTACAACTCCACCGGGGAAGGTGCCAGGAACGAATTCTGTTGGTAGTTTTTACACTACCTTGGTAGGCAGCTGAAAGGCACAAGAAAAGAAATTGTACCTGCTTTGTGGGCTGAGATGGGGAACCGCTGAATTTTGGAGTCGGCCGGTGACAAAATGTTCCAAACACACCCCATGCACAACTCCACCGGGGAAGGTGCCAGACAGGAGTTCTCTTGGTAGTTTTTACACTACCTTGGTAGGCAGCTGAAAGGCACCACAAAACTTGTTCTACCTGCTTTCTGGGCTGAGATGGGGAAACGCTGAATTTTGGACTCGGCTGGTGACAAAATGTTCCAAACACACCCCATGCACAACTCCACCGGGGAAGGTGCCAGACAGGAGTTCTCTTGGTAGTTTTTACACTACCTTGGTAGGCATCTGAAAGACACCACAAAAGTTGTTCTACCTGCTTTCTGGGCTGAGATGGGGAACCGCTGAATTTTGGACTCGGCTGGTGACAAAATGTTCCAAACACACCCCATGCACAACTCCACCGGGGAAGGTGCCAGACAGGAGTTCTCCTGGTAGTTTTTACACTACCTTGGTAGGCATTTGAAAGGCACCACAAAAGTTGTTCTTCCTGCTTTCTGGGCTGAGATGGGGAACCGCTGAATTTTGGACTCGGCTGGTGACAAAATGTTCCAAACACACCCCATGCACAACTCCACCACGGAAGGTGCCAGACAGGAGTTCTCCTGGTAGTTTTTACATTGCTCCGGTAGGCATCTGAAAGACACCACAAAAGTTGTTCTACCTGCTTTCTGGGCTGAGATGGGGAACCGCTGAATTTTGGACTCGGCCGGTGACAAAATGTTCCAAACACACCCCATGCACAACTCCACCGGGGAAGGTGCCAGACAGGAGTTCTCCTGGTAGTTTTTACATTGCTCCGGTAGGCATCTGAAAGACACCACAAAAGTTGTTCTACCTGCTTTCTGGGCTGAGATGGGGAACCGCTGAATTTTGGACTCGGCCGGTGACAAAATGTTCCACAGACACCCCATGCACAACTCCACCGGGGAAGGAGCCAGGAACGAATTCTTTTGGTAATTTTTACACTACCTTGATAGGCAGCTGAAAGGCACAAGAAAAGTTGTTGTACCTGCTTTCTGGGCTGAGATGGGGAACCGCTGAATTTTGGAGTCGGCCGTTGACAAAATGTTCCAAACACACCCCATGCACAACTCCACCGGGGAAGGTGCCAGACAGGAGTTCTCTTGGTAGTTTTTACACTACCTTGGTAGGCATTTGAAAGACACCACAAAACTTGTTCTACCTGCTTTCTGGGCTGAGATGGGGAAACGCTGAATTTTGGAGTCGGCCGGTGACAAAATGTTCCAAACACACCCCATGCACAACTCCACCGGGGAAGGTGCCAGACAGGAGTTCTCCTGGTAGTTTTTACATTGCTCCGGTAGGCATCTGAAAGACACCACAAAAGTTGTTGTACCTGCTTTCTGGGCTGAGATGGGGAACCGCTGAATTTTGGAGTCGGCCGGTGACAAAATGTTTCACAGACACCCCATGCACAACTCCACCGGGGAAGGTGCCAGACAGGAGTTCTCTTAGTAGTTTTTACACTACCTTGGTAGGCATCTAAAAGACACCACAAAAGTTGTTCTACCTGCTTTCTGGGCTGAGATGGGGAACCGCTGAATTTTGGACTCGGCTGGTGACAAAATGTTCCAAACACACCCCATGCTCAACTCCACCACGGAAGGTGCCAGACAGGAGTTCTTCTGGTAGTTTTTACACTACCTTGGTAGGCAGCTGAAAGACACCACAAAAGTTGTTCTACCTGCTTTGTGGGCTGAGATGGGGAACCGCTGAATTTTGGAGTCGGCTGGTGGCAAAATGTTCCAAACACACCCCATGCAGAACTCCACCGGGGAAGGTGCCAGACAGGAGTTCTCCTGGTAGTTTTTACACTACCTTGGTAGGCATCTGAAAGGCACCACAAAAGTTGTTCTTCCTGCTTTCTGGGCTGAGATGGGGAAACGCTGAATTTTGGAGTCGGCTGGTGACAAAATGTTCCAAACACACCCCATGTACAACTCCACCGGGGAAGGTGCCAGGAACGAATTCTGTTGGTAGTTTTTACACTACCTTGGTAGGCAGCTGAAAGGCACAAGAAAAGAAGTTGTACCAGCTTTGTGGGCTGAGATGGGGAAGCGCTGAATTTTGGAGTCGGCCGGTGACAAAATGTTCCAAACACACCCCATGCACAACTCCACCGGGGAAGGTGCCAGACAGGAGTTCTCTTGGTAGTTTTTACACTACCTTGGTAGGCAGCTGAAAGGCACCACAAAAGTTGTTCTACCTGCTTTCTGGGCTGAGATGGGGAAACGCTGAATTTTGGACTCGGCTGGTGACAAAATGTTCCAAACACACCCCATGCACAACTCCACCGGGGAAGGTGCCAGACAGGAGTTCTCTTGGTAGTTTTTACACTACCTTGGTAGGCATCTGAAAGACACCACAAAAGTTGTTCTACCTGCTTTCTGGGCTGAGATGGGGAACCGCTGAATTTTGGACTCGGCTGGTGACAAAATGTTCCAAACACACCCCATGCACAACTCCACCGGGGAAGGTGCCAGACAGGAGTTCTCCTGGTAGTTTTTACACTACCTTGGTAGGCATCTGAAAGACACCAGAAAAGTTGTTCTACCTGCTTTGTGGGCTGAGATGGGGAATCGCTGAATTTTGGACTCGGCCGGTGACAAAATGTTCCAAACACACCCCATGCACAACTCCACCACGGAAGGTGCCAGACAGGAGTTCTCCTGGTAGTTTTTACATTGCTCCGGTAGGCATCTGAAAGACACCACAAAAGTTGTTCTACCTGCTTTCTGGGCTGAGATGGGGAACCGCTGAATTTTGGACTCGGCCGGTGACAAAATGTTCCAAACACACCCCATGCACAACTCCACCGGGGAAGGTGCCAGGAACGAATTCTGTTGGTAGTTTTTACACTACCTTGGTAGGCATCTAAAAGACAGCACAAAAGTTGTTCTACCTGCTTTCTGGGCTGAGATGGGGAACCGCTGAATTTTGGAGTCGGCTGGTGACAAAATGTTCCAAAAACACCCCATGCACAACTCCACCGGGGAAGGTGCCAGACAGGAGTTCTCCTGGTAGTTTTTACACTACCTTGGTAGGCATTTGAAAGGCACCACAAAAGTTGTTCTTCCTGCTTTCTGGGCTGAGATGGGGAACCGCTGAATTTTGGAGTCGGCCGGTGACAAAATGTTCCAAACACACCCCCTGCACAACTCCACCGGGGAAGGTGCCAGACAGGAGTTCTCTTGGTAGATTTTACACTACCTTGGTAGGCATTTGAAAGACACCACAAAACTTGTTCTACCTGCTTTCTGGGCTGAGATGGGGAACCGCTGAATTTTGGACTCGGCCGGTGACAAAATGTTCCAAACACACCCCATGCACAACTCCACCGGGGAAGGTGCCAGGAACGAATTCTTTTGGTAGTTTTTACACTACCTTGGTAGGCAGCTGAAAGGCACAAGAAAAGTTGTTGTACCTGCTTTGTGGGCTGAGATGGGGAAACGCTGAATTTTGGAGTCGGCCGGTGACAAAATGTTCCAAACACACCCCATGCACAACTCCACCACGGAAGGTGCCAGACAGGAGTTCTCTTGGTAGTTTTTACACTACCTTGGTAGGCATCTGAAAGGCACCACAAAAGTTGTTCTACCTGCTTTCTGGGCTGAGATGGGGAACCGCTGAATTTTGGACTCGGCCGGTGACAAAATGTTCCAAACACACCCCATGCACAACTCCACCGGGGAAGGTGCCAGACAGGAGTTCTCCTGGTAGTTTTTACACTACCTTGGTAGGCATCTGAAAGACACCAGAAAAGTTGTTCTACCTGCTTTCTGGGCTGAGATGGGGAATCGCTGAATTTTGGACTCGGCCGGTGACAAAATGTTCCAAACACACCCCATGCACAACTCCACCGGGGAAGGTGCCAGACAGGAGTTCTCTTGGTAGTTTTTACATTGCTCCGGTAGGCATCTGAAAGACACCACAAAAGTTGTTCTACCTGCTTTCTGGGCTGAGATGGGGAAACGCTGAATTTTGGACTCGGCCGGTGACAAAATGTTCCACAGACACCCCATGCACAACTCCACCGGGGAAGGAGCCAGGAACGAATTCTGTTGGTAATTTTTACACTACCTTGATAGGCAGCTGAAAGGCACAAGAAAAGTTGTTGTACCTGCTTTGTGGGCTGAGATGGGGAACCGCTGAATTTTGGAGTCGGCCGTTGACAAAATGTTCCAAACACACCCCATGCACAACTCCACCGGGGAAGGTGCCAGACAGGAGTTCTCTTGGTAGTTTTTACACTACCTTGGTAGGCATTTGAAAGACACCACAAAACTTGTTCTACCTGCTTTCTGGGCTGAGATGGGGAAACGCTGAATTTTGGACTCGGCCGGTGACAAAATGTTCCAAACACACCCCATGCACAACTCCACCGGGGAAAGTGCCAGACAGGAGTTCTCCTGGTAGTTTTTACATTGCTCCGGTAGGCATCTGAAAGACACCACAAAAGTTGTTCTACCTGCTTTCTGGGCTGAGATGGGGAACCGCTGAATTTTGGAGTCGGCCGGTGACAAAATGTTTCACAGACACCCCATGCACAACTCCACCGGGGAAGGTGCCAGGAACGAATTCTGTTGGTAGTTTTTACACTACCTTGGTAGGCATCTAAAAGACAGCACAAAAGTTGTTCTACCTGCTTTCTGGGCTGAGATGGGGAACCGCTGAATTTTGGAGTCGGCTGGTGACAAAATGTTCCAAAAACACCCCATGCACAACTCCACCGGGGAAGGTGCCAGACAGGAGTTCTCCTGGTAGTTTTTACACTACCTTGGTAGGCATTTGAAAGGCACCACAAAAGTTGTTCTTCCTGCTTTCTGGGCTGACATGGGGAACCGCTGAATTTTGGAGTCGGCCGGTGACAAAATGTTCCAAACACACCCCCTGCACAACTCCACCGGGGAAGGTGCCAGACAGGAGTTCTCTTGGTAGATTTTACACTACCTTGGTAGGCATTTGAAAGACACCACAAAACTTGTTCTACCTGCTTTCTGGGCTGAGATGGGGAACCGCTGAATTTTGGAGTCGGCCGGTGACAAAATGTTCCAAACACACCCCATGCACAACTCCACCGGGGAAGGTGCCAGACAGGAGTTCTCCTGGTAGTTTTTACACTACCTTGGTAGGCATCTGAAAGGCACCACAAAAGTTGTTCTACCTGCTTTCTGGGCTGAGATGGGGAACAGCTGAATTTTGGACTCGGCCGGTGACAAAATGTTCCAAACACACCCCATGCACAACTCCACCGGGGAAGGTGCCAGACAGGAGTTCTCCTGGTAGTTTTTACACTACCTTGGTAGGCATCTGAAAGACACCACAAAAGTTGTTCTACCTGCTTTCTGGGCTGAGATGGGGAACCGCTGAATTTTGGACTCGGCCGGTGACAAAATGTTCCAAACACACCCCATGCACAACTCCACCGGGGAAGGTGCCAGACAGGAGTTCTCCTGGTAGTTTTTACACTACCTTGGTAGGCATCTGAAAGACACCACAAAAGTTGTTCTACCTGCTTTCTGGGCTGAGATGGGGAAACGCTGAATTTTGGACTCGGCTGGTGACAAAATGTTCCAAACACACCCCATGCACAACTCCACCGGGGAAGGTGCCAGACAGGAGTTCTCCTGGTAGTTTTTACACTACCTTGGTAGGCATTTGAAAGACACCACAAAACTTGTTCTACCTGCTTTCTGGGCTGAGATGGGGAACCGCTGAATTTTGGACTCGGCCGGTGACAAAATGTTCCAAACACACCCCATGCACAACTCCACCGGGGAAGGTGCCAGGAACGAATTCTTTTGGTAGTTTTTACACTACCTTGGTAGGCATCTGAAAGACACCACAAAAGTTGTTCTACCTGCTTTCTGGGCTGAGATGGGGAACCGCTGAATTTTGGAGTCGGCCGGTGACAAAATGTTCCAAACACACCCCATGCACAACTCCACCGGGGAAGGTGCCAGACAGGAGTTCTCCTGGTAGTTTTTACACTACCTTGGGAGGCAGCTGAAAGGCACCACAAAAGTTGTTCTACCTGCTTTCTGGGCTGAGATGGGGAAACGCTGAATTTTGGACTCGGCTGGTGACAAAATGTTCCAAACACACCCCATGCAAAACTCCACCGGGGAAGGTGCCAGGAACGAATTCTGTTGGTAGTTTTTACACTACCTTGGTAGGCAGCTGAAAGGCACAAGAAAAGTTGTTGTACCTGCTTTCTGGGCTGAGATGGGGAACCGCTGAATTTTGGAGTCGGCTGGTGACAAAATGTTCCAAACACACCCCATGCACAACTCCACCGGGGAAGGTGCCAGACAGGAGTTCTCCTGGTAGTTTTTACATTGCTCCGGTAGGCATCTGAAAGATACCACAAAAGTTGTTCTACCTGCTTTCTGGGCTGAGATGGGGAATCGCTGAATTTTGGACTCGGCCGGTGACAAAATGTTCCAAACACACCCCATGCACAACTCCACCGGGGAAGGTGCCAGACAGGAGTTCTCCTGGTAGTTTTTACACTACCTTGGTAGGCATCTGAAAGACACCACAGAAGTTGTTCTACCTGCTTTCTGGGCTGAGATGGGGAACGGCTGAATTTTGGACTCGGCCGGTGACAAAATGTTCCAAACACACCCCATGCACAACTCCACCGGGGAAGGTGCCAGACAGGAGTTCTCTTAGTAGTTTTTACACTACCTTGGTAGGCATCTGAAAGACACCACAAAAGTTGTTCTACCTGCTTTCTGGGCTGAGATGAGGAACCACTGAATTTTGGACTCGGCCGGTGACAAAATGTTCCAAACACACCCCATGCACAACTCCACCGGGGAAGGTGCCAGGAACGAATTCTTTTGGTAGTTTTTACACTACCTTGGTAGGCATCTGAAAGGCACAAGAAAAGTTGTTGTACCTGCTTTCTGGGCTGAGATGGGGAACCGCTGAATTTTGGACTCGGCCGGTGACAAAATGTTCCAAACACACCCCATGCACAACTCCACCACGGAAGGTGCCAGACAGGAGTTCTCCTGGTAGTTTTTACACTACCTTGGAAGGCATCTGAAAGACACCACAAAAGTTGTTCTACCTGCTTTCTGGGCTGAGATGGGGAAACGCTGAATTTTGGACTCGGCTGGTGACAAAATGTTCCAAACACACCCCATGCACAACTCCACCGGGGAAGGTGCCAGACAGGAGTTCTCTTGGTAGTTTTTACACTACCTTCGTAGGCATCTGAAAGACACCACAAAAGTTGTTCTACCTGCTTTCTGGGCTGAGATGGGGAACCGCTGAATTTTGGACTCGGCTGGTGACAAAATGTTCCAAACACACCCCATGCACAACTCCACCGGGGAAGGTGCCAGGCAGGAGTTCTCCTGGTAGTTTTTACATTGCTCCGGTAGGCATCAAAAGGACACCACAAAAGTTGTTCTACCTGCTTTCTGGGCTGAGATGGGGAACCGCTGAATTTTGGAGTCGGCCGGTGACAAAATGTTCCAAACACACCCCATGCACAACTCCACCGGGGAAGGTGCCAGACAGGAGTTCTCCTGGTAGTTTCTACACTACCTTGGTAGGCATTTGAAAGGCACCACAAAAGTTGTTCTACCTGCTTTCTGGGCTGAGATGGGGAACCGCTGAATTTTGGACTCGGCTGGTGAAAAAATGTTCCAAACACACCCCATGCACAACTCCACCGGGGAAGGTGCCAGACAGGAGTTCTCCTGGTAGTTTCTACACTACCTTGGTAGGCAGCTGAAAGGCACAAGAAAAGTTGTTGTACCTGCTTTCTGGGCTGAGATGGGGAACCGCTGAATTTTGGAGTCGGCCGGTGACAAAATGTTCCAAACACACCCCATGCACAACTCCACCGGGGAAGGTGCCAGACAGGAGTTCTCTTGGTAGTTTTTTCACTACCTTGGTAGGCATCTGAAAGACACCACAAAAGTTGTTCTACCTGCTTTCTGGGCTGAGATGGGGAACCGCTGAATTTTGGACTCGGCTGGTGACAAAATGTTCCAAACACACCCCATGCACAACTCCACCGGGGAAGGTGCCAGACAGGAGTTCTCTTGGTAGTTTTTACACTACCTTGGTAGGCAGCTGAAAGGCACCACAAAAGTTGTTCTACCTGCTTTGTGGGCTGAGATGGGGAACCGCTGAATTTTGGAGTCGGCTGGTGACAAAATGTTCCAAACACACCCCATGCACAACTCCACCACGGAAGGTGCCAGACAGGAGTTCTCCTGGTAGTTTTTACACTACCTTGGTAGGCATCTGAAAGACACCACAGAAGTTGTTCTACCTGCTTTCTGGGCTGAGATGGGGAATCGCTGAATTATGGACTCGGCCGGTGACAAAATGTTCCAAACACACCCCATGCACAACTCCACCGGGGAAGGTGCCAGACAGGAGTTCTCCTGGTAGTTTTTACATTGCTCCGGTAGGCATCTGAAAGACACCACAAAAGTTGTTGTACCTGCTTTCTGGGCTGAGATGGGGAACCGCTGAATTTTGGACTCGGCCGGTGACAAAATGTTTCACAGACACCCCATGCACAACTCCACCGGGGAAGGTGCCAGGAACGAATTCTGTTGGTAGTTTTTACACTACCTTGGTAGGCATCTAAAAGACAGCACAAAAGTTGTTCTACCTGCTTTCTGGGCTGAGATGGGGAAACGCTGAATTTTGGAGTCGGCTGGTGACAAAATGTTCCAAAAACACCCCATGCACAACTCCACCGGGGAAGGTGCCAGACAGGAGTTCTCCTGGTAGTTTTTACACTACCTTGGTAGGCATTTGAAAGGCACCACAAAAGTTGTTCTTCCTGCTTTCTGGGCTGACATGGGGAAACGCTGAATTTTGGAGTCGGCCGGTGACAAAATGTTCCAAACACACCCCCTGCACAACTCCACCGGGGAAGGTGCCAGACAGGAGTTCTCTTGGTAGATTTTACACTACCTTGGTAGGCATTTGAAAGACACCACAAAACTTGTTCTACCTGCTTTCTGGGCTGAGATGGGGAACCGCTGAATTTTGGAGTCGGCCGGTGACAAAATGTTCCAAACACACCCCATGCACAACTCCACCGGGGAAGGTGCCAGGAACGAATTCTTTTGGTAGTTTTTACACTACCTTGGTAGGCAGCTGAAAGGCACAAGAAAAGTTGTTGTACCTGCTTTGTGGGCTGAGATGGGGAAACGCTGAATTTTGGAGTCGGCCGGTGACAAAATGTTCCAAACACACCCCATGCACAACTCCACCACGGAAGGTGCCAGACAGGAGTTCTCTTGGTAGTTTTTACACTACCTTGGTAGGCATCTGAAAGACACCACAAAAGTTGTTCTACCTGCTTTCTGGGCTGAGATGGGGAAACGCTGAATTTTGGACTCGGCCGGTGACAAAATGTTCCAAACACACCCCATGCACAACTCCACCGGGGAAGGTGCCAGACAGGAGTTCTCCTGGTAGTTTTTACACTACCTTGGTAGGCATCTGAAAGACACCAGAAAAGTTGTTCTACCTGCTTTCTGGGCTGAGATGGGGAATCGCTGAATTTTGGACTCGGCCGGTGACAAAATGTTCCAAACACACCCCATGCACAACTCCACCGGGGAAGGTGCCAGACAGGAGTTCTCCTGGTAGTTTTTACATTGCTCCGGTAGGCATCTGAAAGACACCACAAAAGTTGTTCTACCTGCTTTCTGGGCTGAGATGGGGAAACGCTGAATTTTGGACTCGGCCGGTGACAAAATGTTCCAAACACACCCCATGCACAACTCCACCGGGGAAGGTGCCAGACAGGAGTTCTCCTGGTAGTTTTTACATTGCTCCGGTAGGCATCTGAAAGACACCACAAAAGTTGTTGTACCTGCTTTCTGGGCTGAGATGGGGAACCGCTGAATTTTGGACTCGGCCGGTGACAAAATGTTCCAAACACACCCCATGCACAACTCCACCGGGGAAGGTGCCAGGAACGAATTCTGTTGGTAGTTTTTACACTACCTTGGTAGGCATCTAAAAGACAGCACAAAAGTTGTTCTACCTGCTTTCTGGGCTGAGATGGGGAACCGCTGAATTTTGGAGTCGGCTGGTGACAAAATGTTCCAAAAACACCCCATGCACAACTCCACCACGGAAGGTGCCAGACAGGAGTTCTCCTGGTAGTTTTTACACTACCTTGGTAGGCATTTGAAAGGCACCACAAAAGTTGTTCTTCCTGCTTTCTGGGCTGACATGGGGAACCGCTGAATTTTGGAGTCGGCCGGTGACAAAATGTTCCAAACACACCCCCTGCACAACTCCACCGGGGAAGGTGCCAGACAGGAGTTCTCCTGGTAGTTTTTACACTACCTTGGTAGGCATTTGAAAGACACCACAAAACTTGTTCTACCTGCTTTCTGGGCTGAGATGGGGAACCGCTGAATTTTGGACTCGGCCGGTGACAAAATGTTCCAAACACACCCCCTGCACAACTCCACCGGGGAAGGTGCCAGGAACGAATTCTTTTGGTAGTTTTTACACTACCTTGATAGGCAGCTGAAAGGCACAAGAAAAGTTGTTGTACCTGCTTTGTGGGCTGAGATGGGGAAACGCTGAATTTTGGAGTCGGCCGGTGACAAAATGTTCCAAACACACCCCATGCACAACTCCACCACGGAAGGTGCCAGACAGGAGTTCTCTTGGTAGTTTTTACACTACCTTGGTAGGCATCTGAAAGGCACCACAAAAGTTGTTCTACCTGCTTTCTGGGCTGAGATGGGGAACCGCTGAATTTTGGACTCGGCCGGTGACAAAATGTTCCAAACACACCCCATGCACAACTCCACCGGGGAAGGTGCCAGACAGGAGTTCTCCTGGTAGTTTTTACACTACCTTGGTAGGCATCTGAAAGACACCACAAAAGTTGTTCTACCTGCTTTCTGGGCTGAGATGGGGAAACGCTGAATTTTGGAGTCGGCTGGTGACAAAATGTTCCAAACACACCCCATGCACAACTCCACCGGGGAAGGTGCCAGACAGGAGTTCTCCTGGTAGTTTTTACACTACCTTGGTAGGCATTTGAAAGGCACCACAAAAGTTGTTCTTCCTGCTTTCTGGGCTGAGATGGGGAAACGCTGAATTTTGGACTCGGCCGGTGACAAAATGTTCCAAAAACACCCCATGCACAACTCCACCGGGGAAGGTGCCAGACAGGAGTTCTCCTGGTAGTTTTTACACTACCTTGGGAGGCAGCTGAAAGGCACCACAAAAGTTGTTCTACCTGCTTTCTGGGCTGAGATGGGGAAACGCTGAATTTTGGAGTCGGCTGGTGACAAAATGTTCCAAAAACACCCCATGCACAACTCCACCGGGGAAGGTGCCAGACAGGAGTTCTCCTGGTAGTTTTTACACTACCTTGGTAGGCATTTGAAAGGCACCACAAAAGTTGTTGTACCTGCTTTCTGGGCTGAGATGGGGAACCACTGAATTTTGGAGTCGGCCGGTGACAAAATGTTCCAAACACACCCCCTGCACAACTCCACCGGGGAAGGTGCCAGACAGGAGTTCTCCTGGTAGTTTTTACACTACCTTGGTAGGCATCTGAAAGACACCACAAAAGTTGTTCTACCTGCTTTCTGGGCTGAGATGGGGAACAGCTGAATTTTGGACTCGGCCGGTGACAAAATGTTCCAAACACACCCCATGCACAACTCCACCGGGGAAGGTGCCAGACAGGAGTTCTCCTGGTAGTTTTTACACTACCTTGGTAGGCATCTGAAAGACACCACAAAAGTTGTTCTACCTGCTTTCTGGGCTGAGATGGGGAACCGCTGAATTTTGGACTCGGCCGGTGACAAAATGTTCCAAACACACCCCATGCACAACTCCACCGGGGAAGGTGCCAGACAGGAGTTCTCCTGGTAGTTTTTACACTACCTTGGTAGGCATCTGAAAGACACCACAAAAGTTGTTCTACCTGCTTTCTGGGCTGAGATGGGGAAACGCTGAATTTTGGAGTCGGCTGGTGACAAAATGTTCCAAACACACCCCATGCACAACTCCACCGGGGAAGGTGCCAGACAGGAGTTCTCCTGGTAGTTTTTACACTACCTTGGTAGGCATTTGAAAGGCACCACAAAAGTTGTTCTTCCTGCTTTCTGGGCTGAGATGGGGAAACGCTGAATTTTGGACTCGGCTGGTGACAAAATGTTCCAAACACACCCCATGCACAACTCCACCGGGGAAGGTGCCAGACAGGAGTTCTCCTGGTAGTTTTTACACTACCTTGGTAGGCATTTGAAAGACACCACAAAACTTGTTCTACCTGCTTTCTGGGCTGAGATGGGGAACCGCTGAATTTTGGACTCGGCCGGTGACAAAATGTTCCAAACACACCCCATGCACAACTCCACCGGGGAAGGTGCCAGGAACGAATTCTTTTGGTAGTTTTTACACTACCTTGGTAGGCAGCTGAAAGGCACAAGAAAAGTTGTTGTAACTGCTTTGTGGGCTGAGATGGGGAACCGCTGAATTTTGTAGTCGGCCGGTGACAAAATGTTCCAAACACACCCCATGCACAACTCCACCGGGGAAGGTGCCAGGCAGGAGTTCTCCTGGTAGTTTTTACACTACCTTGGGAGGCAGCTGAAAGACACCACAAAAGTTGTTCTACCTGCTTTCTGGGCTGAGATGGGGAACCGCTGAATTTTGGAGTCGGCCGGTGACAAAATGTTCCAAACACACCCCCTGCACAACTCCACCGGGGAAGGTGCCAGACAGGAGTTCTCTTGGTAGTTTTTACACTACCTTGGTAGGCATCTGAAAGACACCACAAAAGTTGTTCTACCTGCTTTCTGGGCTGAGATGGGGAAACGCTGAATTTTGGAGTCGGCTGGTGACAAAATGTTCCAAACACACCCTCTGCACAACTCCACCGGGGAAGGTGCCAGACAGGAGTTCTCCTGGTAGTTTTTACACTACCTTGGTAGGCATCTGAAAGACACCACAGAAGTTGTTCTACCTGCTTTCTGGGCTGAGATGGGGAACGGCTGAATTTTGGACTCGGCCGGTGACAAAATGTTCCAAACACACCCCATGCACAACTCCACCGGGGAAGGTGCCAGACAGGAGTTCTCTTAGTAGTTTTTACACTACCTTGGTAGGCATCTGAAAGACACCACAAAAGTTGTTCTACCTGCTTTCTGGGCTGAGATGGGGAACCGCTGAATTTTGGACTCAGCCGGTGACAAAATGTTCCAAACACACCCCATGCACAACTCCACCGGGGAAGGTGCCAGGAACGAATTCTTTTGGTAGTTTTTACACTACCTTGGTAGGCAGCTGAAAGGCACAAGAAAAGTTGTTGTACCTGCTTTCTGGGCTGAGATGGGGAACCGCTGAATTTTGGACTCGGCCGGTGACAAAATGTTCCAAACACACCCCATGCACAACTCCACCACGGAAGGTGCCAGACAGGAGTTCTCCTGGTAGTTTTTACACTACCTTGGTAGGCATCTGAAAGACACCAGAAAAGTTGTTCTACCTGCTTTCTGGGCTGAGATGGGGAACCGCTGAATTTTGGACTCGGCCGGTGACAAAATGTTCCAAACACACCCCCTGCACAACTCCACCGGGGAAGGTGCCAGACAGGAGTTCTCTTGGTAGTTTTTACACTACCTTGGTAGGCATCTGAAAGACACCACAAAAGTTGTTCTACCTGCTTTCTGGGCTGAGATGGGGAAACGCTGAATTTTGGACTCGGCTGGTGACAAAATGTTCCAAACACACCCCATGCACAACTCCACCGGGGAAGGTGCCAGGCAGGAGTTCTCCTGGTAGTTTTTACATTGCTCCGGTAGGCATCAAAAGGACACCACAAAAGTTGTTCTACCTGCTTTCTGGGCTGAGATGGGGAACCGCTGAATTTTGGAGTCGGCCGGTGACAAAATGTTCCAAACACACCCCATGCACAACTCCACCACGGAAGGTGCCAGACAGGAGTTCTCCTGGTAGTTTCTACACTACCTTGGTAGGCATTTGAAAGGCACCACAAAAGTTGTTGTAACTGCTTTGTGGGCTGAGATGGGGAAACGCTGAATTTTGGACTCGGCCGGTGACAAAATGTTCCAAACACACCCCATGCACAACTCCACCGGGGAAGGTGCCAGACAGGAGTTCTCTTGGTAGTTTTTACACTACCTTCGTAGGCATCTGAAAGACACCACAAAAGTTGTTCTACCTGCTTTCTGGGCTGAGATGGGGAACCGCTGAATTTTGGACTCGGCTGGTGACAAAATGTTCCAAACACACCCCATGCACAACTCCACCGGGGAAGGTGCCAGGCAGGAGTTCTCCTGGTAGTTTTTACATTGCTCCGGTAGGCATCAAAAGGACACCACAAAAGTTGTTCTACCTGCTTTCTGGGCTGAGATGGGGAACCGCTGAATTTTGGAGTCGGCCGGTGACAAAATGTTCCAAACACACCCCATGCACAACTCCACCGGGGAAGGTGCCAGACAGGAGTTCTCCTGGTAGTTTCTACACTACCTTGGTAGGCATTTGAAAGGCACCACAAAAGTTGTTCTACCTGCTTTCTGGGCTGAGATGGGGAACCGCTGAATTTTGGACTCGGCTGGTGAAAAAATGTTCCAAACACACCCCATGCACAACTCCACCACGGAAGGTGCCAGACAGGAGTTCTCCTGGTAGTTTCTACACTACCTTGGTAGGCAGCTGAAAGGCACAAGAAAAGTTGTTGTACCTGCTTTCTGGGCTGAGATGGGGAACCGCTGAATTTTGGACTCGGCCGGTGACAAAATGTTCCAAACACACCCCATGCACAACTCCACCGGGGAAGGTGCCAGACAGGAGTTCTCTTGGTAGTTTTTTCACTACCTTGGTAGGCATCTGAAAGACACCACAAAAGTTGTTCTACCTGCTTTCTGGGCTGAGATGGGGAACCGCTGAATTTTGGACTCGGCTGGTGACAAAATGTTCCAAACACACCCCATGCACAACTCCACCGGGGAAGGTGCCAGACAGGAGTTCTCTTGGTAGTTTTTACACTACCTTGGTAGGCAGCTGAAAGGCACCACAAAAGTTGTTCTACCTGCTTTGTGGGCTGAGATGGGGAACCGCTGAATTTTGGAGTCGGCTGGTGACAAAATGTTCCAAACACACCCCATGCACAACTCCACCACGGAAGGTGCCAGACAGGAGTTCTCCTGGTAGTTTTTACACTACCTTGGTAGGCATCTGAAAGACACCACAGAAGTTGTTCTACCTGCTTTCTGGGCTGAGATGGGGAATCGCTGAATTATGGACTCGGCCGGTGACAAAATGTTCCAAACACACCCCATGCACAACTCCACCGGGGAAGGTGCCAGACAGGAGTTCTCCTGGTAGTTTTTACATTGCTCCGGTAGGCATCTGAAAGACACCACAAAAGTTGTTGTACCTGCTTTCTGGGCTGAGATGGGGAACCGCTGAATTTTGGACTCGGCCGGTGACAAAATGTTTCACAGACACCCCATGCACAACTCCACCGGGGAAGGTGCCAGGAACGAATTCTGTTGGTAGTTTTTACACTACCTTGGTAGGCATCTAAAAGACAGCACAAAAGTTGTTCTACCTGCTTTCTGGGCTGAGATGGGGAAACGCTGAATTTTGGAGTCGGCTGGTGACAAAATGTTCCAAAAACACCCCATGCACAACTCCACCGGGGAAGGTGCCAGACAGGAGTTCTCCTGGTAGTTTTTACACTACCTTGGTAGGCATTTGAAAGGCACCACAAAAGTTGTTCTTCCTGCTTTCTGGGCTGACATGGGGAAACGCTGAATTTTGGAGTCGGCCGGTGACAAAATGTTCCAAACACACCCCCTGCACAACTCCACCGGGGAAGGTGCCAGACAGGAGTTCTCTTGGTAGATTTTACACTACCTTGGTAGGCATTTGAAAGACACCACAAAACTTGTTCTACCTGCTTTCTGGGCTGAGATGGGGAACCGCTGAATTTTGGAGTCGGCCGGTGACAAAATGTTCCAAACACACCCCATGCACAACTCCACCGGGGAAGGTGCCAGGAACGAATTCTTTTGGTAGTTTTTACACTACCTTGGTAGGCAGCTGAAAGGCACAAGAAAAGTTGTTGTACCTGCTTTGTGGGCTGAGATGGGGAAACGCTGAATTTTGGAGTCGGCCGGTGACAAAATGTTCCAAACACACCCCATGCACAACTCCACCACGGAAGGTGCCAGACAGGAGTTCTCTTGGTAGTTTTTACACTACCTTGGTAGGCATCTGAAAGGCACCACAAAAGTTGTTCTACCTGCTTTCTGGGCTGAGATGGGGAAACGCTGAATTTTGGACTCGGCCGGTGACAAAATGTTCCAAACACACCCCATGCACAACTCCACCGGGGAAGGTGCCAGACAGGAGTTCTCCTGGTAGTTTTTACACTACCTTGGTAGGCATCTGAAAGACACCAGAAAAGTTGTTCTACCTGCTTTCTGGGCTCAGATGGGGAATCGCTGAATTTTGGACTCGGCCGGTGACAAAATGTTCCAAACACACCCCATGCACAACTCCACCGGGGAAGGTGCCAGACAGGAGTTCTCCTGGTAGTTTTTACATTGCTCCGGTAGGCATCTGAAAGACACCACAAAAGTTGTTGTACCTGCTTTGTGGGCTGAGATGGGGAAACGCTGAATTTTGGACTCGGCCGGTGACAAAATGTTCCAAACACACCCCATGCACAACTCCACCGGGGAAGGTGCCAGACAGGAGTTCTCCTGGTAGTTTTTACATTGCTCCGGTAGGCATCTGAAAGACACCACAAAAGTTGTTGTACCTGCTTTCTGGGCTGAGATGGGGAACCGCTGAATTTTGGACTCGGCCGGTGACAAAATGTTCCAAACACACCCCATGCACAACTCCACCGGGGAAGGTGCCAGGAACGAATTCTGTTGGTAGTTTTTACACTACCTTGGTAGGCATCTAAAAGACAGCACAAAAGTTGTTCTACCTGCTTTCTGGGCTGAGATGGGGAACCGCTGAATTTTGGAGTCGGCTGGTGACAAAATGTTCCAAAAACACCCCATGCACAACTCCACCACGGAAGGTGCCAGACAGGAGTTCTCCTGGTAGTTTTTACACTACCTTGGTAGGCATTTGAAAGGCACCACAAAAGTTGTTCTTCCTGCTTTCTGGGCTGACATGGGGAACCGCTGAATTTTGGAGTCGGCCGGTGACAAAATGTTCCAAACACACCCCATGCACAACTCCACCGGGGAAGGTGCCAGACAGGAGTTCTCCTGGTAGTTTTTACACTACCTTGGTAGGCATTTGAAAGACACCACAAAACTTGTTCTACCTGCTTTCTGGGCTGAGATGGGGAACCGCTGAATTTTGGACTCGGCCGGTGACAAAATGTTCCAAACACACCCCCTGCACAACTCCACCGGGGAAGGTGCCAGGAACGAATTCTTTTGGTAGTTTTTACACTACCTTGATAGGCAGCTGAAAGGCACAAGAAAAGTTGTTGTACCTGCTTTGTGGGCTGAGATGGGGAAACGCTGAATTTTGGAGTCGGCCGGTGACAAAATGTTCCAAACACACCCCATGCACAACTCCACCACGGAAGGTGCCAGACAGGAGTTCTCTTGGTAGTTTTTACACTACCTTGGTAGGCATCTGAAAGGCACCACAAAAGTTGTTCTACCTGCTTTCTGGGCTGAGATGGGGAACCGCTGAATTTTGGACTCGGCCGGTGACAAAATGTTCCAAACACACCCCATGCACAACTCCACCGGGGAAGGTGCCAGACAGGAGTTCTCCTGGTAGTTTTTACACTACCTTGGTAGGCATCTGAAAGACACCACAAAAGTTGTTCTACCTGCTTTCTGGGCTGAGATGGGGAAACGCTGAATTTTGGAGTCGGCTGGTGACAAAATGTTCCAAACACACCCCATGCACAACTCCACCGGGGAAGGTGCCAGACAGGAGTTCTCCTGGTAGTTTTTACACTACCTTGGTAGGCATTTGAAAGGCACCACAAAAGTTGTTCTTCCTGCTTTCTGGGCTGAGATGGGGAAACGCTGAATTTTGGACTCGGCCGGTGACAAAATGTTCCAAAAACACCCCATGCACAACTCCACCGGGGAAGGTGCCAGACAGGAGTTCTCCTGGTAGTTTTTACACTACCTTGGGAGGCAGCTGAAAGGCACCACAAAAGTTGTTCTACCTGCTTTCTGGGCTGAGATGGGGAAACGCTGAATTTTGGAGTCGGCTGGTGACAAAATGTTCCAAAAACACCCCATGCACAACTCCACCGGGGAAGGTGCCAGACAGGAGTTCTCCTGGTAGTTTTTACACTACCTTGGTAGGCATTTGAAAGGCACCACAAAAGTTGTTGTACCTGCTTTCTGGGCTGAGATGGGGAACCACTGAATTTTGGAGTCGGCCGGTGACAAAATGTTCCAAACACACCCCCTGCACAACTCCACCGGGGAAGGTGCCAGACAGGAGTTCTCCTGGTAGTTTTTACACTACCTTGGTAGGCATCTGAAAGGCACCACAAAAGTTGTTCTACCTGCTTTCTGGGCTGAGATGGGGAACAGCTGAATTTTGGACTCGGCCGGTGACAAAATGTTCCAAACACACCCCATGCACAACTCCACCGGGGAAGGTGCCAGACAGGAGTTCTCCTGGTAGTTTTTACACTACCTTGGTAGGCATCTGAAAGACACCACAAAAGTTGTTCTACCTGCTTTCTGGGCTGAGATGGGGAACCGCTGAATTTTGGACTCGGCCGGTGACAAAATGTTCCAAACACACCCCATGCACAACTCCACCGGGGAAGGTGCCAGGCAGGAGTTCTCCTGGTAGTTTTTACACTACCTTGGTAGGCATCTGAAAGACACCACAAAAGTTGTTCTACCTGCTTTGTGGGCTGAGATGGGGAACCGCTGAATTTTGGAGTCGGCTGGTGACAAAATGTTCCAAACACACCCCATGCACAACTCCACCGGGGAAGGTGCCAGACAGGAGTTCTCCTGGTAGTTTTTACACTACCTTGGTAGGCATTTGAAAGGCACCACAAAAGTTGTTCTTCCTGCTTTCTGGGCTGAGATGGGGAAACGCTGAATTTTGGACTCGGCTGGTGACAAAATGTTCCAAACACACCCCATGCACAACTCCACCACGGAAGGTGCCAGACAGGAGTTCTCCTGGTAGTTTTTACACTACCTTGGTAGGCATTTGAAAGACACCACAAAACTTGTTCTACCTGCTTTCTGGGCTGAGATGGGGAACCGCTGAATTTTGGACTCGGCCGGTGACAAAATGTTCCAAACACACCCCATGCACAACTCCACCGGGGAAGGTGCCAGGAACGAATTCTTTTGGTAGTTTTTACACTACCTTGGTAGGCAGCTGAAAGGCACAAGAAAAGTTGTTGTACCTGCTTTCTGGGCTGAGATGGGGAACCGCTGAATTTTGGACTCGGCCGGTGACAAAATGTTCCAAACACACCCCATGCACAACTCCACCACGGAAGGTGCCAGACAGGAGTTCTCCTGGTAGTTTTTACACTACCTTGGTAGGCATCTGAAAGACACCACAAAAGTTGTTCTACCTGCTTTCTGGGCTGAGATGGGGAAACGCTGAATTTTGGAGTCGGCCGGTGACAAAATGTTCCAAACACACCCCATGCACAACTCCACCGGGGAAGGTGCCAGACAGGAGTTCTCTTGGTAGTTTTTACACTACCTTGGTAGGCATCTGAAAGACACCACAAAAGTTGTTCTACCTGCTTTCTGGGCTGAGATGGGGAAACGCTGAATTTTGGACTCGGCTGGTGACAAAATGTTCCAAACACACCCCATGCACAACTCCACCGGGGAAGGTGCCAGGCAGGAGTTCTCCTGGTAGTTTTTACATTGCTCCGGTAGGCATCAAAAGGACACCACAAAAGTTGTTCTACCTGCTTTCTGGGCTGAGATGGGGAACCGCTGAATTTTGGAGTCGGCCGGTGACAAAATGTTCCAAACACACCCCATGCACAACTCCACCACGGAAGGTGCCAGACAGGAGTTCTCCTGGTAGTTTCTACACTACCTTGGTAGGCATTTGAAAGGCACCACAAAAGTTGTTGTAACTGCTTTGTGGGCTGAGATGGGGAAACGCTGAATTTTGGACTCGGCCGGTGACAAAATGTTCCAAACACACCCCATGCACAACTCCACCGGGGAAGGTGCCAGACAGGAGTTCTCTTGGTAGTTTTTACACTACCTTCGTAGGCATCTGAAAGACACCACAAAAGTTGTTCTACCTGCTTTCTGGGCTGAGATGGGGAACCGCTGAATTTTGGACTCGGCTGGTGACAAAATGTTGCAAACACACCCCATGCACAACTCCACCGGGGAAGGTGCCAGGCAGGAGTTCTCCTGGTAGTTTTTACATTGCTCCGGTAGGCATCAAAAGGACACCACAAAAGTTGTTCTACCTGCTTTCTGGGCTGAGATGGGGAACCGCTGAATTTTGGAGTCGGCCGGTGACAAAATGTTCCAAACACACCCCATGCACAACTCCACCGGGGAAGGTGCCAGACAGGAGTTCTCCTGGTAGTTTCTACACTACCTTGGTAGGCATTTGAAAGGCACCACAAAAGTTGTTCTACCTGCTTTCTGGGCTGAGATGGGGAACCGCTGAATTTTGGACTCGGCTGGTGAAAAAATGTTCCAAACACACCCCATGCACAACTCCACCACGGAAGGTGCCAGACAGGAGTTCTCCTGGTAGTTTCTACACTACCTTGGTAGGCAGCTGAAAGGCACAAGAAAAGTTGTTGTACCTGCTTTCTGGGCTGAGATGGGGAACCGCTGAATTTTGGACTCGGCCGGTGACAAAATGTTCCAAACACACCCCATGCACAACTCCACCGGGGAAGGTGCCAGACAGGAGTTCTCTTGGTAGTTTTTTCACTACCTTGGTAGGCATCTGAAAGACACCACAAAAGTTGTTCTACCTGCTTTCTGGGCTGAGATGGGGAACCGCTGAATTTTGGACTCGGCTGGTGACAAAATGTTCCAAACACACCCCATGCACAACTCCACCGGGGAAGGTGCCAGACAGGAGTTCTCTTGGTAGTTTTTACACTACCTTGGTAGGCAGCTGAAAGGCACCACAAAAGTTGTTCTACCTGCTTTGTGGGCTGAGATGGGGAACCGCTGAATTTTGGAGTCGGCTGGTGACAAAATGTTCCAAACACACCCCATGCACAACTCCACCACGGAAGGTGCCAGACAGGAGTTCTCCTGGTAGTTTCTACACTACCTTGGTAGGCATTTGAAAGGCACCACAAAAGTTGTTGTAACTGCTTTCTGGGCTGAGATGGGGAAACGCTGAATTTTGGACTCGGCCGGTGACAAAATGTTCCAAACACACCCCATGCACAACTCCACCGGGGAAGGTGCCAGACAGGAGTTCTCCTGGTAGTTTTTACACTACCTTGGTAGGCATCTGAAAGACACCACAAAAGTTGTTCTACCTGCTTTCTGGGCTGAGATGGGGAACCGCTGAATTTTGGACTCGGCTGGTGACAAAATGTTCCAAACACACCCCATGCACAACTCCACCGGGGAAGGTGCCAGGCAGGAGTTCTCCTGGTAGTTTTTACATTGCTCCGGTAGGCATCAAAAGGACACCACAAAAGTTGTTCTACCTGCTTTCTGGGCTGAGATGGGGAACCGCTGAATTTTGGAGTCGGCCGGTGACAAAATGTTCCAAACACACCCCATGCACAACTCCACCGGGGAAGGTGCCAGACAGGAGTTCTCCTGGTAGTTTCTACACTACCTTGGTAGGCATTTGAAAGGCACCACAAAAGTTGTTCTACCTGCTTTCTGGGCTGAGATGGGGAACCGCTGAATTTTGGACTCGGCTGGTGAAAAAATGTTCCAAACACACCCCATGCACAACTCCACCACGGAAGGTGCCAGACAGGAGTTCTCCTGGTAGTTTCTACACTACCTTGGTAGGCATCTGAAAGACACCACAGAAGTTGTTCTACCTGCTTTCTGGGCTGAGATGGGGAACGGCTGAATTTTGGACTCGGCCGGTGACAAAATGTTCCAAACACACCCCATGCACAACTCCACCGGGGAAGGTGCCAGACAGGAGTTCTCTTAGTAGTTTTTACACTACCTTGGTAGGCATCTGAAAGACACCACAAAAGTTGTTCTACCTGCTTTCTGGGCTGAGATGGGGAACCGCTGAATTTTGGACTCGGCCGGTGACAAAATGTTCCAAACACACCCCATGCACAACTCCACCGGGGAAGGTGCCAGGAACGAATTCTTTTGGTAGTTTTTACTCTACCTTGGTAGGCAGCTGAAAGGCACAAGAAAAGTTGTTGTACCTGCTTTCTGGGCTGAGATGGGGAACCGCTGAATTTTGGAGTCGGCCGGTGACAAAATGTTCCAAACACACCCCATGCACAACTCCACCACGGAAGGTGCCAGACAGGAGTTCTCCTGGTAGTTTTTACACTACCTTGGTAGGCATCTGAAAGGCACCACAAAAGTTGTTCTACCTGCTTTCTGGGCTGAGATGGGGAAACGCTGAATTTTGGAGTCGGCCGGTGACAAAATGTTCCAAACACACCCCATGCACAACTCCACCGGGGAAGGTGCCAGACAGGAGTTCTCTTGGTAGTTTTTACACTACCTTGGTAGGCATCTGAAAGACACCACAAAAGTTGTTCTACCTGCTTTCTGGGCTGAGATGGGGAAACGCTGAATTTTGGACTCGGCTGGTGACAAAATGTTCCAAACACACCCCATGCACAACTCCACCGGGGAAGGTGCCAGACAGGAGTTCTCCTGGTAGTTTTTACATTGCTCCGGTAGGCATCAAAAGGACACCACAAAAGTTGTTCTACCTGCTTTCTGGGCTGAGATGGGGAACCGCTGAATTTTGGAGTCGGCCGGTGACAAAATGTTCCAAACACACCCCATGCACAACTCCACCGGGGAAGGTGCCAGGCAGGAGTTCTCCTGGTAGTTTCTACACTACCTTGGTAGGCATTTGAAAGGCACCACAAAAGTTGTTCTACCTGCTTTCTGGGCTGAGATGGGGAACCGCTGAATTTTGGACTCGGCTGGTGACAAAATGTTCCAAACACACCCCATGCACAACTCCACCACGGAAGGTGCCAGACAGGAGTTCTCCTGGTAGTTTCTACACTACCTTGGTAGGCAGCTGAAAGGCACAAGAAAAGTTGTTGTACCTGCTTTCTGGGCTGAGATGGGGAAACGCTGAATTTTGGAGTCGGCCGGTGACAAAATGTTCCAAACACACCCCATGCACAACTCCACCGGGGAAGGTGCCAGACAGGAGTTCTCTTGGTAGTTTTTACACTACCTTGGTAGGCATCTGAAAGGCACCACAAAAGTTGTTCTACCTGCTTTCTGGGCTGAGATGGGGAACCGCTGAATTTTGGACTCGGCCGGTGACAAAATGTTCCAAACACACCCCATGCACAACTCCACCGGGGAAGGTGCCAGACAGGAGTTCTCTTGGTAGTTTTTACACTACCTTGGTAGGCATCTGAAAGACACCACAAAAGTTGTTCTACCTGCTTTCTGGGCTGAGATGGGGAACCGCTGAATTTTGGAGTCGGCCGGTGACAAAATGTTCCAAACACACCCCCTGCACAACTCCACCGGGGAAGGTGCCAGACAGGAGTTCTCCTGGTAGTTTTTACACTACCTTGGTAGGCATCTGAAAGACACCACAAAAGTTGTTCTACCTGCTTTCTGGGCTGAGATGGGGAAACGCTGAATTTTGGAGTCGGCCGGTGACAAAATGTTCCAAACACACCCCATGCACAACTCCACCGGGGAAGGTGCCAGACAGGAGTTCTCCTGGTAGTTTTTACACTACCTTGGTAGGCATTTGAAAGACACCACAAAACTTGTTCTACCTGCTTTCTGGGCTGAGATGGGGAACCGCTGAATTTTGGACTCGGCCGGTGACAAAATGTTCCAAACACACCCCATGCACAACTCCACCGGGGAAGGTGCCAGAAAGGAGTTCTCTTGGTAGTTTTTACACTACCTTGGTAGGCATCTGAAAGGCACCACAAAAGTTGTTCTACCTGCTTTGTGGGCTGAGATGGGGAACAGCTGAATTTTGGAGTCGGCCGGTGACAAAATGTTCCAAACACACCCCATGCACAACTCCACCGGGGAAGGTGCCAGACAGGAGTTCTCCTGGTAGTTTTTACACTACCTTGGTAGGCAGCTGAAAGGCACAAGAAAAGTTGTTGTACCTGCTCTGTGGGCTGAGATGGGGAAACGCTGAATTTTGGACTCGGCTGGTGACAAAATGTTCCAAACACACCCCATGCACAACTCCACCGGGGAAGGTGCCAGGAACGAATTCTGTTGGTAGTTTTTACACTACCTTGGTAGGCAGCTGAAAGGCACAAGAAAAGTTGTTGTACCTGCTTTCTGGGCTGAGATGGGGAACCGCTGAATTTTGGAGTCGGCTGGTGACAAATTGTTCCAAACACACCCTCTGCACAACTCCACCGGGGAAGGTGCCAGACAGGAGTTCTCCTGGTAGTTTTTACATTGCTCCGGTAGGCATCTGAAAGATACCACAAAAGTTGTTCTACCTGCTTTCTGGGCTGAGATGGGGAATCGCTGAATTTTGGACTCGGCCGGTGACAAAATGTTCCAAACACACCCCATGCACAACTCCACCGGGGAAGGTGCCAGACAGGAGTTCTCCTGGTAGTTTTTACACTACCTTGGTAGGCATCTGAAAGACACCACAGAAGTTGTTCTACCTGCTTTCTGGGCTGAGATGGGGAACGGCTGAATTTTGGACTCGGCCGGTGACAAAATGTTCCAAACACACCCCATGCACAACTCCACCGGGGAAGGTGCCAGACAGGAGTTCTCTTAGTAGTTTTTACACTACCTTGGTAGGCATCTGAAAGACACCACAAAAGTTGTTCTACCTGCTTTCTGGGCTGAGATGGGGAAACGCTGAATTTTGGAGTCGGCTGGTGACAAAATGTTCCAAACACACCCCATGCACAACTCCACCGGGGAAGGTGCCAGGAACGAATTTATTGGTAGTTTTTACATTGCTCCGGTAGGCATCTGAAAGATACCACAAAAGATGTTCTACCTGCTTTCTGGGCTGAGATGGGGAACCGCTGAATTTTGGACTCGGCCGGTGACAAAATGTTCCAAACACACCCCATGCACAACTCCACCGGGGAAGGTGCCAGACAGGAGTTCTCCTGGTAGTTTTTACATTGCTCCGGTAGGCATCTGAAAGACACCACAAAAGTTGTTCTACCTGCTTTCTGGGCTGAGATGGGGAACCGCTGAATTTTGGACTCGGCCGTTGACAAAATGTTCCAAACACACCCCATGCACAACTCCACCGGGGAAGGTGCCAGACAGGAGTTCTCCTGGTAGTTTTTACACTACCTTGGTAGGCATCTGAAAGACACCACAAAAGTTGTTCTACCTGCTTTCTGGGCTGAGATGGGGAACCGCTGAATTTTGGACTCGGCCGGTGACAAAATGTTCCAAACACACCCCATGCACAACTCCACCGGGGAAGGTGCCAGGAACGAATTCTTTTGGTAGTTTTTACACTACCTTGGTAGGCAGCTGAAAGGCACAAGAAAAGTTGTTGTACCTGCTTTCTGGGCTGAGATGGGGAACTGCTGAATTTTGGACTCGGCCGGTGACAAAATGTTCCAAACACACCCCATGCACAACTCCACCGGGGAAGGTGCCAGGAACGAATTCTTTTGGTAGTTTTTACACTACCTTGGTAGGCAGCTGAAAGACACCAGAAAAGTTGTTCTACCTGCTTTCTGGGCTGAGATGGGGAACCGCTGAATTTTGGAGTCGGCCGGTGACAAAATGTTCCAAACACACGCCATGCACAACTCCACCGGGGAAGGTGCCAGACAGGAGTTCTCCTGGTAGTTTTTACACTACCTTGGTAGGCAGCTGAAAGGCACCACAAAAGTTGTTCTACCTGCTTTCTGGGCTGAGATGGGGAAACGCTGAATTTTGGACTCGGCTGGTGACAAAATGTTCCAAACACACCCCATGCACAACTCCACCGGGGAAGGTGCCAGACAGGAGTTCTCTTGGTAGTTTTTACACTACCTTGGTAGGCAGCTGAAAGGCACAAGAAAAGTTGTTGTACCTGCTTTCTGGGCTGAGATGGGGAACCGCTGAATTTTGGAGTCGGCTGGTGACAAAATGTTCCAAACACACCCTCTGCACAACTCCACCGGGGAAGGTGCCAGACAGGAGTTCTCCTGGTAGTTTTTACACTACCTTGGTAGGCAGCTGAAAGGCACAAGAAAAGTTGTTGTACCTGCTTTGTGGGCTGAGATGGGGAAACGCTGAATTTTGGACTCGGCCGGTGACAAAATGTTCCAAACACACCCCATGCACAACTCCACCACGGAAGGTGCCAGACAGGAGTTCTCTTAGTAGTTTTTACACTACCTTGGTAGGCATCTGAAAGACACCACAAAAGTTGTTCTACCTGCTTTCTGGGCTGAGATGGGGAACCGCTGAATTTTGGACTCGGCCGGTGACAAAATGTTCCAAACACACCCCATGCACAACTCCACCGGGGAAGGTGCCAGGAACGAATTCTTTTGGTAGTTTTTACACTACCTTGGTAGGCAGCTGAAAGGCACAAGAAAAGTTGTTGTACCTGCTTTCTGGGCTGAGATGGGGAACCGCTGAATTTTGGACTCGGCCGGTGACAAAATGTTCCAAACACACCCCATGCACAACTCCACCGGGGAAGGTGCCAGGAACGAATTCTTTTGGTAGTTTTTACACTACCTTGGTAGGCAGCTGAAAGGCACAAGAAAAGTTGTTGTAACTGCTTTGTGGGCTGAGATGGGGAACCGCTGAATTTTGGAGTCGGCCGGTGACAAAATGTTCCAAACACACGCCATGCACAACTCCACCGGGGAAGGTGCCAGACAGGAGTTCTCCTGGTAGTTTTTACACTACCTTGGTAGGCAGCTGAAAGGCACCACAAAAGTTGTTCTACCTGCTTTCTGGGCTGAGATGGGGAAACGCTGAATTTTGGACTCGGCTGGTGACAAAATGTTCCAAACACACCCCATGCACAACTCCACCGGGGAAGGTGCCAGACAGGAGTTCTCTTGGTAGTTTTTACACTACCTTGGTAGGCAGCTGAAAGGCACAAGAAAAGTTGTTGTACCTGCTTTCTGGGCTGAGATGGGGAACCGCTGAATTTTGGAGTCGGCTGGTGACAAAATGTTCCAAACACACCCTCTGCACAACTCCACCGGGGAAGGTGCCAGACAGGAGTTCTCCTGGTAGTTTTTACACTACCTTGGTAGGCAGCTGAAAGGCACAAGAAAAGTTGTTGTACCTGCTTTGTGGGCTGAGATGGGGAAACGCTGAATTTTGGACTCGGCCGGTGACAAAATGTTCCAAACACACCCCATGCACAACTCCACCACGGAAGGTGCCAGACAGGAGTTCTCTTAGTAGTTTTTACACTACCTTGGTAGGCATCTGAAAGACACCACAAAAGTTGTTCTACCTGCTTTCTGGGCTGAGATGGGGAACCGCTGAATTTTGGACTCGGCCGGTGACAAAATGTTCCAAACACACCCCATGCACAACTCCACCGGGGAAGGTGCCAGGAACGAATTCTTTTGGTAGTTTTTACACTACCTTGGTAGGCAGCTGAAAGGCACAAGAAAAGTTGTTGTACCTGCTTTCTGGGCTGAGATGGGGAACCGCTGAATTTTGGAGTCGGCCGGTGACAAAATGTTCCAAACACACCCCATGCACAACTCCACCACGGAAGGTGCCAGACAGGAGTTCTCCTGGTAGTTTTTACACTACCTTGGTAGGCATCTGAAAGACACCACAAAAGTTGTTCTACCTGCTTTCTGGGCTGAGATGGGGAAACGCTGAATTTTGGACTCGGCTGGTGACAAAATGTTCCAAACACACCCCATGCACAACTCCACCGGGGAAGGTGCCAGGCAGGAGTTCTCCAGGTAGTTTTTACATTGCTCCGGTAGGCATCAAAAGGACACCACAAAAGTTGTTCTACCTGCTTTCTGGGCTGAGATGGGGAACCGCTGAATTTTGGAGTCGGCTGGTGACAAAATGTTCCAAACACACCCCATGCACAACTCCACCGGGGAAGGAGCCAGACAGGAGTTCTCCTGGTAGTTTCTACACTACCTTGGTAGGCATTTGAAAGGCACCACAAAAGTTGTTCTACCTGCTTTCTGGGCTGAGATGGGGAAACGCTGAATTTTGGAGTCGGCTGGTGACAAAATGTTCCAAACACACCCCATGCACAACTCCACCGGGGAAGGTGCCAGACAGGAGTTCTCCTGGTAGTTTTTACATTGCTCCGGTAGGCATCAAAAGGACACCACAAAAGTTGTTCTACCTGCTTTCTGGGCTGAGATGGGGAACCGCTGAATTTTGGACTCGGCCGGTGACAAAATGTTCCAAACACACCCCATGCACAACTCCACCGGGGAAGGTGCCAGACAGGAGTTCTCCTGGTAGTTTCTACACTACCTTGGTAGGCATTTGAAAGGCACCACAAAAGTTGTTCTACCTGCTTTCTGGGCTGAGATGGGGAACCGCTGAATTTTGGACTCGGCTGGTGACAAAATGTTCCAAACACACCCCATGCACAACTCCACCACGGAAGGTGCCAGACAGGAGTTCTCCTGGTAGTTTCTACACTACCTTGGTAGGCAGCTGAAAGGCACAAGAAAAGTTGTTGTACCTGCTTTCTGGGCTGAGATGGGGAAACGCTGAATTTTGGAGTCGGCCGGTGACAAAATGTTCCAAACACACCCCATGCACAACTCCACCACGGAAGGTGCCAGACAGGAGTTCTCTTGGTAGTTTTTACACTACCTTGGTAGGCATCTGAAAGGCACCACAAAAGTTGTTCTACCTGCTTTCTGGGCTGAGATGGGGAACCGCTGAATTTTGGACTCGGCCGGTGACAAAATGTTCCAAACACACCCCATGCACAACTCCACCGGGGAAGGTGCCAGACAGGAGTTCTCTTGGTAGTTTTTACACTACCTTGGTAGGCATCTGAAAGACACCACAAAAGTTGTTCTACCTGCTTTCTGGGCTGAGATGGGGAACCGCTGAATTTTGGAGTCGGCCGGTGACAAAATGTTCCAAACACACCCCCTGCACAACTCCACCGGGGAAGGTGCCAGACAGGAGTTCTCCTGGTAGTTTTTACACTACCTTGGTAGGCATCTGAAAGACACCACAAAAGTTGTTCTACCTGCTTTCTGGGCTGAGATGGGGAAACGCTGAATTTTGGAGTCGGCTGGTGACAAAATGTTCCAAACACACCCCATGCACAACTCCACCGGGGAAGGTGCCAGACAGGAGTTCTCCTGGTAGTTTTTACACTACCTTGGTAGGCAGCTGAAAGGCACAAGAAAAGTTGTTGTACCTGCTTTGTGGGCTGAGATGGGGAAACGCTGAATTTTGGACTCGGCTGGTGACAAAATGTTCCAAACACACCCCATGCACAACTCCACCGGGGAAGGTGCCAGGAACGAATTCTGTTGGTAGTTTTTACACTACCTTGGTAGGCAGCTGAAAGGCACAAGAAAAGTTGTTGTACCTGCTTTCTGGGCTGAGATGGGGAACCGCTGAATTTTGGAGTCGGCTGGTGACAAATTGTTCCAAACACACCCTCTGCACAACTCCACCGGGGAAGGTGCCAGACAGGAGTTCTCCTGGTAGTTTTTACATTGCTCCGGTAGGCATCTGAAAGATACCACAAAAGTTGTTCTACCTGCTTTCTGGGCTGAGATGGGGAATCGCTGAATTTTGGACTCGGCCGGTGACAAAATGTTCCAAACACACCCCATGCACAACTCCACCGGGGAAGGTGCCAGACAGGAGTTCTCCTGGTAGTTTTTACACTACCTTGGTAGGCATCTGAAAGACACCACAGAAGTTGTTCTACCTGCTTTCTGGGCTGAGATGGGGAACGGCTGAATTTTGGACTCGGCCGGTGACAAAATGTTCCAAACACACCCCATGCACAACTCCACCGGGGAAGGTGCCAGACAGGAGTTCTCTTAGTAGTTTTTACACTACCTTGGTAGGCATCTGAAAGACACCACAAAAGTTGTTCTACCTGCTTTCTGGGCTGAGATGGGGAAACGCTGAATTTTGGAGTCGGCTGGTGACAAAATGTTCCAAACACACCCCATGCACAACTCCACCGGGGAAGGTGCCAGGAACGAATTTATTGGTAGTTTTTACATTGCTCCGGTAGGCATCTGAAAGATACCACAAAAGATGTTCTACCTGCTTTCTGGGCTGAGATGGGGAACCGCTGAATTTTGGACTCGGCCGGTGACAAAATGTTCCAAACACACCCCATGCACAACTCCACCGGGGAAGGTGCCAGACAGGAGTTCTCCTGGTAGTTTTTACATTGCTCCGGTAGGCATCTGAAAGACACCACAAAAGTTGTTCTACCTGCTTTCTGGGCTGAGATGGGGAACCGCTGAATTTTGGACTCGGCCGTTGACAAAATGTTCCAAACACACCCCATGCACAACTCCACCGGGGAAGGTGCCAGACAGGAGTTCTCCTGGTAGTTTTTACACTACCTTGGTAGGCATCTGAAAGACACCACAAAAGTTGTTCTACCTGCTTTCTGGGCTGAGATGGGGAACCGCTGAATTTTGGACTCGGCCGGTGACAAAATGTTCCAAACACACCCCATGCACAACTCCACCGGGGAAGGTGCCAGGAACGAATTCTTTTGGTAGTTTTTACACTACCTTGGTAGGCAGCTGAAAGGCACAAGAAAAGTTGTTGTACCTGCTTTCTGGGCTGAGATGGGGAACCGCTGAATTTTGGACTCGGCCGGTGACAAAATGTTCCAAACACACCCCATGCACAACTCCACCGGGGAAGGTGCCAGGAACGAATTCTTTTGGTAGTTTTTACACTACCTTGGTAGGCAGCTGAAAGGCACAAGAAAAGTTGTTGTAACTGCTTTGTGGGCTGAGATGGGGAACCGCTGAATTTTGGAGTCGGCCGGTGACAAAATGTTCCAAACACACGCCATGCACAACTCCACCGGGGAAGGTGCCAGACAGGAGTTCTCCTGGTAGTTTTTACACTACCTTGGTAGGCAGCTGAAAGGCACCACAAAAGTTGTTCTACCTGCTTTCTGGGCTGAGATGGGGAAACGCTGAATTTTGGACTCGGCTGGTGACAAAATGTTCCAAACACACCCCATGCACAACTCCACCGGGGAAGGTGCCAGGAACGAATTCTGTTGGTAGTTTTTACACTACCTTGGTAGGCAGCTGAAAGGCACCACAAAACTTGTTCTACCTGCTTTCTGGGCTGAGATGGGGAAACGCTGAATTTTGGACTCGGCTGGTGACAAAATGTTCCAAACACACCCTCTGCACAACTCCACCGGGGAAGGTGCCAGACAGGAGTTCTCCTGGTAGTTTTTACACTACCTTGGTAGGCAGCTGAAAGGCACAAGAAAAGTTGTTGTACCTGCTTTGTGGGCTGAGATGGGGAAACGCTGAATTTTGGACTCGGCCGGTGACAAAATGTTCCAAACACACCCCATGCACAACTCCACCACGGAAGGTGCCAGACAGGAGTTCTCTTAGTAGTTTTTACACTACCTTGGTAGGCATCTGAAAGACACCACAAAAGTTGTTCTACCTGCTTTCTGGGCTGAGATGGGGAACCGCTGAATTTTGGACTCGGCCGGTGACAAAATGTTCCAAACACACCCCATGCACAACTCCACCGGGGAAGGTGCCAGGAACGAATTCTTTTGGTAGTTTTTACACTACCTTGGTAGGCAGCTGAAAGGCACAAGAAAAGTTGTTGTACCTGCTTTCTGGGCTGAGATGGGGAACCGCTGAATTTTGGAGTCGGCCGGTGACAAAATGTTCCAAACACACCCCATGCACAACTCCACCACGGAAGGTGCCAGACAGGAGTTCTCCTGGTAGTTTTTACACTACCTTGGTAGGCATCTGAAAGACACCACAAAAGTTGTTCTACCTGCTTTCTGGGCTGAGATGGGGAAACGCTGAATTTTGGACTCGGCTGGTGACAAAATGTTCCAAACACACCCCATGCACAACTCCACCGGGGAAGGTGCCAGGCAGGAGTTCTCCAGGTAGTTTTTACATTGCTCCGGTAGGCATCAAAAGGACACCACAAAAGTTGTTCTACCTGCTTTCTGGGCTGAGATGGGGAACCGCTGAATTTTGGAGTCGGCTGGTGACAAAATGTTCCAAACACACCCCATGCACAACTCCACCGGGGAAGGTGCCAGACAGGAGTTCTCCTGGTAGTTTTTACACTACCTTGGTAGGCATTTGAAAGGCACCACAAAAGTTGTTCTACCTGCTTTCTGGGCTGAGATGGGGAACCGCTGAATTTTGGAGTCGGCTGGTGACAAAATGTTCCAAACACACCCCATGCACAACTCCACCGGGGAAGGTGCCAGACAGGAGTTCTCCTGGTAGTTTCTACACTACCTTGGTAGGCAGCTGAAAGGCACAAGAAAAGTTGTTCTACCTGCTTTGTGGGCTGAGATGGGGAACCGCTGAATTTTGGAGTCGGCCGGTGACAAAATGTTCCAAACACACCCCATGCACAACTCCACCACGGAAGGTGCCAGACAGGAGTTCTGTTGGTAGTTTTTACACTACGTTGGTAGGCATCTGAAAGGCACCACAAAAGTTGTTCTACCTGCTTTCTGGGCTGAGATGGGGAACCGCTGAATTTTGGACTCGGCCGGTGACAAAATGTTCCAAACACACCCCATGCACAACTCCACCGGGGAAGGTGCCAGACAGGAGTTCTCCTGGTAGTTTTTACACTACCTTGGTAGGCATCTGAAAGACACCACAAAAGTTGTTCTACCTGCTTTCTGGGCTGAGATGGGGAACCGCTGAATTTTGGACTCGGCCGGTGACAAAATGTTCCAAACACACCCCATGCACAACTCCACCGGGGAAGGTGCCAGACAGGAGTTCTCCTGGTAGTTTTTACACTACCTTGGTAGGCATCTGAAAGACACCACAAAAGTTGTTCTACCTGCTTTCTGGGCTGAGATGGGGAAACGCTGAATTTTGGAGTCGGCTGGTGACAAAATGTTCCAAACACACCCCATGCACAACTCCACCGGGGAAGGTGCCAGGAACGAATTTATTGGTAGTTTTTACATTGCTCCGGTAGGCATCTGAAAGATACCACAAAAGATGTTCTACCTGCTTTCTGGGCTGAGATGGGGAACCGCTGAATTTTGGACTCGGCCGGTGACAAAATGTTCCAAACACACCCCATGCACAACTCCACCGGGGAAGGTGCCAGACAGGAGTTCTCCTGGTAGTTTTTACATTGCTCCGGTAGGCATCTGAAAGACACCACAAAAGTTGTTCTACCTGCTTTCTGGGCTGAGATGGGGAACCGCTGAATTTTGGACTCGGCTGGTGACAAAATGTTCCAAACACACCCCATGCACAACTCCACCGGGGAAGGTGCCAGGAACGAATTCTGTTGGTAGTTTTTACACTACCTTGGTAGGCAGCTGAAAGGCACAAGAAAAGTTGTTGTACCTGCTTTCTGGGCTGAGATGGGGAACCGCTGAATTTTGGAGTCGGCTGGTGACAAAATGTTCCAAACACACCCTCTGCACAACTCCACCGGGGAAGGTGCCAGACAGGAGTTCTCCTGGTAGTTTTTACATTGCTCCGGTAGGCATCTGAAAGATACCACAAAAGTTGTTCTACCTGCTTTCTGGGCTGAGATGGGGAATCGCTGAATTTTGGACTCGGCCGGTGACAAAATGTTCCAAACACACCCCATGCACAACTCCACCGGGGAAGGTGCCAGACAGGAGTTCTCCTGGTAGTTTTTACACTACCTTGGTAGGCATCTGAAAGGCACCACAGAAGTTGTTCTACCTGCTTTCTGGGCTGAGATGGGGAACGGCTGAATTTTGGACTCGGCTGGTGACAAAATGTTCCAAACACACCCCATGCACAACTCCACCGGGGAAGGTGCCAGACAGGAGTTCTCTTGGTAGTTTTTACACTACCTTGGTAGGCATCTGAAAGACACCACAAAAGTTGTTCTACCTGCTTTCTGGGCTGAGATGGGGAAACGCTGAATTTTGGAGTCGGCTGGTGACAAAATGTTCCAAACACACCCCATGCACAACTCCACCGGGGAAGGTGCCAGGAACGAATTCTTTTGGTAGTTTTTACATTGCTCCGGTAGGCATCTGAAAGATACCACAAAAGATGTTCTACCTGCTTTCTGGGCTGAGATGGGGAACCGCTGAATTTTGGACTCGGCCGTTGACAAAATGTTCCAAACACACCCCATGCACAACTCCACCGGGGAAGGTGCCAGACAGGAGTTCTCCTGGTAGTTTTTACACTACCTTGGTAGGCATCTGAAAGACACCACAGAAGTTGTTCTACCTGCTTTCTGGGCTGAGATGGGGAACGGCTGAATTTTGGACTCGGCCGGTGACAAAATGTTCCAAACACACCCCATGCACAACTCCACCGGGGAAGGTGCCAGGAACGAATTCTTTTGGTAGTTTTTACACTACCTTGGTAGGCAGCTGAAAGGCACAAGAAAAGTTGTTGTACCTGCTTTCTGGGCTGAGATGGGGAACCGCTGAATTTTGGACTCGGCCGGTGACAAAATGTTCCAAACACACCCCATGCACAACTCCACCGGGGAAGGTGCCAGACAGGAGTTCTCCTGGTAGTTTTTACATTGCTCCGGTAGGCATCTGAAAGACACCACAAAAGTTGTTCTACCTGCTTTCTGGGCTGAGATGGGGAACCGCTGAATTTTGGAGTCGGCCGGTGACAAAATGTTCCAAACACACCCCATGCACAACTCCACCGGGGAAGGTGCCAGACAGGAGTTCTCCTGGTAGTTTCTACACTACCTTGGTAGGCATTTGAAAGGCACCACAAAAGTTGTTCTACCTGCTTTCTGGGCTGAGATGGGGAACCGCTGAATTTTGGACTCGGCTGGTGACAAAATGTTCCAAACACACCCCATGCACAACTCCACCACGGAAGGTGCCAGACAGGAGTTCTCCTGGTAGTTTTTACACTACCTTGGTAGGCATCAAAAGGACACCAAAAAAGTTGTTCTACCTGCTTTCTGGGCTGACATGGGGAACCGCTGAATTTTGGAGTCGGCCGGTGACAAAATGTTCCAAACACACCCCATGCACAACTCCACCGGGGAAGGTGCCAGACAGGAGTTCTCTTGGTAGTTTTTACACTACCTTGGTAGGCATTTGAAAGACACCACAAAACTTGTTCTACCTGCTTTCTGGGCTGAGATGGGGAAACGCTGAATTTTGGACTCGGCCGGTGACAAAATGTTCCAAACACACCCCATGCACAACTCCACCGGGGAAGGTGCCAGGCAGGAGTTCTCCTGGTAGTTTTTACACTACCTTGGTAGGCAGCTGAAAGGCACCACAAAAGTTGTTCTACCTGCTTTCTGGGCTGAGATGGGGAATCGCTGAATTTTGGAGTCGGCCGGTGACAAAATGTTCCAAACACACCCCATGCACAACTCCACCGGGGAAGGTGCCAGACAGGAGTTCTCCTGGTAGTTTTTACATTGCTCCGGTAGGCATCTGAAAGACACCAGAAAAGTTGTTCTACCTGCTTTCTGGGCTGAGATGGGGAACCGCTGAATTTTGGACTCGGCCGGTGACAAAATGTTCCAAAAACACCCCATGCACAACTCCACCGGGGAAGGTGCCAGACAGGAGTTCTCCTGGTAGTTTTTACACTACCTTGGTAGGCATTTGAAAGGCACCACAAAAGTTGTTCTTCCTGCTTTCTGGGCTGACATGGGGAACCGCTGAATTTTGGAGTCGGCCGGTGACAAAATGTTCCAAACACACCCCATGCACAACTCCACCGGGGAAGGTGCCAGACAGGAGTTCTCTTGGTAGATTTTACACTACCTTGGTAGGCATTTGAAAGACACCACAAAACTTGTTCTACCTGCTTTCTGGGCTGAGATGGGGAACCGCTGAATTTTGGACTCGGCCGGTGACAAAATGTTCCAAACACACCCCATGCACAACTCCACCGGGGAAGGTGCCAGGAACGAATTCTTTTGGTAGTTTTTACACTACCTTGATAGGCAGCTGAAAGGCACAAGAAAAGTTGTTGTACCTGCTTTGTGGGCTGAGATGGGGAAACGCTGAATTTTGGAGTCGGCCGGTGACAAAATGTTCCAAACACACCCCATGCACAACTCCACCACGGAAGGTGCCAGACAGGAGTTCTCTTGGTAGTTTTTACACTACCTTGGTAGGCATCTGAAAGGCACCACAAAAGTTGTTCTACCTGCTTTCTGGGCTGAGATGGGGAAACGCTGAATTTTGGACTCGGCCGGTGACAAAATGTTCCAAACACACCCCATGCACAACTCCACCGGGGAAGGTGCCAGACAGGAGTTCTCCTGGTAGTTTTTACACTACCTTGGTAGGCATCTGAAAGACACCACAAAAGTTGTTCTTCCTGCTTTCTGGGCTGAGATGGGGAACCGCTGAATTTTGGAGTCGGCTGGTGACAAAATGTTCCAAACACACCCCATGCACAACTCCACCGGGGAAGGTGCCAGACAGGAGTTCTCCTGGTAGTTTCTACACTACCTTGGTAGGCATTTGAAAGGCACCACAAAAGTTGTTCTTCCTGCTTTCTGGGCTGAGATGGGGAAACGCTGAATTTTGGACTCGGCCGGTGACAAAATGTTCCAAACACACCCCATGCACAACTCCACCGGGGAAGGTGCCAGACAGGAGTTCTCCTGGTAGTTTTTACACTACCTTGGTAGGCATCTGAAAGACACCACAAAAGTTGTTCTACCTGCTTTCTGGGCTGAGATGGGGAAACGCTGAATTTTGGAGTCGGCTGGTGACAAAATGTTCCAAACACACCCCATGCACAACTCCACCGGGGAAGGTGCCAGACAGGAGTTCTCCTGGTAGTTTTTACACTACCTTGGTAGGCATTTGAAAGGCACCACAAAAGTTGTTGTACCTGCTTTCTGGGCTGACATGGGGAACCGCTGAATTTTGGACTCGGCCGGTGACAAAATGTTCCAAACACACCCCATGCACAACTCCACCGGGGAAGGTGCCAGACAGGAGTTCTCCTGGTAGTTTTTACACTACCTTGGTAGGCATCTGAAAGGCACCACAAAAGTTGTTCTACCTGCTTTCTGGGCTGAGATGGGGAACAGCTGAATTTTGGACTCGGCCGGTGACAAAATGTTCCAAACACACCCCATGCACAACTCCACCGGGGAAGGTGCCAGACAGGAGTTCTCCTGGTAGTTTTTACACTACCTTGGTAGGCATCTGAAAGACACCACAAAAGTTGTTCTACCTGCTTTCTGGGCTGAGATGGGGAACCGCTGAATTTTGGAGTCGGCCGGTGACAAAATGTTCCAAACACACCCCATGCACAACTCCACCGGGGAAGGTGCCAGACAGGAGTTCTCCTGGTAGTTTTTACACTACCTTGGTAGGCATTTGAAAGGCACCACAAAAGTTGTTCTTCCTGCTTTCTGGGCTGAGATGGGGAAACGCTGAATTTTGGACTCGGCTGGTGACAAAATGTTCCAAACACACCCCATGCACAACTCCACCGGGGAAGGTGCCAGACAGGAGTTCTCCTGGTAGTTTTTACACTACCTTGGTAGGCATTTGAAAGACACCACAAAACTTGTTCTACCTGCTTTCTGGGCTGAGATGGGGAACCGCTGAATTTTGGACTCGGCCGGTGACAAAATGTTCCAAACACACCCCATGCACAACTCCACCGGGGAAGGTGCCAGGAACGAATTCTTTTGGTAGTTTTTACACTACCTTGGTAGGCAGCTGAAAGGCACAAGAAAAGTTGTTGTAACTGCTTTCTGGGCTGAGATGGGGAATCGCTGAATTTTGGACTCGGCCGGTGACAAAATGTTCCAAACACACCCCATGCACAACTCCACCGGGGAAGGTGCCAGACAGGAGTTCTCCTGGTAGTTTTTACACTACCTTGGTAGGCATCTGAAAGACACCACAAAAGTTGTTCTACCTGCTTTCTGGGCTGAGATGGGGAACCGCTGAATTTTGGACTCGGCCGGTGACAAAATGTTCCAAACACACCCCATGCACAACTCCACCGGGGAAGGTGCCAGGAACGAATTCTTTTGGTAGTTTTTACACTACCTTGGTAGGCAGCTGAAAGGCACAAGAAAAGTTGTTGTACCTGCTTTCTGGGCTGAGATGGGGAACCGCTGAATTTTGGAGTCGGCCGGTGACAAAATGTTCCAAACACACCCCATGCACAACTCCACCACGGAAGGTGCCAGACAGGAGTTCTCCTGGTAGTTTTTACACTACCTTGGTAGGCATCTGAAAGACACCACAAAAGTTGTTCTACCTGCTTTCTGGGCTGAGATGGGGAAACGCTGAATTTTGGAGTCGGCCGGTGACAAAATGTTCCAAACACACCCCATGCACAACTCCACCGGGGAAGGTGCCAGACAGGAGTTCTCTTGGTAGTTTTTACACTACCTTGGTAGGCATCTGAAAGACACCACAAAAGTTGTTCTACCTGCTTTCTGGGCTGAGATGGGGAAACGCTGAATTTTGGACTCGGCTGGTGACAAAATGTTCCAAACACACCCCATGCACAACTCCACCGGGGAAGGTGCCAGGCAGGAGTTCTCCTGGTAGTTTTTACATTGCTCCGGTAGGCATCAAAAGGACACCACAAAAGTTGTTCTACCTGCTTTCTGGGCTGAGATGGGGAACCGCTGAATTTTGGAGTCGGCCGGTGACAAAATGTTCCAAACACACCCCATGCACAACTCCACCGGGGAAGGTGCCAGACAGGAGTTCTCCTGGTAGTTTCTACACTACCTTGGTAGGCATTTGAAAGGCACCACAAAAGTTGTTCTACCTGCTTTCTGGGCTGAGATGGGGAACCGCTGAATTTTGGACTCGGCTGGTGACAAAATGTTCCAAACACACCCCATGCACAACTCCACCACGGAAGGTGCCAGACAGGAGTTCTCCTGGTAGTTTCTACACTACCTTGGTAGGCAGCTGAAAGGCACAAGAAAAGTTGTTGTACCTGCTTTCTGGGCTGAGATGGGGAAACGCTGAATTTTGGAGTCGGCCGGTGACAAAATGTTCCAAACACACCCCATGCACAACTCCACCACGGAAGGTGCCAGACAGGAGTTCTCTTGGTAGTTTTTACACTACCTTGGTAGGCATCTGAAAGGCACCACAAAAGTTGTTCTACCTGCTTTCTGGGCTGAGATGGGGAACCGCTGAATTTTGGACTCGGCCGGTGACAAAATGTTCCAAACACACCCCATGCACAACTCCACCGGGGAAGGTGCCAGACAGGAGTTCTCCTGGTAGTTTTTACACTACCTTGGTAGGCATCTGAAAGACACCACAAAAGTTGTTCTACCTGCTTTCTGGGCTGAGATGGGGAACCGCTGAATTTTGGACTCGGCCGGTGACAAAATGTTCCAAACACACCCCATGCACAACTCCACCGGGGAAGGTGCCAGACAGGAGTTCTCCTGGTAGTTTTTACACTACCTTGGTAGGCATCTGAAAGACACCACAAAAGTTGTTCTACCTGCTTTCTGGGCTGAGATGGGGAAACACTGAATTTTGGAGTCGGCTGGTGACAAAATGTTCCAAACACACCCCATGCACAACTCCACCGGGGAAGGTGCCAGACAGGAGTTCTTCTGGTAGTTTTTACACTATCTTGGTAGGCATTTGAAAGGCACCACAAAAGTTGTTCTTCCTGCTTTCTGGGCTGAGATGGGGAAACGCTGAATTTTGGAGTCGGCTGGTGACAAAATGTTCCAAACACACCCCATGCACAACTCCACCGGGGAAGGTGCCAGACAGGAGTTCTCCTGGTAGTTTCTACACTACCTTGGTAGGCATTTGAAAGGCACCACAAAAGTTGTTCTACCTGCTTTGTGGGCTGAGATGGGGAACCGCTGAATTTTGGACTCGGCCGGTGACAAAATGTTCCAAACACACCCCATGCACAACTCCACCGGGGAAGGTGCCAGGAACGAATTCTTTTGGTAGTTTTTACACTACCTTGGTAGGCAGCTGAAAGGCACAAGAAAAGTTGTTGTAACTGCTTTGTGGGCTGAGATGGGGAACAGCTGAATTTTGGAGTCGGCCGGTGACAAAATGTTCCAAACACACCCCATGCACAACTCCACCGGGGAAGGTGCCAGACAGGAGTTCTCCTGGTAGTTTTTACACTACCTTGGTAGGCAGCTGAAAGGCACAAGAAAAGTTGTTGTAACTGCTTTCTGGGCTGAGATGGGGAAACGCTGAATTTTGGACTCGGCTGGTGACAAAATGTTCCAAACACACCCCATGCACAACTCCACCGGGGAAGGTGCCAGGAACGAATTCTGTTGGTAGTTTTTACACTACCTTGGTAGGCAGCTGAAAGGCACAAGAAAAGTTGTTGTACCTGCTTTCTGGGCTGAGATGGGGAACCGCTGAATTTTGGAGTCGGCTGGTGACAAATTGTTCCAAACACACCCTCTGCACAACTCCACCGGGGAAGGTGCCAGACAGGAGTTCTCCTGGTAGTTTTTACATTTCTCCGGTAGGCATCTGAAAGATACCACAAAAGTTGTTCTACCTGCTTTCTGGGCTGAGATGGGGAATCGCTGAATTTTGGACTCGGCCGGTGACAAAATGTTCCAAACACACCCCATGCACAACTCCACCGGGGAAGGTGCCAGACAGGAGTTCTCCTGGTAGTTTTTACACTACCTTGGTAGGCATCTGAAAGACACCACAGAAGTTGTTCTACCTGCTTTCTGGGCTGAGATGGGGAACGGCTGAATTTTGGACTCGGCCGGTGACAAAATGTTCCAAACACACCCCATGCACAACTCCACCGGGGAAGGTGCCAGACAGGAGTTCTCTTGGTAGTTTTTACACTACCTTGGTAGGCATCTGAAAGGCACCACAAAAGTTGTTCTACCTGCTTTGTGGGCTGAGATGGGGAACCACTGAATTTTGGAGTCGGCTGGTGACAAAATGTTCCAAACACACCCCATGCACAACTCCACCACGGAAGGTGCCAGACAGGAGTTCTCCTGGTAGTTTTTACACTACCTTGGCAGGCATCTGAAAGACACCAGAAAAGTTGTTCTACCTGCTTTCTGGGCTGAGATGGGGAATCGCTGAATTTTGGACTCGGCCGGTGACAAAATGTTCCAAACACACCCCATGCACAACTCCACCGGGGAAGGTGCCAGGAACGAATTCTGTTGGTAGTTTTTACACTACCTTGGTAGGCATCTGAAAGACACCACAAAAGTTGTTCTACCTGCTTTCTGGGCTGAGATGGGGAATCGCTGAATTTTGGAGTCGGCCGGTGACAAAATGTTCCAAACACACCCCATGCACAACTCCACCGGGGAAGGTGCCAGACAGGAGTTCTCCTGGTAGTTTTTACATTGCTCCGGTAGGCATCTGAAAGACACCAGAAAAGTTGTTCTACCTGCTTTCTGGGCTGAGATGGGGAACCGCTGAATTTTGGACTCGGCCGGTGACAAAATGTTCCACAGACACCCCATGCACAACTCCACCGGGGAAGGTGCCAGACAAGCGATCTCTTGGTAGTTTCTACACTACCTTGGTAGGCATTTGAAAGGCACCACAAAAGTTGTTCTACCTGCTTTCTGGGCTGAGATGGGGAACCGCTGAATTTTGGACTCGGCTGGTGACAAAATGTTCCAAAGACACCCCCTGCACAACTCCACCGGGGAAGGTGCCAGACAGGAGTTCTCTTGGTAGTTTTTACACTACCTTGGTAGGCATCTGAAAGACACCACAAAAGTTGTTCTACCTGCTTTCTGGGCTGAGATGGGGAACCGCTGAATTTTGGAGTCGGCCGGTGACAAAATGTTCCAAACACACCCCATGCACAACTCCACCGGGGAAGGTGCCAGAAAGGAGTTCTCTTGGTAGTTTTTACACTACCTTGGTAGGCATCTGAAAGACAGCACAAAAGTTGTTCTACCTGCTTTCTGGGCTGAGATGGGGAAACGCTGAATTTTGGATTCGGCTGGTGACAAAATGTTCCAAACACACCCCATGCACAACTCCACCACGGAAGGTGCCAGACAGGAGTTCTCTTAGTAGTTTTTACACTACCTTGGTAGGCATCTGAAAGACACCACAAAAGTTGTTCTACCTGCTTTCTGGGCTGAGATGGGGAAACGCTGAATTTTGGACTCGGCTGGTGACAAAATGTTCCAAACACACCCCATGCACAACTCCACCACGGAAGGTGCCAGACAGGAGTTCTCTTAGTAGTTTTTACACTACCTTGGTAGGCATCTGAAAGACACCACAAAAGTTGTTCTACCTGCTTTCTGGGCTGAGATGGGGAACCGCTGAATTTTGGAGTCGGCCGGTGACAAAATGTTCCAAACACACCCCATGCACAACTCCACCGGGGAAGGTGCCAGACAGGAGTTCTCCTGGTAGTTTTTACACTACCTTGGTAGGCATCTGAAAGACACCACAAAAGTTGTTCTACCTGCTTTCTGGGCTGAGATGGGGAACCGCTGAATTTTGGAGTCGGCCGGTGACAAAATGTTCCAAACACACCCCATGCACAACTCCACCGGGGAAGGTGCCAGACAGGAGTTCTCCTGGTAGTTTTTACACTACCTTGGTAGGCATCTGAAAGACACCACAAAAGTTGTTCTACCTGCTTTCTGGGCTGAGATGGGGAACCGCTGAATTTTGGACTCGGCCGGTGACAAAATGTTCCAAACACACCCCATGCACAACTCCACCGGGGAAGGTGCCAGACAGGAGTTCTTCTGGTAGTTTTTACACTACCTTGGTAGGCATTTGAAAGGCACCACAAAAGTTGTTCTTCCTGCTTTCTGGGCTGAGATGGGGAAACGCTGAATTTTGGACTCGGCTGGTGACAAAATGTTCCAAACACACCCCATGCACAACTCCACCGGGGAAGGTGCCAGACAGGAGTTCTCCTGGTAGTTTTTACACTACCTTGGTAGGCATTTGAAAGACACCACAAAACTTGTTCTACCTGCTTTGTGGGCTGAGATGGGGAACCGCTGAATTTTGGACTCGGCCGGTGACAAAATGTTCCAAACACACCCCATGCACAACTCCACCGGGGAAGGTGCCAGGAACGAATTCTTTTGGTAGTTTTTACACTACCTTGGTAGGCAGCTGAAAGGCACAAGAAAAGTTGTTGTAACTGCTTTGTGGGCTGAGATGGGGAACAGCTGAATTTTGGAGTCGGCCGGTGACAAAATGTTCCAAACACACCCCATGCACAACTCCACCGGGGAAGGTGCCAGACAGGAGTTCTCCTGGTAGTTTTTACACTACCTTGGTAGCCAGCTGAAAGGCACAAGAAAAGTTGTTGTAACTGCTTTCTGGGCTGAGATGGGGAAACGCTGAATTTTGGACTCGGCTGGTGACAAAATGTTCCAAACACACCCCATGCACAACTCCACCGGGGAAGGTGCCAGGAACGAATTCTGTTGGTAGTTTTTACACTACCTTGGTAGGCAGCTGAAAGGCACAAGAAAAGTTGTTGTACCTGCTTTCTGGGCTGAGATGGGGAACCGCTGAATTTTGGAGTCGGCCGGTGACAAATTGTTCCAAACACACCCTCTGCACAACTCCACCGGGGAAGGTGCCAGACAGGAGTTCTCCTGGTAGTTTTTACATTGCTCCGGTAGGCATCTGAAAGATACCACAAAAGTTGTTGTACCTGCTTTGTGGGCTGAGATGGGGAATCGCTGAATTTTGGACTCGGCCGGTGACAAAATGTTCCAAACACACCCCATGCACAACTCCACCACGGAAGGTGCCAGACAGGAGTTCTCCTGGTAGTTTTTACACTACCTTGGTAGGCATCTGAAAGACACCACCAAAGTTGTTCTACCTGCTTTCTGGGCTGAGATGGGGAACGGCTGAATTTTGGACTCGGCCGGTGACAAAATGTTCCAAACACACCCCCTGCACAACTCCACCGGGGAAGGTGCCAGACAGGAGTTCTCTTAGTAGTTTTTACACTACCTTGGTAGGCATCTGAAAGACACCACAAAAGTTGTTCTACCTGCTTTCTGGGCTGAGATGGGGAAACGCTGAATTTTGGAGTCGGCTGGTGACAAAATGTTCCAAACACACCCCATGCACAACTCCACCGGGGAAGGTGCCAGGAACGAATTCTTTTGGTAGTTTTTACATTGCTCCGGTAGGCATCTGAAAGATACCACAAAAGTTGTTCTACCTGCTTTCTGGGCTGAGATGGGGAACCGCTGAATTTTGGACTCGGCCGGTGACAAAATGTTCCAAACACACCCCATGCACAACTCCACCGGGGAAGGTGCCAGACAGGAGTTCTCCTGGTAGTTTTTACATTGCTCCGGTAGGCATCTGAAAGACACCACAAAAGTTGTTCTACCTGCTTTCTGGGCTGAGATGGGGAACCGCTGAATTTTGGACTCGGCCGTTGACAAAATGTTCCAAACACACCCCATGCACAACTCCACCGGGGAAGGTGCCAGACAGGAGTTCTCCTGGTAGTTTTTACACTACCTTGGTAGGCATCTGAAAGACACCACAAAAGTTGTTCTACCTGCTTTCTGGGCTGAGATGGGGAACCGCTGAATTTTGGACTCGGCCGGTGACAAAATGTTCCAAACACACCCCATGCACAACTCCACCGGGGAAGGTGCCAGGAACGAATTCTTTTGGTAGTTTTTACACTACCTTGGTAGGCAGCTGAAAGGCACAAGAAAAGTTGTTGTACCTGCTTTCTGGGCTGAGATGGGGAACCGCTGAATTTTGGACTCGGCCGGTGACAAAATGTTCCAAACACACCCCATGCACAACTCCACCGGGGAAGGTGCCAGACAGGAGTTCTCCTGGTAGTTTCTACACTACCTTGGTAGGCATTTGAAAGGCACCACAAAAGTTGTTCTACCTGCTTTCTGGGCTGAGATGGGGAACCGCTGAATTTTGGACTCGGCTGGTGACAAAATGTTCCAAACACACCCCATGCACAACTCCACCGGGGAAGGTGCCAGACAGGAGTTCTCTTGGTAGTTTTTACACTACCTTGGTAGGCAGCTGAAAGGCACCACAAAAGTTGTTCTACCTGCTTTGTGGGCTGAGATGGGGAACCACTGAATTTTGGAGTCGGCTGGTGACAAAATGTTCCAAACACACCCCATGCACAACTCCACCGGGGAAGGTGCCAGACAGGAGTTCTCCTGGTAGTTTTTACACTACCTTGGCAGGCATCTGAAAGACACCAGAAAAGTTGTTCTACCTGCTTTCTGGGCTGAGATGGGGATTCGCTGAATTTTGGACTCGGCCGGTGACAAAATGTTCCAAACACACCCCATGCACAACTCCACCGGGGAAGGTGCCAGGCAGGAGTTCTCCTGGTAGTTTTTACACTACCTTGGTAGGCATCTGAAAGACACCACAAAAGTTGTTCTACCTGCTTTCTGGGCTGAGATGGGGAATCGCTGAATTTTGGAGTCGGCCGGTGACAAAATGTTCCAAACACACCCCATGCACAACTCCACCGGGGAAGGTGCCAGACAGGAATTCTCCTGGTAGTTTTTACATTGCTCCGGTAGGCATCTGAAAGACACCAGAAAAGTTGTTCTACCTGCTTTCTGGGCTGAGATGGGGAACCGCTGAATTTTGGACTCGGCCGGTGACAAAATGTTCCACAGACACCCCATGCACAACTCCACCGGGGAAGGTGCCAGACAAGCGATCTCTTGGTAGTTTCTACACTACCTTGGTAGGCATTTGAAAGGCACCACAAAAGTTGTTCTACCTGCTTTCTGGGCTGAGATGGGGAACCGCTGAATTTTGGACTCGGCTGGTGACAAAATGTTCCAAAGACACCCCCTGCACAACTCCACCGGGGAAGGTGCCAGACAGGAGTTCTCTTGGTAGTTTTTACACTACCTTGGTAGGCATCTGAAAGACACCACAAAAGTTGTTCTACCTGCTTTCTGGGCTGAGATGGGGAACCGCTGAATTTTGGAGTCGGCCGGTGACAAAATGTTCCAAACACACCCCATGCACAACTCCACCGGGGAAGGTGCCAGAAAGGAGTTCTCTTGGTAGTTTTTACACTACCTTGGTAGGCATCTGAAAGGCACCACAAAAGTTGTTCTACCTGCTTTCTGGGCTGAGATGGGGAAACGCTGAATTTTGGACTCGGCTGGTGACAAAATGTTCCAAACACACCCCATGCACAACTCCACCACGGAAGGTGCCAGACAGGAGTTCTCTTAGTAGTTTTTACACTACCTTGGTAGGCATCTGAAAGACACCACAAAAGTTGTTCTACCTGCTTTCTGGGCTGAGATGGGGAAACGCTGAATTTTGGACTCGGCTGGTGACAAAATGTTCCAAACACACCCCATGCACAACTCCACCACGGAAGGTGCCAGACAGGAGTTCTCCTGGTAGTTTTTACACTACCTTGGCAGGCATCTGAAAGACACCAGAAAAGTTGTTCTACCTGCTTTCTGGGCTGAGATGGGGATTCGCTGAATTTTGGACTCGGCCGGTGACAAAATGTTCCAAACACACCCCATGCACAACTCCACCGGGGAAGGTGCCAGGCAGGAGTTCTCCTGGTAGTTTTTACACTACCTTGGTAGGCATCTGAAAGACACCACAAAAGTTGTTCTACCTGCTTTCTGGGCTGAGATGGGGAATCGCTGAATTTTGGAGTCGGCCGGTGACAAAATGTTCCAAACACACCCCATGCACAACTCCACCGGGGAAGGTGCCAGACAGGAGTTCTCCTGGTAGTTTTTACATTGCTCCGGTAGGCATCTGAAAGACACCACAAAAGTTGTTCTACCTGCTTTCTGGGCTGAGATGGGGAACCGCTGAATTTTGGACTCGGCCGGTGACAAAATGTTCCACAGACACCCCATGCACAACTCCACCGGGGAAGGTGCCAGACAAGCGATCTCTTGGTAGTTTCTACACTACCTTGGTAGGCATTTGAAAGGCACCACAAAAGTTGTTCTACCTGCTTTCTGGGCTGAGATGGGGAACCGCTGAATTTTGGACTCGGCTGGTGACAAAATGTTCCAAAGACACCCCCTGCACAACTCCACCGGGGAAGGTGCCAGACAGGAGTTCTCTTGGTAGTTTTTACACTACCTTGGTAGGCATCTGAAAGACACCACAAAAGTTGTTCTACCTGCTTTCTGGGCTGAGATGGGGAACCGCTGAATTTTGGACTCGGCTGGTGACAAAATGTTCCAAACACACCCCATGCACAACTCCACCACGGAAGGTGCCAGACAGGAGTTCTTCTGGTAGTTTTTACACTACCTTGGTAGGCATTTGAAAGGCACCACAAAAGTTGTTCTTCCTGCTTTCTGGGCTGAGATGGGGAAACGCTGAATTTTGGACTCGGCTGGTGACAAAATGTTCCAAACACACCCCATGCACAACTCCACCGGGGAAGGTGCCAGACAGGAGTTCTCCTGGTAGTTTTTACACTACCTTGGTAGGCATTTGAAAGACACCACAAAACTTGTTCTACCTGCTTTCTGGGCTGAGATGGGGAACCGCTGAATTTTGGACTCGGCCGGTGACAAAATGTTCCAAACACACCCCATGCACAACTCCACCGGGGAAGGTGCCAGGAACGAATTCTTTTGGTAGTTTTTACACTACCTTGGTAGGCAGCTGAAAGGCACAAGAAAAGTTGTTGTACCAGCTTTGTGGGCTGAGATGGGGAACAGCTGAATTTTGGAGTCGGCCGGTGACAAAATGTTCCAAACACACCCCATGCACAACTCCACCGGGGAAGGTGCCAGACAGGAGTTCTCTTGGTAGTTTTTACACTACCTTGGTAGGCATCTGAAAGACACCACAAAACTTGTTCTACCTGCTTTCTGGGCTGAGATGGGGAACCGCTGAATTTTGGACTCGGCCGGTGACAAAATGTTCCACAGACACCCCATGCACAACTCCACCGGGGAAGGTGCCAGACAAGCGATCTCTTGGTAGTTTCTACACTACCTTGGTAGGCATTTGAAAGGCACCACAAAAGTTGTTCTACCTGCTTTCTGGGCTGAGATGGGGAACCGCTGAATTTTGGACTCGGCTGGTGACAAAATGTTCCAAAGACACCCCCTGCACAACTCCACCGGGGAAGGTGCCAGACAGGAGTTCTCTTGGTAGTTTTTACACTACCTTGGTATGCATCTGAAAGACACCACAAAAGTTGTTCTACCTGCTTTCTGGGCTGAGATGGGGAACCGCTGAATTTTGGAGTCGGCCGGTGACAAAATGTTCCAAACACACCCCATGCACAACTCCACCGGGGAAGGTGCCAGAAAGGAGTTCTCTTGGTAGTTTTTACACTACCTTGGTAGGCATCTGAAAGGCACCACAAAAGTTGTTCTACCTGCTTTCTGGGCTGAGATGGGGAAACGCTGAATTTTGGACTCGGCTGGTGACAAAATGTTCCAAACACACCCCATGCACAACTCCACCACGGAAGGTGCCAGACAGGAGTTCTCTTAGTAGTTTTTACACTACCTTGGTAGGCATCTGAAAGACACCACAAAAGTTGTTCTACCTGCTTTCTGGGCTGAGATGGGGAAACGCTGAATTTTGGACTCGGCTGGTGACAAAATGTTCCAAACACACCCCATGCACAACTCCACCACGGAAGGTGCCAGACAGGAGTTCTTCTGGTAGTTTTTACACTACCTTGGTAGGCATTTGAAAGGCACCACAAAAGTTGTTCTTCCTGCTTTCTGGGCTGAGATGGGGAAACGCTGAATTTTGGACTCGGCTGGTGACAAAATGTTCCAAACACACCCCATGCACAACTCCACCGGGGAAGGTGCCAGACAGGAGTTCTCCTGGTAGTTTTTACACTACCTTGGTAGGCATTTGAAAGACACCACAAAACTTGTTCTACCTGCTTTCTGGGCTGAGATGGGGAACCGCTGAATTTTGGACTCGGCCGGTGACAAAATGTTCCAAACACACCCCATGCACAACTCCACCGGGGAAGGTGCCAGGAACGAATTCTTTTGGTAGTTTTTACACTACCTTGGTAGGCAGCTGAAAGGCACAAGAAAAGTTGTTGTAACTGCTTTGTGGGCTGAGATGGGGAACCGCTGAATTTTGGAGTCGGCCGGTGACAAAATGTTCCAAACACACCCCATGCACAACTCCACCGGGGAAGGTGCCAGACAGGAGTTCTCTTGGTAGTTTTTACACTACCTTGGTAGGCATTTGAAAGACACCACAAAACTTGTTCTACCTGCTTTCTGGGCTGAGATGGGGAAACGCTGAATTTTGGACTCGGCCGGTGACAAAATGTTCCAAACACACCCCATGCACAACTCCACCGGGGAAGGTGCCAGACAGGAGTTCTCTTGGTAGTTTTTACATTGCTCCGGTAGGCATCTGAAAGACACCACAAAAGTTGTTCTACCTGCTTTCTGGGCTGAGATGGGGAATCGCTGAATTTTGGAGTCGGCTGGTGACAAAATGTTCCAAACACACCCCATGCACAACTCCACCGGGGAAGGTGCCAGACAGGAGTTCTCCTGGTAGTTTTTACACTACCTTGGTAGGCATCTGAAAGACACCACAAAAGTTGTTCTACCTGCTTTCTGGGCTGAGATGGGGAACCGCTGAATTTTGGAGTCGGCCGGTGACAAAATGTTCCAAACACACCCCCTGCACAACTCCACCGGGGAAGGTGCCAGACAGGAGTTCTCCTGGTAGTTTTTACATTGCTCCGGTAGGCATCTGAAAGACACCACAAAAGTTGTTCTACCTGCTTTCTGGGCTGAGATGGGGAACCGCTGAATTTTGGACTCGGCCGGTGACAAAATGTTCCACAGACACCCCATGCACAACTCCACCGGGGAAGGTGCCAGGAACGAATTCTTTTGGTAGTTTTTACACTACCTTGGTAGGCAGCTGAAAGGCACAAGAAAAGTTGTTGTACCTGCTTTCTGGGCTGAGATGGGGAACCGCTGAATTTTGGACTCGGCCGGTGACAAAATGTTCCAAACACACCCCATGCACAACTCCACCGGGGAAGGTGCCAGGCAGGAGTTCTCCTGGTAGTTTTTACATTGCTCCGGTAGGCATCAAAAGGACACCACAAAAGTTGTTCTACCTGCTTTCTGGGCTGAGATGGGGAACCGCTGAATTTTGGAGTCGGCCGGTGACAAAATGTTCCAAACACACCCCATGCACAACTCCACCGGGGAAGGTGCCAGACAGGAGTTCTCCTGGTAGTTTTTACACTACCTTGGTAGGCATTTGAAAGGCACCACAAAAGTTGTTCTACCTGCTTTCTGGGCTGAGATGGGGAAACGCTGAATTTTGGACTCGGCCGGTGACAAAATGTTCCAAACACACCCCATGCACAACTCCACCACGGAAGGTGCCAGGAACGAATTCTTTTGGTAGTTTTTACACTACCTTGGTAGGCAGCTGAAAGGCACAAGAAAAGTTGTTGTACCTGCTTTCTGGGCTGAGATGGGGAAACGCTGAATTTTGGACTCGGCCGGTGACAAAATGTTCCAAACACACCCCATGCACAACTCCACCACGGAAGGTGCCAGACAGGAGTTCTCCTGGTAGTTTTTACACTACCTTGGTAGGCATCTGAAAGACACCACAAAAGTTGTTCTACCTGCTTTCTGGGCTGAGATGGGGAAACGCTGAATTTTGGAGTCGGCCGGTGACAAAATGTTCCAAACACACCCCATGCACAACTCCACCGGGGAAGGTGCCAGACAGGAGTTCTCTTGGTAGTTTTTACACTACCTTGGTAGGCATCTGAAAGACACCACAAAAGTTGTTCTACCTGCTTTCTGGGCTGAGATGGGGAATCGCTGAATTTTGGACTCGGCTGGTGACAAAATGTTCCAAACACACCCCATGCACAACTCCACCGGGGAAGGTGCCAGGCAGGAGTTCTCCTGGTAGTTTTTACATTGCTCCGGTAGGCATCAAAAGGACACCACAAAAGTTGTTCTACCTGCTTTCTGGGCTGAGATGGGGAAACGCTGAATTTTGGACTCGGTCGGTGACAAAATGTTCCAAACACACCCCATGCACAACTCCACCGGGGAAGGTGCCAGACAGGAGTTCTCCTGGTAGTTTCTACACTACCTTGGTAGGCATTTGAAAGGCACCACAAAAGTTGTTCTACCTGCTTTCTGGGCTGAGATGGGGAACCGCTGAATTTTGGACTCGGCTGGTGACAAAATGTTCCAAACACACCCCATGCACAACTCCACCACGGAAGGTGCCAGACAGGAGTTCTCTTGGTAGTTTTTACACTACCTTGGTAGGCAGCTGAAAGGCACCACAAAAGTTGTTCTACCTGCTTTGTGGGCTGAGATGGGGAACCGCTGAATTTTGGAGTCGGCCGGTGACAAAATGTTCCAAACACACCCCATGCACAACTCCACCGGGGAAGGTGCCAGGCAGGAGTTCTCCTGGTAGTTTTTACATTGCTCCGGTAGGCATCTGAAAGACACCACAAAAGTTGTTCTACCTGCTTTCTGGGCTGAGATGGGGAACCGCTGAATTTTGGACTCGGCCGGTGACAAAATGTTCCACAGACACCCCATGCACAACTCCACCGGGGAAGGTGCCAGGAACGAATTCTCTTGGTAGTTTTTACACTACCTTGGTAGGCAGCTGAAAGGCACAAAAAAAGTTGTTGTACCTGCTTTCTGGGCTGAGATGGGGAAACGCTGAATTTTGGACTCGGCCGGTGACAAAATGTTCCACAGACACCCCATGCACAACTCCACCGGGGAAGGTGCCAGGAACGAATTCTGTTGGTAGTTTTTACACTACCTTGGTAGGCATTTGAAAGACACCAAAAAACTTGTTCTACCTGCTTTCTGGGCTGAGATGGGGAACCGCTGAATTTTGGAGTCGGCCGGTGACAAAATGTTCCAAACACACCCCATGCACAACTCCACCGGGGAAGGTGCCAGACAGGAGTTCTCTTGGTAGTTTTTACATTGCTCCGGTAGGCATCTGAAAGACACCACAAAAGTTGTTCTACCTGCTTTCTGGGCTGAGATGGGGAACCGCTGAATTTTGGACTCGGCCGTTGACAAAATGTTCCAAACACACCCCATGCACAACTCCACCGGGGAAGGTGCCAGACAGGAGTTCTCCTGGTAGTTTTTACACTACCTTGGTAGGCATCTGAAAGACACCACAGAAGTTGTTCTACCTGCTTTCTGGGCTGAGATGGGGAATCGCTGAATTTTGGACTCGGCTGGTGACAAAATGTTCCAAACACACCCCATGCACAACTCCACCGGGGAAGGTGCCAGACAGGAGTTCTCTTAGTAGTTTTTACACTACCTTGGTAGGCATCTGAAAGACACCACAAAAGTTGTTCTACCTGCTTTCTGGGCTGAGATGGGGAACCGCTGAATTTTGGACTCGGCCGGTGACAAAATGTTCCAAAGACACCCCATGCACAACTCCACCGGGGAAGGTGCCAGGAACGAATACTTTTGGTAGTTTTTACACTACCTTGGTAGGCATCTGAAAGACACCACAAAAGTTGTTCTACCTGCTTTCTGGGCTGAGATGGGGAAACGCTGAATTTTGGAGTCGGCTGGTGACAAAATGTTCCAAACACACCCCATGCACAACTCCACCGGGGAAGGTGCCAGGCAGGAGTTCTCCTGGTAGATTTTACACTACCTTGGTAGACATCAGAAAGGCACCACAAAAGTTGTTCTACCTGCTTTCTGGGCTGAGATGGGGAAACGCTGAATTTTGGACTCGGCCGGTGACAAAATGTTCCAAACACACCCCATGCACAACTCCACCGGGGAAGGTGCCAGGCAGGAGTTCTCCTGGTAGTTTTTACACTACCTTGGTAGGCATCTGAAAGACACCACAAAAGTTGTTCTACCTGCTTTCTGGGCTGAGATGGGGAAACGCTGAATTTTGGAGTCGGCCGGTGACAAAATGTTCCAAACACACCCCATGCACAACTCCACCGGGGAAGGTGCCAGACAGGAGTTCTCTTGGTAGTTTTTACACTACCTTGGTAGGCATCTGAAAGACACCAGAAAAGTTGTTCTACCTGCTTTCTGGGCTGAGATGGGGAACCGCTGAATTTTGGACTCGGCCGGTGACAAAATGTTCCAAACACACCCCATGCACAACTCCACCACGGAAGGTGCCAGACAGGAGTTCTCCTGGTAGTTTTTACACTACCTTGGTAGGCATCTGAAAGACACCACAAAAGTTGTTCTACCTGCTTTCTGGGCTGAGATGGGGAACCGCTGAATTTTGGACTCGGCCGGTGACAAAATGTTCCAAACACACCCCATGCACAACTCCACCACGGAAGGTGCCAGACAGGAGTTCTCCTGGTAGTTTTTACACTACCTTGGTAGGCATCTGAAAGACACCAGAAAAGTTGTTCTACCTGCTTTCTGGGCTGAGATGGGGAATCGCTGAATTTTGGACTCGGCTGGTGACAAAATGTTCCAAACACACCCCATGCACAACTCCACCGGGGAAGGTGCCAGGCAGGAGTTCTCCTGGTAGTTTTTACATTGCTCCGGTAGGCATCAAAAGGACACCACAAAAGTTGTTCTACCTGCTTTCTGGGCTGAGATGGGGAACCGCTGAATTTTGGAGTCGGCCGGTGACAAAATGTTCCAAACACACCCCATGCACAACTCCACCGGGGAAGGTGCCAGACAGGAGTTCTCCTGGTAGTTTCTACACTACCTTGGTAGGCATTTGAAAGGCACCACAAAAGTTGTTCTACCTGCTTTCTGGGCTGAGATGGGGAAACGCTGAATTTTGGACTCGGCCGGTGACAAAATGTTCCAAACACACCCCATGCACAACTCCACCACGGAAGGTGCCAGGAACGAATTCTTTTGGTAGTTTTTACACTACCTTGGTAGGCAGCTGAAAGGCACAAGAAAAGTTGTTGTACCTGCTTTCTGGGCTGAGATGGGGAAACGCTGAATTTTGGACTCGGCCGGTGACAAAATGTTCCAAACACACCCCATGCACAACTCCACCACGGAAGGTGCCAGACAGGAGTTCTCCTGGTAGTTTTTACACTACCTTGGTAGGCATCTGAAAGACACCACAAAAGTTGTTCTACCTGCTTTCTGGGCTGAGATGGGGAAACGCTGAATTTTGGAGTCGGCCGGTGACAAAATGTTCCAAACACACCCCATGCACAACTCCACCGGGGAAGGTGCCAGACAGGAGTTCTCTTGGTAGTTTTTACACTACCTTGGTAGGCATCTGAAAGACACCACAAAAGTTGTTCTACCTGCTTTCTGGGCTGAGATGGGGAATCGCTGAATTTTGGACTCGGCTGGTGACAAAATGTTCCAAACACACCCCATGCACAACTCCACCGGGGAAGGTGCCAGGCAGGAGTTCTCCTGGTAGTTTTTACATTGCTCCGGTAGGCATCAAAAGGACACCACAAAAGTTGTTCTACCTGCTTTCTGGGCTGAGATGGGGAAACGCTGAATTTTGGACTCGGTCGGTGACAAAATGTTCCAAACACACCCCATGCACAACTCCACCGGGGAAGGTGCCAGACAGGAGTTCTCCTGGTAGTTTCTACACTACCTTGGTAGGCATTTGAAAGGCACCACAAAAGTTGTTCTACCTGCTTTCTGGGCTGAGATGGGGAACCGCTGAATTTTGGACTCGGCTGGTGACAAAATGTTCCAAACACACCCCATGCACAACTCCACCACGGAAGGTGCCAGACAGGAGTTCTCTTGGTAGTTTTTACACTACCTTGGTAGGCAGCTGAAAGGCACCACAAAAGTTGTTCTACCTGCTTTGTGGGCTGAGATGGGGAACCGCTGAATTTTGGAGTCGGCCGGTGACAAAATGTTCCAAACACACCCCATGCACAACTCCACCGGGGAAGGTGCCAGGCAGGAGTTCTCCTGGTAGTTTTTACATTGCTCCGGTAGGCATCTGAAAGACACCACAAAAGTTGTTCTACCTGCTTTCTGGGCTGAGATGGGGAACCGCTGAATTTTGGACTCGGCCGGTGACAAAATGTTCCACAGACACCCCATGCACAACTCCACCGGGGAAGGTGCCAGGAACGAATTCTCTTGGTAGTTTTTACACTACCTTGGTAGGCAGCTGAAAGGCACAAAAAAAGTTGTTGTACCTGCTTTCTGGGCTGAGATGGGGAAACGCTGAATTTTGGACTCGGCCGGTGACAAAATGTTCCACAGACACCCCATGCACAACTCCACCGGGGAAGGTGCCAGGAACGAATTCTGTTGGTAGTTTTTACACTACCTTGGTAGGCATTTGAAAGACACCAAAAAACTTGTTCTACCTGCTTTCTGGGCTGAGATGGGGAACCGCTGAATTTTGGAGTCGGCCGGTGACAAAATGTTCCAAACACACCCCATGCACAACTCCACCGGGGAAGGTGCCAGACAGGAGTTCTCTTGGTAGTTTTTACATTGCTCCGGTAGGCATCTGAAAGACACCACAAAAGTTGTTCTACCTGCTTTCTGGGCTGAGATGGGGAACCGCTGAATTTTGGACTCGGCCGTTGACAAAATGTTCCAAACACACCCCATGCACAACTCCACCGGGGAAGGTGCCAGACAGGAGTTCTCCTGGTAGTTTTTACACTACCTTGGTAGGCATCTGAAAGACACCACAGAAGTTGTTCTACCTGCTTTCTGGGCTGAGATGGGGAAACGCTGAATTTTGGAGTCGGCTGGTGACAAAATGTTCCAAACACACCCCATGCACAACTCCACCGGGGAAGGTGCCAGACAGGAGTTCTCTTAGTAGTTTTTACACTACCTTGGTAGGCATCTGAAAGACACCACAAAAGTTGTTCTACCTGCTTTCTGGGCTGAGATGGGGAACCGCTGAATTTTGGACTCGGCCGGTGACAAAATGTTCCAAAGACACCCCATGCACAACTCCACCGGGGAAGGTGCCAGGAACGAATACTTTTGGTAGTTTTTACACTACCTTGGTAGGCAGCTGAAAGGCACAAGAAAAGTTGTTGTACCTGCTTTCTGGGCTGAGATGGGGAACCGCTGAATTTTGGACTCGGCCGGTGACAAAATGTTCCAAACACACCCCATGCACAACTCCACCGGGGAAGGTGCCAGGCAGGAGTTCTCCTGGTAGTTTTTACACTACCTTGGTAGGCATCTGAAAGACACCACAAAAGTTGTTCTACCTGCTTTCTGGGCTGAGATGGGGAAACGCTGAATTTTGGAGTCGGCCGGTGACAAAATGTTCCAAACACACCCCATGCACAACTCCACCGGGGAAGGTGCCAGACAGGAGTTCTCTTGGTAGTTTTTACACTACCTTGGTAGGCATCTGAAAGACACCACAAAAGTTGTTCTACCTGCTTTCTGGGCTGAGATGGGGAACCGCTGAATTTTGGAGTCGGCCGGTGACAAAATGTTCCAAACACACCCCATGCACAACTCCACCGGGGAAGGTGCCAGAAAGGAGTTCTCCTGGTAGTTTTTACACTACCTTGGTAGGCATCTGAAAGGCACCACAAAAGTTGTTCTACCTGCTTTCTGGGCTGAGATGGGGAACCGCTGAATTTTGGACTCGGCCGGTGACAAAATGTTCCAAACACACCCCATGCACAACTCCACCGGGGAAGGTGCCAGACAGGAGTTCTCTTGGTAGTTTTTACATTGCTCCGGTAGGCATCTGAAAGACACCACAAAAGTTGTTCTACCTGCTTTCTGGGCTGAGATGGGGAACCGCTGAATTTTGGACTCGGCCGTTGAAAAAATGTTCCAAACACACCCCATGCACAACTCCACCACGGAAGGTGCCAGACAGGAGTTCTCCTGGTAGTTTTTACACTACCTTGGTAGGCATCTGAAAGACACCACAAAAGTTGTTCTACCTGCTTTCTGGGCTGAGATGGGGAACCGCTGAATTTTGGACTCGGCCGGTGACAAAATGTTCCAAACACACCCCATGCACAACTCCACCGGGGAAGGTGCCAGAAAGGAGTTCTCTTGGTAGTTTTTACACTACCTTGGTAGGCATCTGAAAGGCACCACAAAAGTTGTTCTACCTGCTTTCTGGGCTGAGATGGGGAAACGCTGAATTTTGGACTCGGCTGGTGACAAAATGTTCCAAACACACCCCATGCACAACTCCACCACGGAAGGTGCCAGACAGGAGTTCTCTTAGTAGTTTTTACACTACCTTGGTAGGCATCTGAAAGGCACCACAAAAGTTGTTCTACCTGCTTTCTGGGCTGAGATGGGGAAACGCTGAATTTTGGACTCGGCCGGTGACAAAATGTTCCAAACACACCCCATGCACAACTCCACCGGGGAAGGTGCCAGACAAGCGTTCTCTTGGTAGTTTTTACATTGCTCCGGTAGGCATCTGAAAGACACCACAAAAGTTGTTCTACCTGCTTTCTGGGCTGAGATGGGGAACCGCTGAATTTTGGACTCGGCCGTTGACAAAATGTTCCAAACACACCCCATGCACAACTCCACCGGGGAAGGTGCCAGACAGGAGTTCTCCTGGTAGTTTTTACACTACCTTGGTAGGCATCTGAAAGACACCACAGAAGTTGTTCTACCTGCTTTCTGGGCTGAGATGGGGAATCGCTGAATTTTGGACTCGGCTGGTGACAAAATGTTCCAAACACACCCCATGCACAACTCCACCGGGGAAGGTGCCAGACAGGAGTTCTCCTGGTAGTTTTTACACTACCTTGGTAGGCATCTGAAAGACACCACAAAAGTTGTTCTACCTGCTTTCTGGGCTGAGATGGGGAACCGCTGAATTTTGGACTCGGCCGGTGACAAAATGTTCCAAACACACCCCATGCACAACTCCACCGGGGAAGGTGCCAGGAACGAATTCTTTTGGTAGTTTTTACACTACCTTGGTAGGCAGCTGAAAGGCACAAGAAAAGTTGTTGTACCTGCTTTCTGGGCTGAGATGGGGAACAGCTGAATTTTGGACTCGGCCGGTGACAAAATGTTCCAAACACACCCCATGCACAACTCCACCACGGAAGGTGCCAGACAGGAGTTCTCCTGGTAGTTTTTACACTACCTTGGTAGGCATCTGAAAGACACCACAGAAGTTTTTCTACCTGCTTTCTGGGCTGAGATGGGGAATCGCTGAATTTTGGAGTCGGCCGGTGACAAAATGTTCCAAACACACCCCATGCACAACTCCACCGGGGAAGGTGCCAGACAGGAGTTCTCTTGGTAGTTTTTACACTACCTTGGTAGGCATCTGAAAGACACCACAAAAGTTGTTCTACCTGCTTTCTGGGCTGAGATGGGGAACCGCTGAATTTTGGACTCGGCCGGTGACAAAATGTTCCAAACACACCCCATGCACAACTCCACCGGGGAAGGTGCCAGAAAGGAGTTCTCTTGGTAGTTTTTACACTACCTTGGTAGGCAGCTGAAAGGCACCACAAAAGTTGTTCTACCTGCTTTCTGGGCTGAGATGGGGAAACGCTGAATTTTGGACTCGGCTGGTGACAAAATGTTCCAAACACACCCCATGCACAACTCCACCACGGAAGGTGCCAGACAGGAGTTCTCTTAGTAGTTTTTACACTACCTTGGTAGGCATCTGAAAGGCACCACAAAAGTTGTTCTACCTGCTTTCTGGGCTGAGATGGGGAAACGCTGAATTTTGGACTCGGCCGGTGACAAAATGTTCCAAACACACCCCATGCACAACTCCACCGGGGAAGGTGCCAGGCAGGAGTTCTCTTGGTAGTTTTTACATTGCTCCGGTAGGCATCTGAAAGACACCACAAAAGTTGTTCTACCTGCTTTCTGGGCTGAGATGGGGAACCGCTGAATTTTGGACTCGGCCGTTGACAAAATGTTCCAAACACACCCCATGCACAACTCCACCGGGGAAGGTGCCAGACAGGAGTTCTCTTGGTAGTTTTTACACTACCTTGGTAGGCATCTGAAAGACACCACAAAAGTTGTTGTACCTGCTTTCTGGGCTGAGATGGGGAACCGCTGAATTTTGGACTCGGCCGTTGACAAAATGTTCCAAACACACCCCATGCACAACTCCACCGGGGAAGGTGCCAGACAGGAGTTCTCTTGGTAGTTTTTACACTACCTTGGTAGGCATCTGAAAGACACCACAAAAGTTGTTCTACCTGCTTTCTGGGCTGAGATGGGGAAACGCTGAATTTTGGACTCGGCTGGTGACAAAATGTTCCAAACACACCCCATGCACAACTCCACCGGGGAAGGAGCCAGGCAGGAGTTCTCCTGGTAGTTTTTACATTGCTCCGGTAGGCATCAAAAGGACACCAGAAAAGTTGTTCTACCTGCTTTCTGGGCTGAGATGGGGAAACGCTGAATTTTGGACTCGGCCGGTGACAAAATGTTCCAAACACACCCCATGCACAACTCCACCGGGGAAGGTGCCAGACAGGAGTTCTCCTGGTAGTTTCTACACTACCTTGGTAGGCATCTGAAAGACACCACAAAAGTTGTTCTACCTGCTTTCTGGGCTGAGATGGGGAACCGCTGAATTTTGGACTCGGCCGTTGACAAAATGTTCCAAACACACCCCATGCACAACTCCACCGGGGAAGGTGCCAGACAGGAGTTCTCTTGGTAGTTTTTACACTACCTTGGTAGGCATCTGAAAGACACCACAAAAGTTGTTCTACCTGCTTTCTGGGCTGAGATGGGGAAACGCTGAATTTTGGACTCGGCTGGTGACAAAATGTTCCAAACACACCCCATGCACAACTCCACCGGGGAAGGTGCCAGGAACGAATTCTTTTGGTAGTTTTTACACTACCTTGGTAGGCAGCTGAAAGGCACAAGAAAAGTTGTTGTACCTGCTTTGTGGGCTGAGATGGGGAACCGCTGAATTTTGGAGTCGGCCGGTGACAAAATGTTCCAAACACACCCCATGCACAACTCCACCGGGGAAGGTGCCAGAAAGGAGTTCTCTTGGTAGTTTTTACACTACCTTGGTAGGCAGCTGAAAGGCACCACAAAAGTTGTTCTACCTGCTTTCTGGGCTGAGATGGGGAAACGCTGAATTTTGGACTCGGCTGGTGACAAAATGTTCCAAACACACCCCCTGCACAACTCCACCGGGGAAGGTGCCAGACAGGAGTTCTCCTGGTAGTTTCTACACTACCTTGGTAGGCATTTGAAAGGCACCACAAAAGTTGTTCTACCTGCTTTCTGGGCTGAGATGGGGAAACGCTGAATTTTGGAGTCGGCTGGTGACAAAATGTTCCAAACACACCCCATGCACAACTCCACCGGGGAAGGTGCCAGACAGGAGTTCTCCTGGTAGTTTCTACACTACCTTGGTAGGCATTTGAAAGGCACCACAAAAGTTGTTCTACCTGCTTTCTGGGCTGAGATGGGGAAACGCTGAATTTTGGAGTCGGCCGGTGACAAAATGTTCCAAACACACCCCATGCACAACTCCACCGGGGAAGGTGCCAGACAGGAGTTCTCTTGGTAGTTTTTACACTACCTTGGTAGGCATCTGAAAGACACCACAAAAGTTGTTCTACCTGCTTTCTGGGCTGAGATGGGGAAACGCTGAATTTTGGACTCGGCTGGTGACAAAATGTTCCAAACACACCCCATGCACAACTCCACCGGGGAAGGTGCCAGGCAGGAGTTCTCCTGGTAGTTTTTACATTGCTCCGGTAGGCATAAAAAGGACACCAAAAAAGTTGTTCTACCTGCTTTCTGGGCTGAGATGGGGAAACGCTGAATTTTGGACTCGGCCGGTGACAAAATGTTCCAAACACACCCCATGCACAACTCCACCGGGGAAGGTGCCAGACAGGAGTTCTCCTGGTAGTTTCTACACTACCTTGGTAGGCATTTGAAAGGCACCACAAAAGTTGTTCTACCTGCTTTCTGGGCTGAGATGGGGAACCGCTGAATTTTGGACTCGGCTGGTGACAAAATGTTCCAAACACACCCCATGCACAACTCCACCACGGAAGGTGCCAGACAGGAGTTCTCTTGGTAGTTTTTACACTACCTTGGTAGGCAGCTGAAAGGCACCACAAAAGTTGTTCTACCTGCTTTCTGGGCTGAGATGGGGAACCGCTGAATTTTGGAGTCGGCTGGTGACAAAATGTTCCAAACACACCCCATGCACAACTCCACCACGGAAGGTGCCAGACAGGAGTTCTCCTGGTAGTTTTTACACTACCTTGGTAGGCATCTGAAAGACACCAGAAAAGTTGTTCTACCTGCTTTCTGGGCTGAGATGGGGAATCGCTGAATTTTGGACTCGGCCGGTGACAAAATGTTCCAAACACACCCCATGCACAACTCCACCGGGGAAGGTGCCAGGCAGGAGTTCTCCTGGTAGTTTTTACATTGCTCCGGTAGGCATCTGAAAGACACCACAAAAGTTGTTCTACCTGCTTTCTGGGCTGAGATGGGGAACCGCTGAATTTTGGACTCGGCCGGTGACAAAATGTTCCACAGACACCCCATGCACAACTCCACCGGGGAAGGTGCCAGGAACGAATTGTCTTGGTAGTTTTTACACTACCTTGGTAGGCAGCTGAAAGGCACAAAAAAAGTTGTTGTACCTGCTTTCTGGGCTGAGATGGGGAACCGCTGAATTTTGGACTCGGCCGGAGACAAAATGTTCCAAACACACCCCATGCACAACTCCACCGGGGAAGGTGCCAGGAACGAATTCTGTTGGTAGTTTTTACACTACCTTGGTAGGCATCTGAAAGACACCACAAAAGTTGTTCTACCTGCTTTCTGGGCTGAGATGGGGAACCGCTGAATTTTGGACTCGGCCGGTGACAAAATGTTCCAAAGACACCCCATGCACAACTCCACCGGGGAAGGTGCCAGGAACGAATTCTTTTGGTAGTTTTTACACTACCTTGGTAGGCAGCTGAAAGGCACAAGAAAAGTTGTTGTACCTGCTTTCTGGGCTGAGATGGGGAACCGCTGAATTTTGGACTCGGCCGGTGACAAAATGTTCCAAACACACCCCATGCACAACTCCACCACGGAAGGTGCCAGGCAGGAGTTCTCCTGGTAGTTTTTACACTACCTTGGTAGGCATCTGAAAGACACCACAAAAGTTGTTCTACCTGCTTTCTGGGCTGAGATGGGGAAACGCTGAATTTTGGAGTCGGCCGGTGACAAAATGTTCCAAACACACCCCATGCACAACTCCACCGGGGAAGGTGCCAGACAGGAGTTCTCTTGGTAGTTTTTACACTACCTTGGTAGGCATCTGAAAGACACCACAAAAGTTGTTCTACCTGCTTTCTGGGCTGAGATGGGGAAACGCTGAATTTTGGAGTCGGCTGGTGACAAAATGTTCCAAACACACCCCATGCACAACTCCACCGGGGAAGGTGCCAGACAGGAGTTCTCCTGGTAGTTTCTACACTACCTTGGTAGGCATTTGAAAGGCACCACAAAAGTTGTTCTACCTGCTTTCTGGGCTGAGATGGGGAACCGCTGAATTTTGGACTCGGCTGGTGACAAAATGTTCCAAACACACCCCATGCACAACTCCACCACGGAAGGTGCCAGACAGGAGTTCTCTTGGTAGTTTTTACACTACCTTGGTAGGCAGCTGAAAGGCACCACAAAAGTTGTTCTACCTGCTTTGTGGGCTGAGATGGGGAACCGCTGAATTTTGGAGTCGGCTGGTGACAAAATGTTCCAAACACACCCCATGCACAACTCCACCACGGAAGGTGCCAGACAGGAGTTCTCCTGGTAGTTTTTACACTACCTTGGTAGGCATCTGAAAGACACCAGAAAAGTTGTTCTACCTGCTTTCTGGGCTGAGATGGGGAATCGCTGAATTTTGGACTCGGCCGGTGACAAAATGTTCCAAACACACCCCATGCACAACTCCACCGGGGAAGGTGCCAGGCAGGAGTTCTCCTGATAGTTTTTACACTACCTTGGTAGGCATCTGAAAGACACCACAAAAGTTGTTCTACCTGCTTTCTGGGCTGAGATGGGGAATCGCTGAATTTTGGAGTCGGCTGGTGACAAAATGTTCCAAACACACCCCATGCACAACTCCACCGGGGAAGGTGCCAGACAGGAGTTCTCCTGGTAGTTTTTACATTGCTCCGGTAGACATCTGAAAGACACCACAAAAGTTGTTCTACCTGCTTTCTGGGCTGAGATGGGGAACCGCTGAATTTTGGACTCGGCTGGTGACAAAATGTTCCAAACACACCCCATGCACAACTCCACCACGGAAGGTGCCAGACAGGAGTTCTCTTGGTAGTTTTTACACTACCTTGGTAGGCAGCTGAAAGGCACCACAAAAGTTGTTCTACCTGCTTTGTGGGCTGAGATGGGGAATCGCTGAATTTTGGAGTCGGCTGGTGACAAAATGTTCCAAACACACCCCCATGCACAACTCCACCACGGAAGGTGCCAGACAGGAGTTCTCCTGGTAGTTTTTACACTACCTTGGTAGGCATCTGAAAGACACCACAAAAGTTGTTCTACCTGCTTTCTGGGCTGAGATGGGGAATCGCTGAATTTTGGACTCGGCCGGTGACAAAATGTTCCAAACACACCCAATGCACAACTCCACCGGGGAAGGTGCCAGGCAGGAGTTCTCCTGGTAGTTTTTACATTGCTCCGGTAGGCATCTGAAAGACACCACAAAAGTTGTTCTACCTGCTTTCTGGGCTGAGATGGGGAACCGCTGAATTTTGGAGTCGGCCGTTGACAAAATGTTCCAAACACACCCCATGCACAACTCCACCACGGAAGGTGCCAGACAGGAGTTCTCTTAGTAGTTTTTACACTACCTTGGTAGGCATCTGAAAGACACCACAAAAGTTGTTCTACCTGCTTTCTGGGCTGAGATGGGGAACCGCTGAATTTTGGAGTCGGCCGGTGACAAAATGTTCCAAACACACCCCCTGCACAACTCCACCGGGGAAGGTGCCAGACAGGAGTTCTCCTGGTAGTTTTTACATTGCTCCGGTAGGCATCTGAAAGACACCACAAAAGTTGTTCTACCTGCTTTCTGGGCTGAGATGGGGAACCGCTGAATTTTGGACTCGGCCGGTGACTAAATGTTCCACAGACACCCCATGCACAACTCCACCGGGGAAGGTGCCAGACAAGCGATCTCTTGGTAGTTTCTACACTACCTTGGTAGGCATTTGAAAGGCACCACAAAAGTTGTTCTACCTGCTTTCTGGGCTGAGATGGGGAACCGCTGAATTTTGGAGTCGGCTGGTGACAAAATGTTCCAAAGACACCCCCTGCACAACTCCACCGGGGAAGGTGCCAGACAGGAGTTCTCTTGGTAGTTTTTACACTACCTTGGTAGGCATCTGAAAGACACCACAAAAGTTGTTCTACCTGCTTTCTGGGCTGAGATGGGGAACCGCTGAATTTTGGACTCGGCCGGTGACAAAATGTTCCAAACACACCCCATGCACAACTCCACCGGGGAAGGTGCCAGGCAGGAGTTCTCCTGGTAGTTTTTACACTACCTTGGTAGGCATCTGAAAGACACCACAAAAGTTGTTCTACCTGCTTTCTGGGCTGAGATGGGGAAACGCTGAATTTTGGACTCGGCTGGTGACAAAATGTTCCAAACACACCCCCTGCACAACTCCACCGGGGAAGGTGCCAGACAGGAGTTCTCTTGGTAGTTTTTACATTGCTCCGGTAGGCATCTGAAAGACACCACAAAAGTTGTTCTACCTGCTTTCTGGGCTGAGATGGGGAACCGCTGAATTTTGGACTCGGCCGTTGACAAAATGTTCCAAACACACCCCATGCACAACTCCACCACGGAAGGTGCCAGACAGGAGTTCTCCTGGTAGTTTTTACACTACCTTGGTAGGCATCTGAAAGACACCAGAAAAGTTGTTCTACCTGCTTTCTGGGCTGAGATGGGGAATCGCTGAATTTTGGACTCGGCTGGTGACAAAATGTTCCAAACACACCCCATGCACAACTCCACCGGGGAAGGTGCCAGGCAGGAGTTCTCCTGGTAGTTTTTACATTGCTCCGGTAGGCATCAAAAGGACACCACAAAAGTTGTTCTACCTGCTTTCTGGGCTGAGATGGGGAACCGCTGAATTTTGGAGTCGGCCGGTGACAAAATGTTCCAAACACACCCCATGCACAACTCCACCGGGGAAGGTGCCAGACAGGAGTTCTCCTGGTAGTTTCTACACTACCTTGGTAGGCATTTGAAAGGCACCACAAAAGTTGTTCTACCTGCTTTCTGGGCTGAGATGGGGAAACGCTGAATTTTGGACTCGGCCGGTGACAAAATGTTCCAAACACACCCCATGCACAACTCCACCGGGGAAGGTGCCAGACAGGAGTTCTCTTGGTAGTTTTTACACTACCTTGGTAGGCAGCTGAAAGGCACAAGAAAAGTTGTTGTACCTGCTTTCTGGGCTGAGATGGGGAAACGCTGAATTTTGGACTCGGCCGGTGACAAAATGTTCCAAACACACCCCATGCACAACTCCACCGGGGAAGGTGCCAGGCAGGAGTTCTCCTGGTAGTTTTTACATTGCTCCGGTAGGCATCAAAAGGACACCACAAAAGTTGTTCTACCTGCTTTCTGGGCTGAGATGGGGAAACGCTGAATTTTGGACTCGGTCGGTGACAAAATGTTCCAAACACACCCCATGCACAACTCCACCACGGAAGGTGCCAGACAGGAGTTCTCCTGGTAGTTTCTACACTACCTTGGTAGGCATTTGAAAGGCACCACAAAAGTTGTTCTACCTGCTTTCTGGGCTGAGATGGGGAACCGCTGAATTTTGGACTCGGCTGGTGACAAAATGTTCCAAACACACCCCATGCACAACTCCACCACGGAAGGTGCCAGACAGGAGTTCTCTTGGTAGTTTTTACACTACCTTGGTAGGCAGCTGAAAGGCACCACAAAAGTTGTTCTACCTGCTTTGTGGGCTGAGATGGGGAACCGCTGAATTTTGGAGTCGGCCGGTGACAAAATGTTCCAAACACACCCCATGCACAACTCCACCGGGGAAGGTGCCAGGCAGGAGTTCTCCTGGTAGTTTTTACATTGCTCCGGTAGGCATCTGAAAGACACCACAAAAGTTGTTCTACCTGCTTTCTGGGCTGAGATGGGGAACCGCTGAATTTTGGACTCGGCTGGTGACAAAATGTTCCAAACACACCCCATGCACAACTCCACCACGGAAGGTGCCAGACAGGAGTTCTCTTGGTAGTTTTTACACTACCTTGGTAGGCAGCTGAAAGGCACCACAAAAGTTGTTCTACCTGCTTTGTGGGCTGAGATGGGGAACCGCTGAATTTTGGACTCGGCCGGTGACAAAATGTTCCAAACACACCCCATGCACAACTCCACCGGGGAAGGTGCCAGGAACGAATTCTGTTGGTAGTTTTTACACTACCTTGGTAGGCATTTGAAAGACACCAAAAAACTTGTTCTACCTGCTTTCTGGGCTGAGATGGGGAAACGCTGAATTTTGGACTCGGCCGGTGACAAAATGTTCCAAACACACCCCATGCACAACTCCACCGGGGAAGGTGCCAGACAGGAGTTCTCCTGGTAGTTTTTACATTGCTCCGGTAGGCATCTGAAAGACACCACAAAAGTTGTTCTACCTGCTTTCTGGGCTGAGATGGGGAACCGCTGAATTTTGGACTCGGCCGTTGACAAAATGTTCCAAACACACCCCATGCACAACTCCACCGGGGAAGGTGCCAGACAGGAGTTCTCCTGGTAGTTTTTACACTACCTTGGTAGGCATCTGAAAGACACCACAAAAGTTGTTCTACCTGCTTTCTGGGCTGAGATGGGGAACCGCTGAATTTTGGACTCGGCTGGTGACAAAATGTTCCAAACACACCCCATGCACAACTCCACCGGGGAAGGTGCCAGGCAGGAGTTCTCCTGGTAGTTTTTACATTGCTCCGGTAGGCATCAAAAGGACACCACAAAAGTTGTTCTACCTGCTTTCTGGGCTGAGATGGGGAACCGCTGAATTTTGGACTCGGCCGGTGACAAAATGTTCCAAACACACCCCATGCACAACTCCACCGGGGAAGGTGCCAGGAACGAATACTTTTGGTAGTTTTTACACTACCTTGGTAGGCAGCTGAAAGGCACAAGAAAAGTTGTTGTACCTGCTTTCTGGGCTGAGATGGGGAACCGCTGAATTTTGGACTCGGCCGGTGACAAAATGTTCCAAACACACCCCATGCACAACTCCACCGGGGAAGGTGCCAGGCAGGAGTTCTCCTGGTAGTTTTTACACTACCTTGGTAGGCATCTGAAAGACACCACAAAAGTTGTTCTACCTGCTTTCTGGGCTGAGATGGGGAAACGCTGAATTTTGGAGTCGGCCGGTGACAAAATGTTCCAAACACACCCCATGCACAACTCCACCGGGGAAGGTGCCAGACAGGAGTTCTCTTGGTAGTTTTTACACTACCTTGGTAGGCATCTGAAAGACACCACAAAACTTGTTCTACCTGCTTTCTGGGCTGAGATGGGGAACCGCTGAATTTTGGACTCGGCCGGTGACAAAATGTTCCAAACACACCCCATGCACAACTCCACCGGGGAAGGTGCCAGACAGGAGTTCTCTTGGTAGTTTTTACATTGCTCCGGTAGGCATCTGAAAGACACCACAAAAGTTGTTCTACCTGCTTTCTGGGCTGAGATGGGGAACCGCTGAATTTTGGACTCGGCCGTTGACAAAATGTTCCAAACACACCCCATGCACAACTCCACCACGGAAGGTGCCAGACAGGAGTTCTCCTGGTAGTTTTTACACTACCTTGGTAGGCATCTGAAAGACACCACAAAAGTTGTTCTACCTGCTTTCTGGGCTGAGATGGGGAACCGCTGAATTTTGGACTCGGCCGGTGACAAAATGTTCCAAACACACCCCATGCACAACTCCACCGGGGAAGGTGCCAGAAAGGAGTTCTCTTGGTAGTTTTTACACTACCTTGGTAGGCATCTGAAAGGCACCACAAAAGTTGTTCTACCTGCTTTCTGGGCTGAGATGGGGAAACGCTGAATTTTGGACTCGGCTGGTGACAAAATGTTCCAAACACACCCCATGCACAACTCCACCACGGAAGGTGCCAGACAGGAGTTCTCTTAGTAGTTTTTACACTACCTTGGTAGGCATCTGAAAGGCACCACAAAAGTTGTTCTACCTGCTTTCTGGGCTGAGATGGGGAAACGCTGAATTTTGGACTCGGCCGGTGACAAAATGTTCCAAACACACCCCATGCACAACTCCACCGGGGAAGGTGCCAGACAGGAGTTCTCTTGGTAGTTTTTACATTGCTCCGGTAGGCATCTGAAAGACACCACAAAAGTTGTTCTACCTGCTTTCTGGGCTGAGATGGGGAACCGCTGAATTTTGGACTCGGCCGTTGACAAAATGTTCCAAACACACCCCATGCACAACTCCACCACGGAAGGTGCCAGACAGGAGTTCTCCTGGTAGTTTTTACACTACCTTGGTAGGCATCTGAAAGACACCACAGAAGTTGTTCTACCTGCTTTCTGGGCTGAGATGGGGAAACGCTGAATTTTGGACTCGGCTGGTGACAAAATGTTCCAAACACACCCCATGCACAACTCCACCGGGGAAGGAGCCAGGCAGGAGTTCTCCTGGTAGTTTTTACATTGCTCCGGTAGGCATCAAAAGGACACCAGAAAAGTTGTTCTACCTGCTTTCTGGGCTGAGATGGGGAAACGCTGAATTTTGGACTCGGCCGGTGACAAAATGTTCCAAACACACCCCATGCACAACTCCACCGGGGAAGGTGCCAGACAGGAGTTCTCCTGGTAGTTTCTACACTACCTTGGTAGGCATTTGAAAGGCACCACAAAAGTTGTTCTACCTGCTTTCTGGGCTGAGATGGGGAACCGCTGAATTTTGGACTCGGCCGGTGACAAAATGTTCCAAACACACCCCATGCACAACTCCACCGGGGAAGGTGCCAGGAACGAATTCTTTTGGTAGTTTTTACACTACCTTGGTAGGCAGCTGAAAGGCACAAGAAAAGTTGTTGTACCTGCTTTCTGGGCTGAGATGGGGAACCGCTGAATTTTGGACTCGGCCGGTGACAAAATGTTCCAAACACACCCCATGCACAACTCCACCACGGAAGGTGCCAGACAGGAGTTCTCCTGGTAGTTTTTACACTACCTTGGTAGGCATCTGAAAGACACCACAAAAGTTGTTCTACCTGCTTTCTGGGCTGAGATGGGGAAACGCTGAATTTTGGAGTCGGCCGGTGACAAAATGTTCCAAACACACCCCATGCACAACTCCACCGGGGAAGGTGCCAGACAGGAGTTCTCTTGGTAGTTTTTACACTACCTTGGTAGGCATCTGAAAGACACCACAAAAGTTGTTCTACCTGCTTTCTGGGCTGAGATGGGGAAACGCTGAATTTTGGACTCGGCTGGTGACAAAATGTTCCAAACACACCCCATGCACAACTCCACCGGGGAAGGTGCCAGGCAGGAGTTCTCCTGGTAGTTTTTACATTGCTCCGGTAGGCATAAAAAGGACACCAAAAAAGTTGTTCTACCTGCTTTCTGGGCTGAGATGGGGAAACGCTGAATTTTGGACTCGGCCGGTGACAAAATGTTCCAAACACACCCCATGCACAACTCCACCGGGGAAGGTGCCAGACAGGAGTTCTCCTGGTAGTTTCTACACTACCTTGGTAGGCATTTGAAAGGCACCACAAAAGTTGTTCTACCTGCTTTCTGGGCTGAGATGGGGAACCGCTGAATTTTGGACTCGGCTGGTGACAAAATGTTCCAAACACACCCCATGCACAACTCCACCACGGAAGGTGCCAGACAGGAGTTCTCTTGGTAGTTTTTACACTACCTTGGTAGGCAGCTGAAAGGCACCACAAAAGTTGTTCTACCTGCTTTCTGGGCTGAGATGGGGAACCGCTGAATTTTGGAGTCGGCCGGTGACAAAATGTTCCAAACACACCCCATGCACAACTCCACCACGGAAGGTGCCAGACAGGAGTTCTCCTGGTAGTTTTTACACTACCTTGGTAGGCATCTGAAAGACACCACAAAAGTTGTTCTACCTGCTTTCTGGGCTGAGATGGGGAACCGCTGAATTTTGGACTCGGCCGGTGACAAAATGTTCCAAAGACACCCCATGCACAACTCCACCGGGGAAGGTGCCAGGAACGAATTCTTTTGGTAGTTTTTACACTACCTTGGTAGGCAGCTGAAAGGCACAAGAAAAGTTGTTGTACCTGCTTTCTGGGCTGAGATGGGGAACCGCTGAATTTTGGACTCGGCCGGTGACAAAATGTTCCAAACACACCCCATGCACAACTCCACCACGGAAGGTGCCAGGCAGGAGTTCTCCTGGTAGTTTTTACACTACCTTGGTAGGCATCTGAAAGACACCACAAAAGTTGTTCTACCTGCTTTCTGGGCTGAGATGGGGAAACGCTGAATTTTGGAGTCGGCCGGTGACAAAATGTTCCAAACACACCCCATGCACAACTCCACCGGGGAAGGTGCCAGACAGGAGTTCTCTTGGTAGTTTTTACACTACCTTGGTAGGCATCTGAAAGACACCACAAAAGTTGTTCTACCTGCTTTGTGGGCTGAGATGGGGAAACGCTGAATTTTGGAGTCGGCTGGTGACAAAATGTTCCAAACACACCCCATGCACAACTCCACCGGGGAAGGTGCCAGACAGGAGTTCTCCTGGTAGTTTCTACACTACCTTGGTAGGCATTTGAAAGGCACCACAAAAGTTGTTCTACCTGCTTTCTGGGCTGAGATGGGGAACCGCTGAATTTTGGACTCGGCTGGTGACAAAATGTTCCAAACACACCCCATGCACAACTCCACCACGGAAGGTGCCAGACAGGAGTTCTCTTGGTAGTTTTTACACTACCTTGGTAGGCAGCTGAAAGGCACCACAAAAGTTGTTCTACCTGCTTTGTGGGCTGAGATGGGGAAACGCTGAATTTTGGAGTCGGCTGGTGACAAAATGTTCCAAACACACCCCATGCACAACTCCACCGGGGAAGGTGCCAGACAGGAGTTCTCCTGGTAGTTTTTACACTACCTTGGTAGGCATCTGAAAGACACCAGAAAAGTTGTTCTACCTGCTTTCTGGGCTGAGATGGGGAATCGCTGAATTTTGGACTCGGCCGGTGACAAAATGTTCCAAACACACCCCATGCACAACTCCACCGGGGAAGGTGCCAGGCAGGAGTTCTCCTGATAGTTTTTACACTACCTTGGTAGGCATCTGAAAGACACCACAAAAGTTGTTCTACCTGCTTTCTGGGCTGAGATGGGGAATCGCTGAATTTTGGAGTCGGCTGGTGACAAAATGTTCCAAACACACCCCATGCACAACTCCACCGGGGAAGGTGCCAGACAGGAGTTCTCCTGGTAGTTTTTACATTGCTCCGGTAGACATCTGAAAGACACCACAAAAGTTGTTCTACCTGCTTTCTGGGCTGAGATGGGGAACCGCTGAATTTTGGACTCGGCTGGTGACAAAATGTTCCAAACACACCCCATGCACAACTCCACCACGGAAGGTGCCAGACAGGAGTTCTCTTGGTAGTTTTTACACTACCTTGGTAGGCAGCTGAAAGGCACCACAAAAGTTGTTCTACCTGCTTTGTGGGCTGAGATGGGGAATCGCTGAATTTTGGAGTCGGCTGGTGACAAAATGTTCCAAACACACCCCATGCACAACTCCACCACGGAAGGTGCCAGACAGGAGTTCTCCTGGTAGTTTTTACACTACCTTGGTAGGCATCTGAAAGACACCAGAAAAGTTGTTCTACCTGCTTTCTGGGCTGAGATGGGGAATCGCTGAATTTTGGACTCGGCCGGTGACAAAATGTTCCAAACACACCCCATGCACAACTCCACCGGGGAAGGTGCCAGGCAGGAGTTCTCCTGGTAGTTTTTACATTGCTCCGGTAGGCATCTGAAAGACACCACAAAAGTTGTTCTACCTGCTTTCTGGGCTGAGATGGGGAACCGCTGAATTTTGGACTCGGCCGGTGACAAAATGTTGCACAGACACCCCATGCACAACTCCACCGGGGAAGGTGCCAGACAGGAGTTCTCTTGGTAGTTTTTACACTACCTTGGTAGGCAGCTGAAAGGCACCACAAAAGTTGTTCTACCTGCTTTGTGGGCTGAGATGGGGAACCGCTGAATTTTGGACTCGGCCGGTGACAAAATGTTCCAAACACACCCCATGCACAACTCCACCGGGGAAGGTGCCAGGAACGAATTCTGTTGGTAGTTTTTACACTACCTTGGTAGGCATTTGAAAGACACCAAAAAACTTGTTCTACCTGCTTTCTGGGCTGAGATGGGGAACCGCTGAATTTTGGACTCGGCCGGTGACAAAATGTTCCAAACACACCCCATGCACAACTCCACCGGGGAAGGTGCCAGACAGGAGTTCTCTTGGTAGTTTTTACATTGCTCCGGTAGGCATCTGAAAGACACCACAAAAGTTGTTCTACCTGCTTTCTGGGCTGAGATGGGGAACCGCTGAATTTTGGACTCGGCCGGTGACAAAATGTTCCAAACACACCCCATGCACAACTCCACCACGGAAGGTGCCAGACAGGAGTTCTCCTGGTAGTTTTTACACTACCTTGGTAGGCATCTGAAAGACACCAGAAAAGTTGTTCTACCTGCTTTCTGGGCTGAGATGGGGAATCGCTGAATTTTGGACTCGGCTGGTGACAAAATGTTCCAAACACACCCCATGCACAACTCCACCGGGGAAGGTGCCAGACAGGAGTTCTCTTAGTAGTTTTTACACTACCTTGGTAGGCATCTGAAAGACACCACAAAAGTTGTTCTACCTGCTTTCTGGGCTGAGATGGGGAACCGCTGAATTTTGGACTCGGCCGGTGACAAAATGTTCCAAACACACCCCATGCACAACTCCACCGGGGAAGGTGCCAGGAACGAATTCTTTTGGTAGTTTTTACACTACCTTGGTAGGAAGCTGAAAGGCACAAGAAAAGTTGTTGTACCTGCTTTCTGGGCTGAGATGGGGAACCGCTGAATTTTGGACTCGGCCGGTGACAAAATGTTCCAAACACACCCCATGCACAACTCCACCACGGAAGGTGCCAGACAGGAGTTCTCCTGGTAGTTTTTACACTACCTTGGTAGGCATCTGAAAGACACCAGAAAAGTTGTTCTACCTGCTTTCTGGGCTGAGATGGGGAAACGCTGAATTTTGGACTCGGCCGGTGACAAAATGTTCCAAACACACCCCATGCACAACTCCACCGGGGAAGGTGCCAGACAGGAGTTCTCTTGGTAGTTTTTACACTACCTTGGTAGGCATCTGAAAGACACCACAAAAGTTGTTCTACCTGCTTTCTGGGCTGAGATGGGGAAACGCTGAATTTTGGACTCGGCTGGTGACAAAATGTTCCAAACACACCCCATGCACAACTCCACCGGGGAAGGTGCCAGACAGGAGTTCTCTTAGTAGTTTTTACACTACCTTGGTAGGCATCTGAAAGACACCACAAAAGTTGTTCTACCTGCTTTCTGGGCTGAGATGGGGAACCGCTGAATTTTGGACTCGGCCGGTGACAAAATGTTCCAAACACACCCCATGCACAACTCCACCGGGGAAGGTGCCAGGCAGGAGTTCTCCTGATAGTTTTTACACTACCTTGGTAGGCATCTGAAAGACACCAGAAAAGTTGTTCTACCTGCTTTCTGGGCTGAGATGGGGAATCGCTGAATTTTGGAGTCGGCTGGTGACAAAATGTTCCAAACACACCCCATGCACAACTCCACCGGGGAAGGTGCCAGACAGGAGTTCTCCTGGTAGTTTTTACATTGCTCCGGTAGGCATCTGAAAGACACCACAAAAGTTGTTCTACCTGCTTTCTGGGCTGAGATGGGGAACCGCTGAATTTTGGACTCGGCTGGTGACAAAATGTTCCAAACACACCCCATGCACAACTCCACCACGGAAGGTGCCAGACAGGAGTTCTCTTGGTAGTTTTTACACTACCTTGGTAGGCAGCTGAAAGGCACCACAAAAGTTGTTCTACCTGCTTTGTGGGCTGAGATGGGGAACCGCTGAATTTTGGACTCGGCCGGTGACAAAATGTTCCAAACACACCCCATGCACAACTCCACCACGGAAGGTGCCAGACAGGAGTTCTCTTGGTAGTTTTTACACTACCTTGGTAGGCATCTGAAAGACACTAGAAAAGTTGTTCTACCTGCTTTCTGGGCTGAGATGGGGAATCGCTGAATTTTGGACTCGGCCGGTGACAAAATGTTCCAAACACACCCCATGCACAACTCCACCGGGGAAGGTGCCAGGCAGGAGTTCTCCTGGTAGTTTTTACATTGCTCCGGTAGGCATCTGAAAGACACCACAAAAGTTGTTCTACCTGCTTTCTGGGCTGAGATGGGGAACCGCTGAATTTTGGACTCGGCCGGTGACAAAATGTTCCACAGACACCCCATGCACAACTCCACCGGGGAAGGTGCCAGGAACGAATTCTGTTGGTAGTTTTTACACTACCTTGGTAGGCAGCTGAAAGGCACAAGAAAAGTTGTTGTACCTGCTTTCTGGGCTGAGATGGGGAACCGCTGAATTTTGGACTCGGCCGGTGACAAAATGTTCCAAACACACCCCATGCACAACTCCACCGGGGAAGGTGCCAGGAACGAATTCTGTTGGTAGTTTTTACACTACCTTGGTAGGCATTTGAAAGACACCAAAAAACTTGTTCTACCTGCTTTCTGGGCTGAGATGGGGAACCGCTGAATTTTGGACTCGGCCGGTGACAAAATGTTCCAAACACACCCCATGCACAACTCCACCGGGGAAGGTGCCAGGAACGAATTCTTTTGGTAGTTTTTACACTACCTTGGTAGGAAGCTGAAAGGCACAAGAAAAGTTGTTGTACCTGCTTTCTGGGCTGAGATGGGGAACCGCTGAATTTTGGACTCGGCCGGTGACAAAATGTTCCAAACACACCCCATGCACAACTCCACCGGGGAAGGTGCCAGACAGGAGTTCTCCTGGTAGTTTTTACACTACCTTGGTAGGCATCTGAAAGACACCACAAAAGTTGTTCTACCTGCTTTCTGGGCTGAGATGGGGAAACGCTGAATTTTGGAGTCGGCCGGTGACAAAATGTTCCACAGACACCCCATGCACAACTCCACCGGGGAAGGTGCCAGGAACGAATTCTGTTGGTAGTTTTTACACTACCTTGGTAGGCAGCTGAAAGGCACAAGAAAAGTTGTTGTACCTGCTTTCTGGGCTGAGATGGGGAACCGCTGAATTTTGGACTCGGCCGGTGACAAAATGTTCCAAACACACCCCATGCACAACTCCACCGGGGAAGGTGCCAGGAACGAATTCTGTTGGTAGTTTTTACACTACCTTGGTAGGCATTTGAAAGACACCAAAAAACTTGTTCTACCTGCTTTCTGGGCTGAGATGGGGAACCGCTGAATTTTGGACTCGGCCGGTGACAAAATGTTCCAAACACACCCCATGCACAACTCCACCGGGGAAGGTGCCAGGAACGAATTCTTTTGGTAGTTTTTACACTACCTTGGTAGGAAGCTGAAAGGCACAAGAAAAGTTGTTGTACCTGCTTTCTGGGCTGAGATGGGGAACCGCTGAATTTTGGACTCGGCCGGTGACAAAATGTTCCAAACACACCCCATGCACAACTCCACCGGGGAAGGTGCCAGACAGGAGTTCTCCTGGTAGTTTTTACACTACCTTGGTAGGCATCTGAAAGACACCACAAAAGTTGTTCTACCTGCTTTCTGGGCTGAGATGGGGAAACGCTGAATTTTGGAGTCGGCCGGTGACAAAATGTTCCAAACACACCCCATGCACAACTCCACCGGGGAAGGTGCCAGACAGGAGTTCTCTTGGTAGTTTTTACTCTACCTTGGTAGGCATCTGAAAGACACCACAAAAGTTGTTCTACCTGCTTTCTGGGCTGAGATGGGGAACCGCTGAATTTTGGACTCGGCTGGTGACAAAATGTTCCAAACACACCCCATGCACAACTCCACCGGGGAAGGTGCCAGACAGGAGTTCTCTTAGTAGTTTTTACACTACCTTGGTAGGCATCTGAAAGACACCACAAAAGTTGTTCTACCTGCTTTGTGGGCTGAGATGGGGAACCGCTGAATTTTGGAGTCGGCTGGTGACAAAGTGTTCCAAACACACCCCATGCACAACTCCACCACGGAAGGTGCCAGACAGGAGTTCTCCTGGTAGTTTTTACACTACCTTGGTAGGCATCTGAAAGACACCAGAAAAGTTGTTGTACCTGCTTTCTGGGCTGAGATGGGGAATCGCTGAATTTTGGACTCGGCCGGTGACAAAATGTTCCAAACACACCCCATGCACAACTCCACCAGGGAAGGTGCCAGGCAGGAGTTCTCCTGATAGTTTTTACACTACCTTGGTAGGCATCTGAAAGACACCACAAAAGTTGTTCTACCTGCTTTCTGGGCTGAGATGGGGAATCGCTGAATTTTGGAGTCGGCTGGTGACAAAATGTTCCAAACACACCCCATGCACAACTCCACCGGGGAAGGTGCCAGACAGGAGTTCTCCTGGTAGTTTTTACATTGCTCCGGTAGGCATCTGAAAGACACCACAAAAGTTGTTCTACCTGCTTTCTGGGCTGAGATGGGGAACCGCTGAATTTTGGAGTCGGCTGGTGACAAAATGTTCCACAGACACCCCATGCACAACTCCACCGGGGAAGGTGCCAGGAACGAATTCTGTTGGTAGTTTTTACACTACCTTGGTAGGCAGCTGAAAGGCACCACAAAAGTTGTTGTACCTGCTTTCTGGGCTGAGATGGGGAAACGCTGAATTTTGGAGTCGGCCGGTGACAAAATGTTCCAAACACACCCCATGCACAACTCCACCGGGGAAGGTGCCAGACAGGAGTTCTCCTGGTAGTTTTTACACTACCTCGGTAGGCATCTGAAAGACACCACAGAAGTTGTTCTACCTGCTTTCTGGGCTGAGATGGGGAATCGCTGAATTTTGGAGTCGGCCGGTGACAAAATGTTCCAAACACACCCCATGCACAACTCCACCGGGGAAGGTGCCAGACAGGAGTTCTCCTGGTAGTTTCTACACTACCTTGGTAGGCATTTGAAAGGCACCACAAAAGTTGTTCTACCTGCTTTCTGGGCTGAGATGGGGAACCGCTGAATTTTGGACTCGGCTGGTGACAAAATGTTCCAAACACACCCCATGCACAACTCCACCGGGGAAGGTGCCAGACAGGAGTTCTCTTGGTAGTTTTTACATTGCTCCGGTAGGCATCTGAAAGACACCACAAAAGTTGTTCTACCTGCTTTCTGGGCTGAGATGGGGAACCGCTGAATTTTGGACTCGGCCGGTGACAAAATGTTCCAAACACACCCCATGCACAACTCCACCGGGGAAGGTGCCAGACAGGAGTTCTCCTGGTAGTTTTTACACTACCTTGGTAGGCATCTGAAAGACACCAGAAAAGTTGTTCTACCTGCTTTCTGGGCTGAGATGGGGAATCGCTGAATTTTGGAGTCGGCCGGTGACAAAATGTTCCAAACACACCCCATGCACAACTCCACCGGGGAAGGTGCCAGACAGGAGTTCTCTTAGTAGTTTTTACACTACCTTGGTAGGCATCTGAAAGACACCACAAAAGTTGTTCTACCTGCTTTCTGGGCTGAGATGGGGAACCGCTGAATTTTGGACTCGGCCGGTGACAAAATGTTCCAAACACACCCCATGCACAACTCCACCGGGGAAGGTGCCAGGAACGAATTCTTTTGGTAGTTTTTACACTACCTTGGTAGGAAGCTGAAAGGCACCAGAAAAGTTGTTCTACCTGCTTTCTGGGCTGAGATGGGGAACCGCTGAATTTTGGACTCGGCCGGTGACAAAATGTTCCAAACACACCCCATGCACAACACCACCGGGGAAGGTGCCAGACAGGAGTTCTCCTGGTAGTTTTTACACTACCTTGGTAGGCATCTGAAAGACACCACAAAAGTTGTTCTACCTGCTTTCTGGGCTGAGATGGGGAAACGCTGAATTTTGGAGTCGGCCGGTGACAAAATGTTCCAAACACACCCCATGCACAACTCCACCGGGGAAGGTGCCAGACAGGAGTTCTCTTAGTAGTTTTTACACTACCTTGGTAGGCATCTGAAAGACACCACAAAAGTTGTTCTACCTGCTTTCTGGGCTGAGATGGGGAACCGCTGAATTTTGGACTCGGCCGTTGACAAAATGTTCCAAACACACCCCATGCACAACTCCACCGGGGAAGGTGCCAGACAGGAGTTCTCCTGGTAGTTTTTACACTACCTTGGTAGGCAGCTGAAAGGCACCACAAAAGTTGTTGTACCTGCTTTGTGGGCTGAGATGGGGAAACGCTGAATTTTGGAGTCGGCTGGTGACAAAATGTTCCAAACACACCCCATGCACAACTCCACCACGGAAGGTGCCAGACAGGAGTTCTCCTGGTAGTTTTTACACTACCTTGGTAGGCATCTGAAAGACACCACAAAAGTTGTTCTACCTGCTTTCTGGGCTGAGATGGGGAATCGCTGAATTTTGGACTCGGCCGGTGACAAAATGTTCCAAACACACCCCATGCACAACTCCACCGGGGAAGGTGCCAGACAGGAGTTCTCCTGGTAGTTTTTACACTACCTTGGTAGGCATCTGAAAGACACCACAAAAGTTGTTCTACCTGCTTTCTGGGCTGAGATGGGGAACCGCTGAATTTTGGAGTCGGCCGTTGACAAAATGTTCCAAACACACCCCATGCACAACTCCACCGGGGAAGGTGCCAGGAACGAATTCTGTTGGTAGTTTTTACACTACCTTGGTAGGCATCTGAAAGACACCACAGAAGTTGTTCTACCTGCTTTCTGGGCTGAGATGGGGAATCGCTGAATTTTGGACTCGGCCGGTGACAAAATGTTCCAAACACACCCCCTGCACAACTCCACCGGGGAAGGTGCCAGACAGGAGTTCTCCTGGTAGTTTTTACATTGCTCCGGTAGGCATCTGAAAGACACCACAAAAGTTGTTCTACCTGCTTTCTGGGCTGAGATGGGGAATCGCTGAATTTTGGACTCGGCCGGTGACAAAATGTTCCAAACACACCCCATGCACAATTCCACCGGGGAAGGTGCCAGGAACGAATTCTGTTGGTAGTTTTTACACTACCTTGGTAGGCAGCTGAAAGGCACCACAAAAGTTGTTCTTCCTGCTTTCTGGGCTGAGATGGGGAATCGCTGAATTTTGGAGTCGGCCGGTGACAAAATGTTCCAAACACACCCCATGCACAACTCCACCGGGGAAGGTGCCAGACAAGCGTTCTCTTGGTAGTTTCTACACTACCTTGGTAGGCATTTGAAAGGCACCACAAAAGTTGTTCTACCTGCTTTCTGGGCTGAGATGGGGAACCGCTGAATTTTGGACTCGGCTGGTGACAACATGTTCCAAACACACCCCATGCACAACTCCACCGGGGAAGGTGCCAGGCAGGAGTTCTCTTGGTAGTTTTTACACTACCTTGGTAGGCATCTGAAAGACACCACAAAAGTTGTTCTACCTGCTTTCTGGGCTGAGATGGGGAATCGCTGAATTTTGGAGTCGGCCGGTGACAAAATGTTCCAAACACACCCCATGCACAACTCCACCGGGGAAGGTGCCAGGCAGGAGTTCTCCTGGTAGTTTTTACATTGCTCCGGTAGGCATCAAAAGGACACCACAAAAGTTGTTCTACCTGCTTTCTGGGCTGAGATGGGGAACCGCTGAATTTTGGAGTCGGCCGGTGACAAAATGTTCCAAACACACCCCATGCACAACTCCACCGGGGAAGGTGCCAGACAGGAGTTCTCCTGGTAGTTTCTACACTACCTTGGTAGGCATTTGAAAGGCACCACAAAAGTTGTTCTACCTGCTTTCTGGGCTGAGATGGGGAACCGCTGAATTTTGGAGTCGGCCTGTGACAAAATGTTCCAAACACACCCCATGCACAACTCCACCACGGAAGGTGCCAGACAGGAGTTCTCTTGGTAGTTTTTACACTACCTTGGTAGGCAGCTGAAAGGCACCACAAAAGTTGTTCTACCTGCTTTGTGGGCTGAGATGGGGAACCGCTGAATTTTGGACTCGGCTGGTGACAAAATGTTCCAAACACACCCCATGCACAACTCCACCGGGGAAGGTGCCAGACAGGAGTTCTCCTGGTAGTTTTTACACTACCTTGGTAGGCATCTGAAAGACACCAGAAAAGTTGTTCTACCTGCTTTCTGGGCTGAGATGGGGAAACGCTGAATTTTGGAGTCGGCCGGTGACAAAATGTTCCAAAGACACCCCCTGCACAACTCCACCGGGGAAGGTGCCAGACAGGAGTTCTCTTGGTAGATTTTACACTACCTTGGTAGACATCAGAAAGGCACCACAAAAGTTGTTCTACCTGCTTTCTGGGCTGAGATGGGGAAACGCTGAATTTTGGACTCGGCCGGTGACAAAATGTTCCAAACACACCCCATGCACAATTCTACCGGGGAAGGTGCCAGGAAGGAATTCTGTTGGTAGTTTTTACACTACCTTGGTAGGCAGCTGAAAGGCACCACAAAAGTTGTTCTTCCTGCTTTCTGGGCTGAGATGGGGAATCGCTGAATTTTGGAGTCGGCCGGTGACAAAATGTTCCAAAGACACCCCATGCACAACTCCACCGGGGAAGGTGCCAGACAAGCGTTCTCTTGGTAGTTTCTACACTACCTTGGTAGGCATTTGAAAGGCACCACAAAAGTTGTTCTACCTGCTTTCTGGGCTGAGATGGGGAACCGCTGAATTTTGGACTCGGCTGGTGACAAAATGTTCCAAACACACCCCCTGCACAACTCCACCGGGGAAGGTGCCAGACAGGAGTTCTCCTGGTAGTTTTTACATTGCTCCGGTAGGCATCTGAAAGACACCACAAAAGTTGTTCTACCTGCTTTCTGGGCTGAGATGGGGAATCGCTGAATTTTGGACTCGGCCGGTGACAAAATGTTCCAAACACACCCCCTGCACAACTCCACCGGGGAAGGTGCCAGGAACGAATTCTGTTGGTAGTTTTTACACTACCTTGGTAGGCAGCTGAAAGGCACCACAAAAGTTGTTCTTCCTGCTTTCTGGGCTGAGATGGGGAATCGCTGAATTTTGGAGTCGGCCGGTGACAAAATGTTCCAAACACACCCCATGCACAACTCCACCGGGGAAGGTGCCAGACAAGCGTTCTCTTGGTAGTTTCTACACTACCTTGGTAGGCATTTGAAAGGCACCACAAAAGTTGTTCTACCTGCTTTCTGGGCTGAGATGGGGAACCGCTGAATTTTGGACTCGGCTGGTGACAAAATGTTCCAAACACACCCCATGCACAACTCCACCGGGGAAGGTGCCAGGCAGGAGTTCTCTTGGTAGTTTTTACACTACCTTGGTAGGCATCTGAAAGACACCACAAAAGTTGTTCTACCTGCTTTCTGGGCTGAGATGGGGAAACGCTGAATTTTGGACTCGGCTGGTGACAAAATGTTCCAAACACACCCCATGCACAACTCCACCGGGGAAGGTGCCAGGCAGGAGTTCTCCTGGTAGTTTTTACATTGCTCCGGTAGGCATCAAAAGGACACCACAAAAGTTGTTCTACCTGCTTTCTGGGCTGAGATGGGGAACCGCTGAATTTTGGAGTCGGCCGGTGACAAAATGTTCCAAACACACCCCATGCACAACTCCACCGGGGAAGGTGCCAGACAGGAGTTCTCCTGGTAGTTTCTACACTACCTTGGTAGGCATTTGAAAGGCACCACAAAAGTTGTTCTACCTGCTTTCTGGGCTGAGATGGGGAACCGCTGAATTTTGGAGTCGGCCTGTGACAAAATGTTCCAAACACACCCCATGCACAACTCCACCACGGAAGGTGCCAGACAGGAGTTCTCTTGGTAGTTTTTACACTACCTTGGTAGGCAGCTGAAAGGCACCACAAAAGTTGTTCTACCTGCTTTGTGGGCTGAGATGGGGAACCGCTGAATTTTGGACTCGGCTGGTGACAAAATGTTCCAAACACACCCCATGCACAACTCCACCGGGGAAGGTGCCAGACAGGAGTTCTCCTGGTAGTTTTTACACTACCTTGGTAGGCATCTGAAAGACACCAGAAAAGTTGTTCTACCTGCTTTCTGGGCTGAGATGGGGAAACGCTGAATTTTGGAGTCGGCCGGTGACAAAATGTTCCAAAGACACCCCCTGCACAACTCCACCGGGGAAGGTGCCAGACAGGAGTTCTCTTGGTAGATTTTACACTACCTTGGTAGACATCAGAAAGGCACCACAAAAGTTGTTCTACCTGCTTTCTGGGCTGAGATGGGGAAACGCTGAATTTTGGACTCGGCCGGTGACAAAATGTTCCAAACACACCCCATGCACAATTCCACCGGGGAAGGTGCCAGGAAGGAATTCTGTTGGTAGTTTTTACACTACCTTGGTAGGCAGCTGAAAGGCACCACAAAAGTTGTTCTTCCTGCTTTCTGGGCTGAGATGGGGAATCGCTGAATTTTGGAGTCGGCCGGTGACAAAATGTTCCAAAGACACCCCATGCACAACTCCACCGGGGAAGGTGCCAGACAAGCGTTCTCTTGGTAGTTTCTACACTACCTTGGTAGGCATTTGAAAGGCACCACAAAAGTTGTTCTACCTGCTTTCTGGGCTGAGATGGGGAACCGCTGAATTTTGGACTCGGCTGGTGACAAAATGTTCCAAACACACCCCCTGCACAACTCCACCGGGGAAGGTGCCAGACAGGAGTTCTCCTGGTAGTTTTTACATTGCTCCGGTAGGCATCTGAAAGACACCACAAAAGTTGTTCTACCTGCTTTCTGGGCTGAGATGGGGAATCGCTGAATTTTGGACTCGGCCGGTGACAAAATGTTCCAAACACACCCCCTGCACAACTCCACCGGGGAAGGTGCCAGGAACGAATTCTGTTGGTAGTTTTTACACTACCTTGGTAGGCAGCTGAAAGGCACCACAAAAGTTGTTCTTCCTGCTTTCTGGGCTGAGATGGGGAATCGCTGAATTTTGGAGTCGGCCGGTGACAAAATGTTCCAAACACACCCCATGCACAACTCCACCGGGGAAGGTGCCAGACAAGCGTTCTCTTGGTAGTTTCTACACTACCTTGGTAGGCATTTGAAAGGCACCACAAAAGTTGTTCTACCTGCTTTCTGGGCTGAGATGGGGAACCGCTGAATTTTGGAGTCGGCTGGTGACAAAATGTTCCAAACACACCCCATGCACAACTCCACCGGGGAAGGTGCCAGGCAGGAGTTCTCTTGGTAGTTTTTACACTACCTTGGTAGGCATCTGAAAGACACCACAAAAGTTGTTCTACCTGCTTTCTGGGCTGAGATGGGGAAACGCTGAATTTTGGACTCGGCTGGTGACAAAATGTTCCAAACACACCCCATGCACAACTCCACCGGGGAAGGTGCCAGACAGGAGTTCTCTTGGTAGTTTTTACACTACCTTGGTAGACATCAGAAAGGCACCACAAAAGTTGTTCTACCTGCTTTCTGGGCTGAGATGGGGAAACGCTGAATTTTGGACTCGGCCGGTGACAAAATGTTCCAAACACACCCCCTGCACAATTCCACCGGGGAAGGTGCCAGGAACGAATTCTGTTGGTAGTTTTTACACTACCTTGGTAGGCAGCTGAAAGGCACCACAAAAGTTGTTCTTCCTGCTTTCTGGGCTGAGATGGGGAATCGCTGAATTTTGGAGTCGGCCGGTGACAAAATGTTCCAAAGACACCCCATGCACAACTCCACCGGGGAAGGTGCCAGACAAGCGTTCTCTTGGTAGTTTCTACACTACCTTGGTAGGCATTTGAAAGGCACCACAAAAGTTGTTCTACCTGCTTTCTGGGCTGAGATGGGGAACCGCTGAATTTTGGACTCGGCTGGTGACAAAATGTTCCAAAGACACCCCCTGCACAACTCCACCGGGGAAGGTGCCAGACAGGAGTTCTCCTGGTAGTTTTTACATTGCTCCGGTAGGCATCTGAAAGACACCACAAAAGTTGTTCTACCTGCTTTCTGGGCTGAGATGGGGAATCGCTGAATTTTGGACTCGGCCGGTGACAAAATGTTCCAAACACACCCCCTGCACAACTCCACCGGGGAAGGTGCCAGGAACGAATTCTGTTGGTAGTTTTTACACTACCTTGGTAGGCAGCTGAAAGGCACCACAAAAGTTGTTCTTCCTGCTTTCTGGGCTGAGATGGGGAATCGCTGAATTTTGGAGTCGGCTGGTGACAAAATGTTCCAAACACACCCCATGCACAACTCCACCGGGGAAGGTGCCAGACAAGCGTTCTCTTGGTAGTTTCTACACTACCTTGGTAGGCATTTGAAAGGCACCACAAAAGTTGTTCTACCTGCTTTCTGGGCTGAGATGGGGAACCGCTGAATTTTGGACTCGGCTGGTGACAAAATGTTCCAAACACACCCCATGCACAACTCCACCGGGGAAGGTGCCAGAAAGGAGTTCTCTTGGTAGTTTTTACACTACCTTTGTAGGCATCTGAAAGGCACCACAAAAGTTGTTCTACCTGCTTTCTGGGCTGAGATGGGGAAACGCTGAATTTTGGACTCGGCTGGTGACAAAATGTTCCAAACACACCCCATGCACAACTCCACCGGGGAAGGTGCCAGGCAGGAGTTCTCCTGGTAGTTTTTACATTGCTCCGGTAGGCATCAAAAGGACACCACAAAAGTTGTTCTACCTGCTTTCTGGGCTGAGATGGGGAACCGCTGAATTTTGGACTCGGCTGGTGACAAAATGTTCCAAAGACACCCCCTGCACAACTCCACCGGGGAAGGTGCCAGACAGGAGTTCTCCTGGTAGTTTTTACATTGCTCCGGTAGGCATCTGAAAGACACCACAAAAGTTGTTCTACCTGCTTTCTGGGCTGAGATGGGGAATCGCTGAATTTTGGACTCGGCCGGTGACAAAATGTTCCAAACACACCCCCTGCACAACTCCACCGGGGAAGGTGCCAGGAACGAATTCTGTTGGTAGTTTTTACACTACCTTGGTAGGCAGCTGAAAGGCACCACAAAAGTTGTTCTTCCTGCTTTCTGGGCTGAGATGGGGAATCGCTGAATTTTGGAGTCGGCCGGTGACAAAATGTTCCAAACACACCCCATGCACAACTCCACCGGGGAAGGTGCCAGACAAGCGTTCTCTTGGTAGTTTCTACACTACCTTGGTAGGCATTTGAAAGACACCACAAAAGTTGTTCTTCCTGCTTTCTGGGCTGAGATGGGGAACCGCTGAATTTTGGACTCGGCTGGTGACAAAATGTTCCAAACACACCCCATGCACAACTCCACCGGGGAAGGTGCCAGGCAGGAGTTCTCTTGGTAGTTTTTACACTACCTTGGTAGGCATCTGAAAGACACCACAAAAGTTGTTCTACCTGCTTTCTGGGCTGAGATGGGGAAACGCTGAATTTTGGACTCGGCTGGTGACAAAATGTTCCAAACACACCCCATGCACAACTCCACCGGGGAAGGTGCCAGGCAGGAGTTCTCCTGGTAGTTTTTACATTGCTCCGGTAGGCATCAAAAGGACACCACAAAAGTTGTTCTACCTGCTTTCTGGGCTGAGATGGGGAACCGCTGAATTTTGGAGTCGGCCGGTGACAAAATGTTCCAAACACACCCCATGCACAACTCCACCGGGGAAGGTGCCAGACAGGAGTTCTCCTGGTAGTTTCTACACTACCTTGGTAGGCATTTGAAAGGCACCACAAAAGTTGTTCTACCTGCTTTCTGGGCTGAGATGGGGAACCGCTGAATTTTGGAGTCGGCCTGTGACAAAATGTTCCAAACACACCCCATGCACAACTCCACCACGGAAGGTGCCAGACAGGAGTTCTCTTGGTAGTTTTTACACTACCTTGGTAGGCAGCTGAAAGGCACCACAAAAGTTGTTCTACCTGCTTTGTGGGCTGAGATGGGGAACCGCTGAATTTTGGACTCGGCTGGTGACAAAATGTTCCAAACACACCCCATGCACAACTCCACCACGGAAGGTGCCAGACAGGAGTTCTCCTGGTAGTTTTTACACTACCTTGGTAGGCATCTGAAAGACACCAGAAAAGTTGTTCTACCTGCTTTCTGGGCTGAGATGGGGAAACGCTGAATTTTGGAGTCGGCCGGTGACAAAATGTTCCAAAGACACCCCCTGCACAACTCCACCGGGGAAGGTGCCAGACAGGAGTTCTCTTGGTAGATTTTACACTACCTTGGTAGACATCAGAAAGGCACCACAAAAGTTGTTCTACCTGCTTTCTGGGCTGAGATGGGGAAACGCTGAATTTTGGACTCGGCCGGTGACAAAATGTTCCAAACACACCCCATGCACAATTCCACCGGGGAAGGTGCCAGGAACGAATTCTGTTGGTAGTTTTTACACTACCTTGGTAGGCAGCTGAAAGGCACCACAAAAGTTGTTCTTCCTGCTTTCTGGGCTGAGATGGGGAATCGCTGAATTTTGGAGTCGGCCGGGTGACAAAAATGTTCCAAAGACACCCCATGCACAACTCCACCGGGGAAGGTGCCAGACAAGCGTTCTCTTGGTAGTTTCTACACTACCTTGGTAGGCATTTGAAAGGCACCACAAAAGTTGTTCTACCTGCTTTCTGGGCTGAGATGGGGAACCGCTGAATTTTGGACTCGGCTGGTGACAAAATGTTCCAAAGACACCCCCTGCACAACTCCACCGGGGAAGGTGCCAGACAGGAGTTCTCCTGGTAGTTTTTACATTGCTCCGGTAGGCATCTGAAAGACACCACAAAAGTTGTTCTACCTGCTTTCTGGGCTGAGATGGGGAATCGCTGAATTTTGGACTCGGCCGGTGACAAAATGTTCCAAACACACCCCCTGCACAACTCCACCGGGGAAGGTGCCAGGAACGAATTCTGTTGGTAGTTTTTACACTACCTTGGTAGGCAGCTGAAAGGCACCACAAAAGTTGTTCTTCCTGCTTTCTGGCTGAGATGGGGAATCGCTGAATTTTGGAGTCGGCCGGTGACAAAATGTTCCAAACACACCCCATGCACAACTCCACCGGGGAAGGTGCCAGACAAGCGTTCTCTTGGTAGTTTCTACACTACCTTGGTAGGCATTTGAAAGGCACCACAAAAGTTGTTCTACCTGCTTTCTGGGCTGAGATGGGGAACCGCTGAATTTTGGACTCGGCTGGTGACAAAATGTTCCAAACACACCCCATGCACAACTCCACCGGGGAAGGTGCCAGGCAGGAGTTCTCTTGGTAGTTTTTACACTACCTTGGTAGGCATCTGAAAGACACCACAAAAGTTGTTCTACCTGCTTTCTGGGCTGAGATGGGGAAACGCTGAATTTTGGACTCGGCTGGTGACAAAATGTTCCAAACACACCCCATGCACAACTCCACCGGGGAAGGTGCCAGACAGGAGTTCTCTTGGTAGTTTTTACACTACCTTGGTAGGCAGCTGAAAGGCACCACAAAAGTTGTTCTACCTGCTTTCTGGGCTGAGATGGGGAAACGCTGAATTTTGGACTCGGCCGGTGACAAAATGTTCCAAACACACCCCCTGCACAATTCCACCGGGGAAGGTGCCAGGAACGAATTCTGTTGGTAGTTTTTACACTACCTTGGTAGGCAGCTGAAAGGCACCACAAAAGTTGTTCTTCCTGCTTTCTGGGCTGAGATGGGGAATCGCTGAATTTTGGAGTCGGCCGGTGACAAAATGTTCCAAAGACACCCCATGCACAACTCCACCGGGGAAGGTGCCAGACAAGCGTTCTCTTGGTAGTTTCTACACTACCTTGGTAGGCATTTGAAAGGCACCACAAAAGTTGTTCTACCTGCTTTCTGGGCTGAGATGGGGAACCGCTGAATTTTGGACTCGGCTGGTGACAAAATGTTCCAAACACACCCCCTGCACAACTCCACCGGGGAAGGTGCCAGACAGGAGTTCTCCTGGTAGTTTTTTACATTGCTCCGGTAGGCATCTGAAAGACACCACAAAAGTTGTTCTACCTGCTTTCTGGGCTGAGATGGGGAATCGCTGAATTTTGGACTCGGCCGGTGACAAAATGTTCCAAACACACCCCCTGCACAACTCCACCGGGGAAGGTGCCAGGAACGAATTCTGTTGGTAGTTTTTACACTACCTTGGTAGGCAGCTGAAAGGCACCACAAAAGTTGTTCTTCCTGCTTTCTGGGCTGAGATGGGGAATCGCTGAATTTTGGAGTCGGCTGGTGACAAAATGTTCCAAACACACCCCATGCACAACTCCACCACGGAAGGTGCCAGACAAGCGTTCTCTTGGTAGTTTCTACACTACCTTGGTAGGCATTTGAAAGGCACCACAAAAGTTGTTCTACCTGCTTTCTGGGCTGAGATGGGGAACCGCTGAATTTTGGACTCGGCTGGTGACAAAATGTTCCAAACACACCCCATGCACAACTCCACCGGGGAAGGTGCCAGAAAGGAGTTCTCTTGGTAGTTTTTACACTACCTTGGTAGGCATCTGAAAGGCACCACAAAAGTTGTTCTACCTGCTTTCTGGGCTGAGATGGGGAAACGCTGAATTTTGGACTCGGCTGGTGACAAAATGTTCCAAACACACCCCATGCACAACTCCACCGGGGAAGGTGCCAGGCAGGAGTTCTCCTGGTAGTTTTTACATTGCTCCGGTAGGCATCAAAAGGACACCACAAAAGTTGTTCTACCTGCTTTCTGGGCTGAGATGGGGAACCGCTGAATTTTGGACTCGGCTGGTGACAAAATGTTCCAAAGACACCCCCTGCACAACTCCACCGGGGAAGGTGCCAGACAGGAGTTCTCCTGGTAGTTTTTACATTGCTCCGGTAGGCATCTGAAAGACACCACAAAAGTTGTTCTACCTGCTTTCTGGGCTGAGATGGGGAATCGCTGAATTTTGGACTCGGCCGGTGACAAAATGTTCCAAACACACCCCCTGCACAACTCCACCGGGGAAGGTGCCAGGAACGAATTCTGTTGGTAGTTTTTACACTACCTTGGTAGGCAGCTGAAAGGCACCACAAAAGTTGTTCTACCTGCTTTCTGGGCTGAGATGGGGAATCGCTGAATTTTGGAGTCGGCCGGTGACAAAATGTTCCAAACACACCCCATGCACAACTCCACCGGGGAAGGTGCCAGACAAGCGTTCTCTTGGTAGTTTCTACACTACCTTGGTAGGCATTTGAAAGACACCACAAAAGTTGTTCTTCCTGCTTTCTGGGCTGAGATGGGGAATCGCTGAATTTTGGACTCGGCTGGTGACAAAATGTTCCAAACACACCCCATGCACAACTCCACCGGGGAAGGTGCCAGGCAGGAGTTCTCTTGGTAGTTTTTACACTACCTTGGTAGGCATCTGAAAGACACCACAAAAGTTGTTCTACCTGCTTTCTGGGCTGAGATGGGGAAACGCTGAATTTTGGACTCGGCTGGTGACAAAATGTTCCAAACACACCCCATGCACAACTCCACCGGGGAAGGTGCCAGGCAGGAGTTCTCCTGGTAGTTTTTACATTGCTCCGGTAGGCATCAAAAGGACACCACAAAAGTTGTTCTACCTGCTTTCTGGGCTGAGATGGGGAACCGCTGAATTTTGGACTCGGCCGGTGACAAAATGTTCCAAACACACCCCCTGCACAACTCCACCGGGGAAGGTGCCAGGAACGAATTCTGTTGGTAGTTTTTACACTACCTTGGTAGGCAGCTGAAAGGCACCACAAAAGTTGTTCTTCCTGCTTTCTGGGCTGAGATGGGGAATCGCTGAATTTTGGAGTCGGCTGGTGACAAAATGTTCCAAACACACCCCATGCACAACTCCACCGGGGAAGGTGCCAGACAAGCGTTCTCTTGGTAGTTTCTACACTACCTTGGTAGGCATTTGAAAGGCACCACAAAAGTTGTTCTACCTGCTTTCTGGGCTGAGATGGGGAACCGCTGAATTTTGGACTCGGCTGGTGACAAAATGTTCCAAACACACCCCATGCACAACTCCACCGGGGAAGGTGCCAGAAAGGAGTTCTCTTGGTAGTTTTTACACTACCTTGGTAGGCATCTGAAAGGCACCACAAAAGTTGTTCTACCTGCTTTCTGGGCTGAGATGGGGAACCGCTGAATTTTGGACTCGGCTGGTGACAAAATGTTCCAAAGACACCCCCTGCACAACTCCACCGGGGAAGGTGCCAGACAGGAGTTCTCCTGGTAGTTTTTACATTGCTCCGGTAGGCATCTGAAAGACACCACAAAAGTTGTTCTACCTGCTTTCTGGGCTGAGATGGGGAATCGCTGAATTTTGGACTCGGCCGGTGACAAAATGTTCCAAACACACCCCCTGCACAACTCCACCGGGGAAGGTGCCAGGAACGAATTCTGTTGGTAGTTTTTACACTACCTTGGTAGGCAGCTGAAAGGCACCACAAAAGTTGTTCTTCCTGCTTTCTGGGCTGAGATGGGGAATCGCTGAATTTTGGAGTCGGCCGGTGACAAAATGTTCCAAACACACCCCATGCACAACTCCACCGGGGAAGGTGCCAGACAGGAGTTCTCCTGGTAGTTTTTACATTGCTCCGGTAGGCATCAAAAGGACACCACAAAAGTTGTTCTACCTGCTTTCTGGGCTGAGATGGGGAATCGCTGAATTTTGGACTCGGCCGGTGACAAAATGTTCCAAACACACCCCCTGCACAACTCCACCGGGGAAGGTGCCAGGAACGAATTCTGTTGGTAGTTTTTACACTACCTTGGTAGGCAGCTGAAAGGCACCACAAAAGTTGTTCTTCCTGCTTTCTGGGCTGAGATGGGGAATCGCTGAATTTTGGAGTCGGCTGGTGACAAAATGTTCCAAACACACCCCATGCACAACTCCACCGGGGAAGGTGCCAGACAAGCGTTCTCTTGGTAGTTTCTACACTACCTTGGTAGGCATTTGAAAGGCACCACAAAAGTTGTTCTACCTGCTTTCTGGGCTGAGATGGGGAACCGCTGAATTTTGGACTCGGCTGGTGACAAAATGTTCCAAACACACCCCATGCACAACTCCACCGGGGAAGGTGCCAGAAAGGAGTTCTCTTGGTAGTTTTTACACTACCTTGGTAGGCATCTGAAAGGCACCACAAAAGTTGTTCTACCTGCTTTCTGGGCTGAGATGGGGAAACGCTGAATTTTGGACTCGGCTGGTGACAAAATGTTCCAAACACACCCCATGCACAACTCCACCGGGGAAGGTGCCAGGCAGGAGTTCTCCTGGTAGTTTTTACATTGCTCCGGTAGGCATCAAAAGGACACCACAAAAGTTGTTCTACCTGCTTTCTGGGCTGAGATGGGGAACCGCTGAATTTTGGACTCGGCTGGTGACAAAATGTTCCAAAGACACCCCCTGCACAACTCCACCGGGGAAGGTGCCAGACAGGAGTTCTCCTGGTAGTTTTTACATTGCTCCGGTAGGCATCTGAAAGACACCACAAAAGTTGTTCTACCTGCTTTCTGGGCTGAGATGGGGAATCGCTGAATTTTGGACTCGGCCGGTGACAAAATGTTCCAAACACACCCCCTGCACAACTCCACCGGGGAAGGTGCCAGGAACGAATTCTGTTGGTAGTTTTTACACTACCTTGGTAGGCAGCTGAAAGGCACCACAAAAGTTGTTCTTCCTGCTTTCTGGGCTGAGATGGGGAATCGCTGAATTTTGGAGTCGGCCGGTGACAAAATGTTCCAAACACACCCCATGCACAACTCCACCGGGGAAGGTGCCAGACAAGCGTTCTCTTGGTAGTTTCTACACTACCTTGGTAGGCATTTGAAAGGCACCACAAAAGTTGTTCTACCTGCTTTCTGGGCTGAGATGGGGAACCGCTGAATTTTGGACTCGGCTGGTGACAAAATGTTCCAAACACACCCCATGCACAACTCCACCGGGGAAGGTGCCAGGCAGGAGTTCTCTTGGTAGTTTTTACACTACCTTGGTAGGCATCTGAAAGACACCACAAAAGTTGTTCTACCTGCTTTCTGGGCTGAGATGGGGAACCGCTGAATTTTGGACTCGGCTGGTGACAAAATGTTCCAAACACACCCCATGCACAACTCCACCACGGAAGGTGCCAGACAGGAGTTCTCTTGGTAGTTTTTACACTACCTTGGTAGGCAGCTGAAAGGCACCACAAAAGTTGTTCTACCTGCTTTGTGGGCTGAGATGGGGAACCGCTGAATTTTGGAGTCGGCTGGTGACAAAGTGTTCCAAACACACCCCATGCACAACTCCACCACGGAAGGTGCCAGACAGGAGTTCTCCTGGTAGTTTTTACACTACCTTGGTAGGCATCTGAAAGACACCAGAAAAGTTGTTGTACCTGCTTTCTGGGCTGAGATGGGGAATCGCTGAATTTTGGACTCGGCCGGTGACAAAATGTTCCAAACACACCCCATGCACAACTCCACCGGGGAAGGTGCCAGGCAGGAGTTCTCCTGGTAGTTTTTACATTGCTCCGGTAGGCATCTGAAAGACACCACAAAAGTTGTTCTACCTGCTTTCTGGGCTGAGATGGGGAACCGCTGAATTTTGGAGTCGGCCGGTGACAAAATGTTCCACAGACACCCCATGCACAACTCCACCGGGGAAGGTGCCAGACAGGAGTTCTCTTGGTAGTTTTTACACTACCTTGGTAGGCAGCTGAAAGGCACAAGAAAAGTTGTTGTACCTGCTTTCTGGGCTGAGATGGGGAACCGCTGAATTTTTGAGTCGGCTGGTGACAAAATGTTCCAAACACACCCCATGCACAACTCCACCGGGGAAGGTGCCAGGAACGAATTCTGTTGGTAGTTTTTACACTACCTTGGTAGGCATTTGAAAGACACCAAAAAACGTGTTCTACCTGCTTTCTGGGCTGAGATGGGGAACCGCTGAATTTTGGACTCGGCCGGTGACAAAATGTTCCAAACACACCCCATGCACAACTCCACCGGGGAAGGTGCCAGGAACGAATTCTTTTGGTAGTTTTTACACTACCTTGGTAGGCAGCTGAAAGGCACAAGAAAAGTTGTTGTACCTGCTTTCTGGGCTGAGATGGGGAACGGCTGAATTTTGGACTCGGCCGGTGACAAAATGTTCCAAACACACCCCATGCACAACTCCACCGGGGAAGGTGCCAGAGAGGAGTTCTCTTGGTAGTTTTTACATTGCTCCGGTAGGCATCTGAAAGACACCACAAAAGTTGTTCTACCTGCTTTCTGGGCTGAGATGGGGAACCGCTGAATTTTGGACTCGGCCGTTGACAAAATGTTCCAAACACACCCCATGCACAACTCCACCGGGGAAGGTGCCAGACAGGAGTTCTCTTGGTAGTTTTTACACTACCTTGGTAGGCATCTGAAAGACACCACAAAAGTTGTTCTACCTGCTTTCTGGGCTGAGATGGGGAAACGCTGAATTTTGGACTCGGCTGGTGACAAAATGTTCCAAACACACCCCATGCACAACTCCACCGGGGAAGGTGCCAGGCAGGAGTTCTCCTGGTAGTTTCTACACTACCTTGGTAGGCATTTGAAAGGCACCACAAAAGTTGTTCTACCTGCTTTCTGGGCTGAGATGGGGAACTGCTGAATTTTGGACTCGGCCGGTGACAAAATGTTCCAAACACACCCCATGCACAACTCCACCGGGGAAGGTGCCAGACAGGAGTTCTCTTGGTAGTTTTTACACTACCTTGGTAGGCAGCTGAAAGGCACCACAAAAGTTGTTCTACCTGCTTTCTGGGCTGAGATGGGGAAACGCTGAATTTTGGACTCGGCTGGTGACAAAATGTTCCAAACACACCCCATGCACAACTCCACCACGGAAGGTGCCAGACAGGAGTTCTCCTGGTAGTTTTTACACTACCTTGGTAGGCATCTGAAAGACACCACAAAAGTTGTTCTACCTGCTTTCTGGGCTGAGATGGGGAACCGCTGAATTTTGGAGTCGGCTGGTGACAAAATGTTCCAAAAACACCCCATGCACAACTCCACCGGGGAAGGTGCCAGACAGGAGTTCTCTTGGTAGTTTTTACACTACCTTGGTAGGCATCTAAAAGACACCACAAAAGTTGTTCTACCTGCTTTCTGGGCTGAGATGGGGAAACGCTGAATTTTGGAGTCGGCCGGTGACAAAATGTTCCAAACACACCCCCTGCACAACTCCACCGGGGAAGGTGCCAGACAGGAGTTCTCTTGGTAGTTTTTACACTACCTTGGTAGGCATCTAAAAGACACCACAAAAGTTGTTCTACCTGCTTTCTGGGCTGAGATGGGGAAACGCTGAATTTTGGAGTCGGCCGGTGACAAAATGTTCCAAAGACACCCCCTGCACAACTCCACCGGGGAAGGTGCCAGACAGGAGTTCTCTTGGTAGATTTTACACTACCTTGGTAGACATCAGAAAGGCACCACAAAAGTTGTTCTACCTGCTTTCTGGGCTGAGATGGGGAAACGCTGAATTTTGGACTCGGCCGGTGACAAAATGTTCCAAACACACCCCATGCACAATTCCACCGGGGAAGGTGCCAGGAACGAATTCTGTTGGTAGTTTTTACACTACCTTGGTAGGCAGCTGAAAGGCACCACAAAAGTTGTTCTTCCTGCTTTCTGGGCTGAGATGGGGAATCGCTGAATTTTGGAGTCGGCCGGTGACAAAATGTTCCAAAGACACCCCATGCACAACTCCACCGGGGAAGGTGCCAGACAAGCGTTCTCTTGGTAGTTTCTACACTACCTTGGTAGGCATTTGAAAGGCACCACAAAAGTTGTTCTACCTGCTTTCTGGGCTGAGATGGGGAAACGTAAATTTTGGACTCGGCCGGTGACAAAATGTTCCACAGACACCCCATGCACAACTCCACCGGGGAAGGTGCCAGACAGGAGTTCTCTTGGTAGATTTTACACTACCTTGGTAGACATCAGAAAGGCACCACAAAAGTTGTTCTACCTACTTTCTGGGCTGAGATGGGGAAACGCTGAATTTTGGACTCGGCCGGTGACAAAATGTTCCAAACACACCCCATGCACAATTCCACCGGGGAAGGTGCCAGGAACGAATTCTGTTGGTAGTTTTTACACTACCTTGGTAGGCAGCTGAAAGGCACCACAAAAGTTGTTCTTCCTGCTTTCTGGGCTGAGATGGGGAATCGCTGAATTTTGGAGTCGGCCGGTGACAAAATGTTCCAAAGACACCCCATGCACAACTCCACCGGGGAAGGTGCCAGACAAGCGTTCTCTTGGTAGTTTCTACACTACCTTGGTAGGCATTTGAAAGGCACCACAAAAGTTGTTCTACCTGCTTTCTGGGCTGAGATGGGGAAACGTAAATTTTGGACTCGGCTGGTGACAAAATGTTCCAAACACACCCCCTGCACAACTCCACCGGGGAAGGTGCCAGACAGGAGTTCTCCTGGTAGTTTTTACACTACCTTGGTAGGCATCTGAAAGACACCACAAAAGTTGTTCTACCTGCTTTCTGGGCTGAGATGGGGAAACGCTGAATTTTGGAGTCGGCTGGTGACAAAATGTTCCAAACACACCCCATGCACAACTCCACCGGGGAAGGTGCCAGGCAGGAGTTCTCCTGGTAGATTTTACACTACCTTGGTAGACATCAGAAAGGCACCACAAAAGTTGTTCTACCTGCTTTCTGGGCTGAGATGGGGAAACGCTGAATTTTGGACTCGGCCGGTGACAAAATGTTCCAAACACACCCCATGCACAATTCCACCGGGGAAGGTGCCAGGAACGAATTCTGTTGGTAGTTTTTACACTACCTTGGTAGGCAGCTGAAAGGCACCACAAAAGTTGTTCTTCCTGCTTTCTGGGCTGAGATGGGGAATCGCTGAATTTTGGAGTCGGCCGGTGACAAAATGTTCCAAACACACCCCATGCACAACTCCACCGGGGAAGGTGCCAGACAAGCGTTCTCTTGGTAGTTTCTACACTACCTTGGTAGGCATTTGAAAGGCACCACAAAAGTTGTTCTACCTGCTTTCTGGGCTGAGATGGGGAACCGCTGAATTTTGGAGTCGGCCGGTGACAAAATGTTCCAAACACACCCCATGCACAACTCCACCACGGAAGGTGCCAGGAACGAATTCTGTTGGTAGTTTTTACACTACCTTGGTAGGCAGCTGAAAGGCACCACAAAAGTTGTTCTACCTGCTTTCTGGGCTGAGATGGGGAATCGCTGAATTTTGGAGTCGGCCGGTGACAAAATGTTCCAAAGACACCCCATGCACAACTCCACCGGGGAAGGTGCCAGACAAGCGTTCTCTTGGTAGTTTCTACACTACCTTGGTAGGCATTTGAAAGGCACCACAAAAGTTGTTCTACCTGCTTTCTGGGCTGAGATGGGGAACAGCTGAATTTTGGAGTCGGCTGGTGACAAAATGTTCCAAAGACACCCCCTGCACAACTCCACCGGGGAAGGTGCCAGACAGGAGTTCTCCTGGTAGTTTTTACATTGCTCCGGTAGGCATCTGAAAGACACCACAAAAGTTGTTCTACCTGCTTTCTGGGCTGAGATGGGGAATCGCTGAATTTTGGACTCGGCCGGTGACAAAATGTTCCAAACACACCCCCTGCACATCTCCACCGGGGAAGGTGCCAGGAACGAATTCTGTTGGTAGTTTTTACACTACCTTGGTAGGCAGCTGAAAGGCACCACAAAAGTTGTTCTTCCTGCTTTCTGGGCTGAGATGGGGAATCGCTGAATTTTGGACTCGGCCGGTGACAAAATGTTCCAAACACACCCCATGCACAACTCCACCGGGGAAGGTGCCAGACAAGCGTTCTCTTGGTAGTTTCTACACTACCTTGGTAGGCATTTGAAAGGCACCACAAAAGTTGTTCTACCTGCTTTGTGGGCTGAGATGGGGAACCGCTGAATTTTGGAGTCGGCTGGTGACAAAATGTTCCAAACACACCCCATGCACAACTCCACCGGGGAAGGTGCCAGGCAGGAGTTCTCTTGGTAGTTTTTACACTACCTTGGTAGGCATCTGAAAGACACCACAAAAGTTGTTCTACCTGCTTTCTGGGCTGAGATGGGGAAACGCTGAATTTTGGACTCGGCTGGTGACAAAATGTTCCAAACACACCCCATGCACAACTCCACCGGGGAAGGTGCCAGGCAGGAGTTCTCCTGGTAGTTTTTACATTGCTCCGGTAGGCATCAAAAGGACACCACAAAAGTTGTTCTACCTGCTTTCTGGGCTGAGATGGGGAACAGCTGAATTTTGGACTCGGCTGGTGACAAAATGTTCCAAACACACCCCCTGCACAACTCCACCGGGGAAGGTGCCAGACAGGAGTTCTCCTGGTAGTTTTTACATTGCTCCGGTAGGCATCTGAAAGACACCACAAAAGTTGTTCTACCTGCTTTCTGGGCTGAGATGGGGAATCGCTGAATTTTGGACTCGGCCGGTGACAAAATGTTCCAAACACACCCCATGCACAATTCCACCGGGGAAGGTGCCAGGAACGAATTCTGTTGGTAGTTTTTACACTACCTTGGTAGGCATCTGAAAGACACCACAAAAGTTGTTCTACCTGCTTTCTGGGCTGAGATGGGGAACCGCTGAATTTTGGAGTCGGCTGGTGACAAAATGTTCCAAAAACACCCCATGCACAACTCCACCGGGGAAGGTGCCAGACAGGAGTTCTCTTGGTAGTTTTTACACTACCTTGGTAGGCATCTAAAAGACACCACAAAAGTTGTTCTACCTGCTTTCTGGGCTGAGATGGGGAAACGCTGAATTTTGGACTCGGCCGGTGACAAAATGTTCCAAACACACCCCATGCACAATTCCACCGGGGAAGGTGCCAGGAACGAATTCTGTTGGTAGTTTTTACACTACCTTGGTAGGCAGCTGAAAGGCACCACAAAAGTTGTTCTTCCTGCTTTCTGGGCTGAGATGGGGAATCGCTGAATTTTGGAGTCGGCCGGTGACAAAATGTTCCAAAGACACCCCATGCACAACTCCACCGGGGAAGGTGCCAGACAAGCGTTCTCTTGGTAGTTTCTACACTACCTTGGTAGGCATTTGAAAGGCACCACAAAAGTTGTTCTACCTGCTTTCTGGGCTGAGATGGGGAACAGCTGAATTTTGGACTCGGCTGGTGACAAAATGTTCCAAACACACCCCCTGCACAACTCCACCGGGGAAGGTGCCAGGCAGGAGTTCTCCTGGTAGTTTTTACATTGCTCCGGTAGGCATCTGAAAGACACCACAAAAGTTGTTCTACCTGCTTTCTGGGCTGAGATGGGGAATCGCTGAATTTTGGACTCGGCCGGTGACAAAATGTTCCAAACACACCCCATGCACAATTCCACCGGGGAAGGTGCCAGGAACGAATTCTGTTGGTAGTTTTTACACTACCTTGGTAGGCAGCTGAAAGGCACCACAAAAGTTGTTCTTCCTGCTTTCTGGGCTGAGATGGGGAATCGCTGAATTTTGGAGTCGGCCGGTGACAAAATGTTCCAAACACACCCCATGCACAACTCCACCGGGGAAGGTGCCAGACAAGCGTTCTCTTGGTAGTTTCTACACTACCTTGGTAGGCATTTGAAAGGCACCACAAAAGTTGTTCTACCTGCTTTGTGGGCTGAGATGGGGAACCGCTGAATTTTGGAGTCGGCTGGTGACAAAATGTTCCAAACACACCCCATGCACAACTCCACCGGGGAAGGTGCCAGACAGGAGTTCTCTTGGTAGTTTTTACACTACCTTGGTAGGCATCTGAAAGACACCACAAAAGTTGTTCTACCTGCTTTCTGGGCTGAGATGGGGAAACGCTGAATTTTGGAGTCGGCTGGTGACAAAATGTTCCAAACACACCCCATGCACAACTCCACCGGGGAAGGTGCCAGGCAGGAGTTCTCCTGGTAGATTTTACACTACCTTGGTAGACATCAGAAAGGCACCACAAAAGTTGTTCTACCTGCTTTCTGGGCTGAGATGGGGAAACGCTGAATTTTGGAGTCGGCCGGTGACAAAATGTTCCAAACACACCCCATGCACAATTCCACCGGGGAAGGTGCCAGGAACGAATTCTGTTGGTAGTTTTTACACTACCTTGGTAGGCAGCTGAAAGGCACCACAAAAGTTGTTCTTCCTGCTTTCTGGGCTGAGATGGGGAATCGCTGAATTTTGGAGTCGGCCGGAGACAAAATGTTCCAAACACACCCCATGCACAACTCCACCGGGGAAGGTGCCAGACAAGCGTTCTCTTGGTAGTTTCTACACTACCTTGGTAGGCATTTGAAAGGCACCACAAAAGTTGTTCTACCTGCTTTCTGGGCTGAGATGGGGAACGGCTGAATTTTGGAGTCGGCCGGTGACAAAATGTTCCAAACACACCCCATGCACAACTCCACCGGGGAAGGTGCCAGGAACGAATTCTGTTGGTAGTTTTTACACTACCTTGGTAGGCAGCTGAAAGGCACCACAAAAGTTGTTCTACCTGCTTTCTGGGCTGAGATGGGGAATCGCTGAATTTTGGAGTCGGCCGGTGACAAAATGTTCCAAAGACACCCCATGCACAACTCCACCGGGGAAGGTGCCAGACAAGCGTTCTCTTGGTAGTTTCTACACTACCTTGGTAGGCATTTGAAAGGCACCACAAAAGTTGTTCTACCTGCTTTCTGGGCTGAGATGGGGAACAGCTGAATTTTGGACTCGGCTGGTGACAAAATGTTCCAAACACACCCCCTGCACAACTCCACCGGGGAAGGCGCCAGACAGGAGTTCTCCTGGTAGTTTTTACATTGCTCCGGTAGGCATCTGAAAGACACCACAAAAGTTGTTCTACCTGCTTTCTGGGCTGAGATGGGGAATCGCTGAATTTTGGAGTCGGCCGGTGACAAAATGTTCCAAACACACCCCCTGCACATCTCCACCGGGGAAGGTGCCAGGAACGAATTCTGTTGGTAGTTTTTACACTACCTTGGTAGGCAGCTGAAAGGCACCACAAAAGTTGTTCTTCCTGCTTTCTGGGCTGAGATGGGGAATCGCTGAATTTTGGAGTCGGCCGGTGACAAAATGTTCCAAACACACCCCATGCACAACTCCACCGGGGAAGGTGCCAGACAAGCGTTCTCTTGGTAGTTTCTACACTACCTTGGTAGGCATTTGAAAGGCACCACAAAAGTTGTTCTACCTGCTTTCTGGGCTGAGATGGGGAACCGCTGAATTTTGGAGTCGGCTGGTGACAAAATGTTCCAAACACACCCCATGCACAACTCCACCACGGAAGGTGCCAGACAGGAGTTCTCTTGGTAGTTTTTACACTACCTTGGTAGGCATCTGAAAGACACCACAAAAGTTGTTCTACCTGCTTTCTGGGCTGAGATGGGGAAACGCTGAATTTTGGACTCGGCTGGTGACAAAATGTTCCAAACACACCCCATGCACAACTCCACCGGGGAAGGTGCCAGGCAGGAGTTCTCCTGGTAGATTTTACACTACCTTGGTAGACATCAGAAAGGCACCACAAAAGTTGTTCTACCTGCTTTCTGGGCTGAGATGGGGAACCGCTGAATTTTGGAGTCGGCCGGTGACAAAATGTTCCAAACACACCCCATGCACAACTCCACCGGGGAAGGTGCCAGACAGGAATTCTCTTAGTAGTTTTTACACTACCTTGGTAGGCAGCTGAAAGGCAGCACAAAAGTTGTTCTTCCTGCTTTCTGGGCTGAGATGGGGAATCGCTGAATTTTGGAGTCGGCCGGTGACAAAATGTTCCAAAGACACCCCATGCACAACTCCACCGGGGAAGGTGCCAGACAAGCGTTCTCTTGGTAGTTTCTACACTACCTTGGTAGGCATTTGAAAGGCACCACAAAAGTTGTTCTACCTGCTTTCTGGGCTGAGATGGGGAACAGCTGAATTTTGGACTCGGCTGGTGACAAAATGTTCCAAAGACACCCCCTGCACAACTCCACCGGGGAAGGTGCCAGACAGGAGTTCTCCTGGTAGTTTTTACATTGCTCCGGTAGGCATCTGAAAGACACCACAAAAGTTGTTCTACCTGCTTTCTGGGCTGAGATGGGGAATCGCTGAATTTTGGACTCGGCCGGTGACAAAATGTTCCAAACACACCCCCTGCACATCTCCACCGGGGAAGGTGCCAGGAACGAATTCTGTTGGTAGTTTTTACACTACCTTGGTAGGCAGCTGAAAGGCACCACAAAAGTTGTTCTACCTGCTTTGTGGGCTGAGATGGGGAACCGCTGAATTTTGGAGTCGGCTGGTGACAAAATGTTCCAAGCATACCCCATGCACAACTCCACCACGGAAGGTGCCAGACAGGAGTTCTCCTGGTAGTTTTTACACTACCTTGGTAGGCATCTGAAAGACACCAGAAAAGTTGTTCTACCTGCTTTCTGGGCTGAGATGGGGAATCGCTGAATTTTGGACTCGGCCGGTGACAAAATGTTCCAAACACACCCCATGCACAACTCCACCGGGGAAGGTGCCAGGCAGGAGTTCTCCTGATAGTTTTTACACTACCTTGGTAGGCATCTGAAAGACACCACAAAAGTTGTTCTACCTGCTTTGTGGGCTGAGATGGGGAACCGCTGAATTTTGGACTCGGCCGGTGACAAAATGTTCCAAACACACCCCATGCACAACTCCACCGGGGAAGGTGCCAGACAGGAGTTCTCTTGGTAGTTTTTACACTACCTTGGTAGGCAGCTGAAAGGCACAAGAAAAGTTGTTGTACCTGCTTTCTGGGCTGAGATGGGGAATCGCTGAATTTTGGAGTCGGCCGGTGACAAAATGTTCCAAAGACACCCCATGCACAACTCCACCGGGGAAGGTGCCAGACAAGCGTTCTCTTGGTAGTTTCTACACTACCTTGGTAGGCATTTGAAAGGCACCACAAAAGTTGTTCTACCTGCTTTCTGGGCTGAGATGGGGAACAGCTGAATTTTGGACTCGGCTGGTGACAAAATGTTCCAAACACACCCCCTGCACAACTCCACCGGGGAAGGCGCCAGACAGGAGTTCTCCTGGTAGTTTTTACATTGCTCCGGTAGGCATCTGAAAGACACCACAAAAGTTGTTCTACCTGCTTTCTGGGCTGAGATGGGGAATCGCTGAATTTTGGAGTCGGCCGGTGACAAAATGTTCCAAACACACCCCCTGCACATCTCCACCGGGGAAGGTGCCAGGAACGAATTCTGTTGGTAGTTTTTACACTACCTTGGTAGGCAGCTGAAAGGCACCACAAAAGTTGTTCTTCCTGCTTTCTGGGCTGAGATGGGGAATCGCTGAATTTTGGAGTCGGCCGGTGACAAAATGTTCCAAACACACCCCATGCACAACTCCACCGGGGAAGGTGCCAGACAAGCGTTCTCTTGGTAGTTTCTACACTACCTTGGTAGGCATTTGAAAGGCACCACAAAAGTTGTTCTACCTGCTTTCTGGGCTGAGATGGGGAACCGCTGAATTTTGGAGTCGGCTGGTGACAAAATGTTCCAAACACACCCCATGCACAACTCCACCACGGAAGGTGCCAGACAGGAGTTCTCTTGGTAGTTTTTACACTACCTTGGTAGGCATCTGAAAGACACCACAAAAGTTGTTCTACCTGCTTTCTGGGCTGAGATGGGGAAACGCTGAATTTTGGACTCGGCTGGTGACAAAATGTTCCAAACACACCCCATGCACAACTCCACCGGGGAAGGTGCCAGGCAGGAGTTCTCCTGGTAGATTTTACACTACCTTGGTAGACATCAGAAAGGCACCACAAAAGTTGTTCTACCTGCTTTCTGGGCTGAGATGGGGAACCGCTGAATTTTGGAGTCGGCCGGTGACAAAATGTTCCAAACACACCCCATGCACAACTCCACCGGGGAAGGTGCCAGACAGGAATTCTCTTAGTAGTTTTTACACTACCTTGGTAGGCAGCTGAAAGGCAGCACAAAAGTTGTTCTTCCTGCTTTCTGGGCTGAGATGGGGAATCGCTGAATTTTGGAGTCGGCCGGTGACAAAATGTTCCAAAGACACCCCATGCACAACTCCACCGGGGAAGGTGCCAGACAAGCGTTCTCTTGGTAGTTTCTACACTACCTTGGTAGGCATTTGAAAGGCACCACAAAAGTTGTTCTACCTGCTTTCTGGGCTGAGATGGGGAACAGCTGAATTTTGGACTCGGCTGGTGACAAAATGTTCCAAAGACACCCCCTGCACAACTCCACCGGGGAAGGTGCCAGACAGGAGTTCTCCTGGTAGTTTTTACATTGCTCCGGTAGGCATCTGAAAGACACCACAAAAGTTGTTCTACCTGCTTTCTGGGCTGAGATGGGGAATCGCTGAATTTTGGACTCGGCCGGTGACAAAATGTTCCAAACACACCCCCTGCACATCTCCACCGGGGAAGGTGCCAGGAACGAATTCTGTTGGTAGTTTTTACACTACCTTGGTAGGCAGCTGAAAGGCACCACAAAAGTTGTTCTACCTGCTTTGTGGGCTGAGATGGGGAACCGCTGAATTTTGGAGTCGGCTGGTGACAAAATGTTCCAAGCATACCCCATGCACAACTCCACCACGGAAGGTGCCAGACAGGAGTTCTCCTGGTAGTTTTTACACTACCTTGGTAGGCATCTGAAAGACACCAGAAAAGTTGTTCTACCTGCTTTCTGGGCTGAGATGGGGAATCGCTGAATTTTGGACTCGGCCGGTGACAAAATGTTCCAAACACACCCCATGCACAACTCCACCGGGGAAGGTGCCAGGCAGGAGTTCTCCTGGTAGTTTTTACATTGCTCCGGTAGGCATCTGAAAGACACCACAAAAGTTGTTCTACCTGCTTTCTGGGCTGAGATGGGGAACCGCTGAATTTTGGAGTCGGCCGGTGACAAAATGTTCCACAGACACCCCATGCACAACTCCACCGGGGAAGGTGCCAGACAGGAGTTCTCTTGGTAGTTTTTACACTACCTTGGTAGGCAGCTGAAAGGCACAAGAAAAGTTGTTGTACCTGCTTTCTGGGCTGAGATGGGGAACCGCTGAATTTTGGAGTCGGCTGGTGACAAAATGTTCCAAACACACCCCATGCACAACTCCACCGGGGAAGGTGCCAGGAACGAATTCTGTTGGTAGTTTTTACACTACCTTGGTAGGCATTTGAAAGACACCAAAAAACGTGTTCTACCTGCTTTCTGGGCTGAGATGGGGAACCGCTGAATTTTGGACTCGGCCGGTGACAAAATGTTCCAAACACACCCCATGCACAACTCCACCGGGGAAGGTGCCAGGAACGAATTCTTTTGGTAGTTTTTACACTACCTTGGTAGGCAGCTGAAAGGCACAAGAAAAGTTGTTGTACCTGCTTTCTGGGCTGAGATGGGGAACGGCTGAATTTTGGACTCGGCCGGTGACAAAATGTTCCAAACACACCCCATGCACAACTCCACCGGGGAAGGTGCCAGACAGGAGTTCTCTTGGTAGTTTTTACATTGCTCCGGTAGGCATCTGAAAGACACCACAAAAGTTGTTCTACCTGCTTTCTGGGCTGAGATGGGGAACCGCTGAATTTTGGACTCGGCCGTTGACAAAATGTTCCAAACACACCCCATGCACAACTCCACCGGGGAAGGTGCCAGACAGGAGTTCTCTTGGTAGTTTTTACACTACCTTGGTAGGCATCTGAAAGACACCACAAAAGTTGTTCTACCTGCTTTCTGGGCTGAGATGGGGAAACGCTGAATTTTGGACTCGGCTGGTGACAAAATGTTCCAAACACACCCCATGCACAACTCCACCGGGGAAGGTGCCAGGCAGGAGTTCTCCTGGTAGTTTCTACACTACCTTGGTAGGCATTTGAAAGGCACCACAAAAGTTGTTCTACCTGCTTTCTGGGCTGAGATGGGGAACTGCTGAATTTTGGACTCGGCCGGTGACAAAATGTTCCAAACACACCCCATGCACAACTCCACCGGGGAAGGTGCCAGACAGGAGTTCTCTTGGTAGTTTTTACACTACCTTGGTAGGCAGCTGAAAGGCACCACAAAAGTTGTTCTACCTGCTTTCTGGGCTGAGATGGGGAAACGCTGAATTTTGGACTCGGCTGGTGACAAAATGTTCCAAACACACCCCATGCACAACTCCACCACGGAAGGTGCCAGACAGGAGTTCTCCTGGTAGTTTTTACACTACCTTGGTAGGCATCTGAAAGACACCACAAAAGTTGTTCTACCTGCTTTCTGGGCTGAGATGGGGAACCGCTGAATTTTGGAGTCGGCTGGTGACAAAATGTTCCAAAAACACCCCATGCACAACTCCACCGGGGAAGGTGCCAGACAGGAGTTCTCTTGGTAGTTTTTACACTACCTTGGTAGGCATCTAAAAGACACCACAAAAGTTGTTCTACCTGCTTTCTGGGCTGAGATGGGGAAACGCTGAATTTTGGAGTCGGCCGGTGACAAAATGTTCCAAACACACCCCCTGCACAACTCCACCGGGGAAGGTGCCAGACAGGAGTTCTCTTGGTAGTTTTTACACTACCTTGGTAGGCATCTAAAAGACACCACAAAAGTTGTTCTACCTGCTTTCTGGGCTGAGATGGGGAAACGCTGAATTTTGGAGTCGGCCGGTGACAAAATGTTCCAAAGACACCCCCTGCACAACTCCACCGGGGAAGGTGCCAGACAGGAGTTCTCTTGGTAGATTTTACACTACCTTGGTAGACATCAGAAAGGCACCACAAAAGTTGTTCTACCTGCTTTCTGGGCTGAGATGGGGAAACGCTGAATTTTGGACTCGGCCGGTGACAAAATGTTCCAAACACACCCCATGCACAATTCCACCGGGGAAGGTGCCAGGAACGAATTCTGTTGGTAGTTTTTACACTACCTTGGTAGGCAGCTGAAAGGCACCACAAAAGTTGTTCTTCCTGCTTTCTGGGCTGAGATGGGGAATCGCTGAATTTTGGAGTCGGCCGGTGACAAAATGTTCCAAAGACACCCCATGCACAACTCCACCGGGGAAGGTGCCAGACAAGCGTTCTCTTGGTAGTTTCTACACTACCTTGGTAGGCATTTGAAAGGCACCACAAAAGTTGTTCTACCTGCTTTCTGGGCTGAGATGGGGAAACGCTGAATTTTGGACTCGGCTGGTGACAAAATGTTCCAAACACACCCCATGCACAACTCCACCGGGGAAGGTGCCAGACAGGAGTTCTCCTGGTAGTTTTTACACTACCTTGGTAGGCATCTGAAAGACACCACAAAAGTTGTTCTACCGGCTTTCTGGGCTGAGATGGGGAAACGCTGAATTTTGGAGTCGGCTGGTGACAAAATGTTCCAAACACACCCCATGCACAACTCCACCGGGGAAGGTGCCAGGCAGGAGTTCTCCTGGTAGATTTTACACTACCTTGGTAGACATCAGAAAGGCACCACAAAAGTTGTTCTACCTGCTTTCTGGGCTGAGATGGGGAAACGCTGAATTTTGGACTCGGCCGGTGACAAAATGTTCCAAACACACCCCATGCACAATTCCACCGGGGAAGGTGCCAGGAACGAATTCTGTTGGTAGTTTTTACACTACCTTGGTAGGCAGCTGAAAGGCACCACAAAAGTTGTTCTACCTGCTTTCTGGGCTGAGATGGGGAACCGCTGAATTTTGGAGTCGGCCGGTGACAAAATGTTCCAAACACACCCCATGCACAACTCCACCGGGGAAGGTGCCAGGAACGAATTCTGTTGGTAGTTTTTACACTACCTTGGTAGGCAGCTGAAAGGCACCACAAAAGTTGTTCTACCTGCTTTCTGGGCTGAGATGGGGAATCGC